>NC_134569.1:132614066-132914066 GCF_050947875.1 Dermacentor variabilis
AGTGTACGCTGTCAATTTTGATAGTTTAAACATGCATGCATTGGCTGGTTCAGCTTTCTTGGCTATGGGAAGAAATTCATTATATGCTTTTATCTTTTAGCTACCACGCATTGTACACGGACCCCTGTAAACTGTTGTTTTTAGTTGTATACTGTATTTGCAGGCACATTGCCAATGTTGATTGCAGGACTGACCATCTCTGACAATTCACTCAAAGCATATAATAGAGCCTCAATGACACAATCCCGTTTCGTACGATTTCCTGTCGCCAACATTCACTGTAGAGAGCACAGAAAGTCACCCCATACAGTTATGCTTCTTTTTCGCTGGAAGATATGTTCACAGAAAACACAATCTTTCGACACTAACGCTTAGTACGTTACCAAATTGCAATCGTATGATACCTTTTCAGGCTGCTAGATACCGTGTAAGCAAAAAAAGGCTTGAGGCGCGCACAGTTGGGAAAAGTAGCCACCTGCCCCAGTGGCTCCCACAATACTCGCCTGCCTGTGTCACGTGAAAATGTGTGTGTGGACTCAGTTTTCTATTTCGGTAAAAGCAAATCTCCTCTTGGGAGTTGTCACATGCGGCATTCACACCTGTCGCCGTCAACCCTACTGTGATAAGTGTCTTCACCCATCTGTAGCATGGTTGGCGCGCATGTAATGCCATTGGAAGCGTACTGCATTCTTTTAATACGCAATAACCCAAACGTGTCGTTCCATGCTGCAGGTGGCGTGAAGTGAGTCATGTTCAGCTGTGGCGGCATAGTATTATGGTGAAGCCACTGAGAGCATAAGAATGACGCCAGATGAAGAAAGTGTGGCTCTCTTCCTCTCTCATCGTTCCAGTACTCCAAATTTCTTACGAGGATGAAACACCAACTTGCCCACCTTTCCATCCTCTGGCAAAGCCCACCAGCTCGATTTAGTTTCCATTTTCCGTTGTATTTCTTAAAACACTACGTAATGGAAAAACGACAATGTGCATCTCAGGCTGCTCGGACCCCACCAGCTCGGCATGCATTGGCGTCGCGTACTGCAAAGATTCGCACAACGCTTCACATTACGTAGAGTCATCTATAATGTGAAGCGTTATCGAAATCGTTTCAGCACGAGACACTGACGTGCACCTAGACGGTGGGGTCCAGTGGCAAGAGACATGCATTTTCTTTTTTGCAGCTTTGGCAAGCTTCCGTTTCTGCTCCTCATATTCGGCCCGTCTTCTCAGCTTCATCGAGCAGGGTATTTTGGTGGGAAGTTCTGACGTGCCTTCTCGGCACCTATCATTCCAACGTGCATCAAACTTGTGGGGCCAGAGTGACCGTAGACACATGTTGTCCTTCTTCTATTGCATAATGTCTTAATATGTGGCGGGAAACCTCCAAATTTGAGCTGGTTGGGCTGTGGGAGATACAATGCCAACAGAGGGATGCATGACGCTCGGGTCACGTCTCCTGCAGCAGGGAACGGTTGTGCGTTTCGGTTATCGCCTATTAAAAACATGCAGTATGCTTCCAATGGCACTACGCTACGTGTGTTGCAACACACATAGATGAAAATGTTTGTCGCAATAGGGTTGGCGGCAATAGCTATGAATGCGGCTTGTGACAGCCTGCAAGGAGCTTTGCTCATACCGAAATGGAAAATAATGCACTCTGAAGGTTTCACATGACATGGGCAGGCGAGTATCGCGGAGAGGCTGCTGCAGCGGGCAACTACTGCTATTGGATGCACATTCCTCGGGCATTTTCTTGCTTACATGGGTTCTACTGGTCGGAAAACATATCATACGATCGCAGTTTAGGGATGTACTGAACATTGGCGCTGAAAGAACATGTTTTCCGAGAACATATCAACCGATGAAATAAAAGCTTAATTTTACTGGGTCATTTTTTGTGTTCTCAGTCGCAAACATTAGCACTGGGAAATCGTACTCTACGGGATGGTATCAACGAGGTTCCACTGCAGTGTCACTTTTCCTGACAAATTGGACAGCTTGATAATGTCGGGCATGACATTGCATAGTGTGGACAAAACAGTCATTATTTGAAGGTTTTAGCGATAAAATACATGCTGCTGCATATTTTACATGGCCAATTAAATATATTCAAAGTCCATGTCACAATTGTCAAAGTTGTAAAGAGTTCTGTGGTTGTGCTGCCTAATATGTTATAGTAGTACATAGTTCTGCCACTGTGCTGACTTAAAGGATGTTGTAGTGTTTGTTTGTGTATTTTGTTCATGCAGGAAGTGGATACCTGTCTCAATCACACATGTTCAGAACATTTCTATAGCTCTTTGTCTGGTGTATACTTACTTATACATGAATGAAGATCTGCTTTAAGGATCAGATTGCTGCCACTTGTCACATGCCACATATTTAGCTGTTAAGAAACTCAAAACTCGTTTTTATCCCCTCCCCGCTCTCTGCTTTTTTTTTCAGCGGCCAAAAATGTTGACAAAGGAGATCTTTCATACCGAAAACAACTTCGTACCAAGCTTAAATGCAATACTTTTAGGTGGTACTTGGAGAATATTTATCCTGAATCACACATGCCCCTTGATTACTATCATCTTGGTGAGGTGAGTAGCCACCAATGAGGGATCACATTTTGGTGTAATAATGTTATAGGGTTTTATTTCTTCTGTTTTTGGCGAGTTCAAGATATTCCTCTTTTTCATGCTACAATCTTAATTCACTGAAGCTGACATTCTGTCAATAAACATATTCTGCTGAACTGTCTCAGGCATGAGGCTGTTGGGTAGAATCATCACTAGTGTCAAAGTGTTGTTACATGTCAAATCTTTTTATAACAGTCATATCAGACACAAAGATATCTTTGTTATATCTGATATTTGTTTTAAGTGTACATGCTGATAACATTACAAAAAAATTAATCTGATTGAGTATATGCAGAAGAAGTGCAGGCATAAAGCCTCGTATAGGCCTGCAAGGGTTTCCTGTCAGTTCTGATGGCCCATCAGTGGCTTGTCATGCCCATGCATGGAGCATGAGTGCCTTTATATTGCAGACACACTTTGCATGGTCGTTAAGTCGCAACCGTGTGATGGCTTGGTGAAATGGAATCGGCACATTGGATTGCCAGCTTCAGGCCAGCCAAGCCTAGAAGTTACCCAATATGCATGTGTGCGTCCAGAACTTGCCGTTTCAAGTTGCTCTTTTGACATATTTTACACATATTGCTACCGAAATACTTAATTCAATTTGCGATAACCACCATATTTTTCTACATATTACCTGCCACCACGTATAACCCGCATTCCCACTTAAGCCTCATGCTATTAGTGTGTGTGCTGCCACTTTAAAGATTGTAAAGTATCTGGAATCATGTTTCACTTTTTGGCTTTTGGGGAAGCAAGGGGCAGAGCTTACTGAAGCAGCATCAACTATTTCAACATCTTATTAGTCCATGCTGTTGGCAATTAATACGTACATTATTTGATGAGATATTCAAGCATTTTATCTACAGTTTCAAGTTCCTGATACTAATATGTTTCTTATTTGTATTTGTCACTTGGAGGAGGAGGAGAAACATTATTATTGCAGAAACCGTTGTGCGGTTTATTCCTGGGTGGTTCCCTCTGACAGATGAAGCACTGGGAAATGCTTGTCAGCACTTTGACTTTGAATAACTCTTTTAGTTTTATTGATGAACACGAAGTTTTGGGATAGATTCTGGGTTGTGCTGTCCACACTCGTAAAACTGTCCTTGGGATCTCATTTCAGCACTTGCAAAGAATCCCAGTGGCCAACATTATCATTGGAAACTCCATCGTCTTGTTCTTGCCTTACACATAGCTTTATGATGTTGAAAACTTATTTTATGTGACAGTGATCTCCAGGTCAAAAAGAAAGCAGTGAGACATTGCTTTTTTGTGATATTTCTCCCTTTGCTGGTTCTTTGCCCTCTGACGCCTTCTTGCATACGCCAGATCAAGCACGCCGAGTCCTCAGACTGCCTGGACACTTTTGGGCGCAAGAGCGGCGAGAATTTGGCCGTGAGCAAGTGCCATGGCATGGGCGGCAACCAGGTGTTTGCCTACACCAAGCGGCAGCAGATCATGTCTGACGACAACTGCCTGGACGCCTCTTCTCCCCGAGGTCCTGTCAAGCTCCTGCGTTGCCACGGCATGGGTGGCAACCAGCTCTGGATCTACAATAAGGAGGTATGCAAGCGGACAGGGTGGCACCAGGTCTATTACATTGCTCAGACCCTCAACTGGAGACTTTTCTGTGCATTTCGTGATTGCTGTATGCTTTCGCGCATGTCATTTTCATCCTGTGTGCAAACTCTTGTTTCACCTGTCTCCAGTTGCCTTTATTCTTCTTTAGCTGACTCCATAATGCGCCTGAAATTGACCTAATCTTACCAACTATGCACACATATTATTGTCTTGTAAACAGCGCATGCAGATTGCACCAAAAGTTATAAAGTTTATGTACTATTTAGAGGTTGGTTACATGTAACTTCTGCCTTCAGGTACAGCTTCACTAAGCTACGCAAAAATAAATATTGCTGTGAGATTGCATGTGAAAGCAACATCTGTTTCATGGTGAATTTGCGTCTGCAGGCATGATTTGCATATACTAAATGAACCTTGCATTGCTGTGAAGCCGCACTGCGCTTCATTATGGAGCAACAGTGAAGTCAGTAATGGCTACTGCTTCAGTAGCTTTGTTTTGTTACAGCACTTCTGCTCAGCACTTAGGAGAAAGGTTTGAATAGCTGTTTCCATTCATTCATTCATTCATTCATTTTCTTATGTGTGTGTGCATGTGTGTGTTGTCTCTGCGAGTAATGTGCATTAATGTATACTTGTGCAAAGCTGTCGTTCACAAAGCATTAAAATGCATCATCAAATAAAATCCTGCTACTTGGAATTTTGGGGGGGAACATCCACACTCTGAGCATTAGAAACAGTGGCTCATTTGGCTGATATTTTGCGTTTAGATTGTACTATTGGCACATGTCACTTGAATATATCTTGCTATGAAGCACTGATGGATGCATGTCAGATGCAGTTGATTGTCCGCTCTTGCAACATTGGCAAATGGTATGTGCTCCGTAGCTGGGTCGACAGCCTCCAAGGCCATGCTCTTCTGGGTACTACTGCCTCCTTTAAAAGCAAACTGCAACAAAATTTCCCTTTGGCTCAATTGGTTATAAATGAATAGTATGACTAAAGTGACTACTAAAGCTATTTTGACAAAGCTGCGGTGCTGGAAATTGTCTAGTTTTATTATTAGTTGAGATATTTTAATACACCACAGGCAGTGCCTAATTTTGGAGGTCATGCCACGAAGCCGCACATTCTCAGTCATGCATCACGTCTAGCAAGCTATAATGGCTATGTTTCTTTATCTCTGTCTGTTTTTCTTTTGTCAGTTTTGGTATTAGAGACTTCTACTTCTTCAAGCCTTTCGTGATGCGTGCACTCATATTTCAGACGTAAAATTTTGCCCAGAGGCATCTACACTTATCTGAAACTAGGCTTTCTACGGGACCGAAAATTTTGTTACCGTTGGCATTTATGTCAATGGCCCACACATAAAAGGGGCCACACTTATGTAGAAAGCAGAAACAAGAGTATTATGGAAGAGCAGAAGAAAGCCCATTAAAATTTGCGAAGGTGAATTTTCTGTTATACTTTTAAATGCAATGTAAATAAGTTGACTATAAGCAAGATGTTACGTCACAGGAGTCAATAGCATATCGTGCAGTGTTGGCATAAATTCTGTTATATGTTTGTCATTTTCACACTAATGAAAGCTCCGTTCTTGGTAAAATCAATGCTTTGGGGTACCTTATACACCAGTAATTTATTACTTCTGCTTGATGTAATACTGGTCTTAAACATGCCTTTAAGACTTACAGGAATGCATGTTACTATGCGGTACTGTCGCACTAGTGACTGTAATTAATATTCCTTTCACACAGACAAAAAAGAAATGTTTCGTTTTCACACCACTTCAAGTCTACGCTGCCATTTTTTGCTATTATTCTCTTTGTGTCTTGTGCCACCAAACGAAACATATGGACGAATGCTGCATATGGTGTCTGAAAAGTTTTGAGTGCTATTCAGTGTTTAACATTCATGATGCTTTTTGATCTACTTTTAAATTTAATCTACAATGCATAGCTTATAGGATGGCATGAGCAATATGAAACTAATATTACACTCTTCTCGCTACACATACTGACAGTGTGGTGATACTTCCATTTTTCAGTGTTTTGGCTGCTGGTAACGTACAGTTTGCTTCTTGAATGTAGACAGCCAGATTTCACTCAGCATGACCATTGCTTAGGCTGTACAAGTCCTGTATGAGTAGTAATTTATAGTCTGCCTCATTGGAGCTTGTTCATCTTGTGAAAGCCTTGCGAACCTAATCCTTGTGAAAGGTTTAGAGCAAAATAACAGACAAATGAAATGGAACACATGAGGGTGCTTGCCTGGTTTGTCTCGTCTCATGTGTCTATCCTTCTTTTTATGCATCGAATCTTTCAAGAAGTATTGTCCATTTTCCAGTTCTTCTTGACCTCGCCCGTCGCAGTAGCTTAGTGGCTGCGGTGTTGCACTGTTGAGCTAGCACGAGTTGGATTCCAGCCGTGGCGGTCGCACTTAGATTGGGGCAAAAACAAGAACACTCGTGCATTTAGACTTGGGCGCGCATTAAGGAAGCCCAACTGGTCAAAATGAATCCAGAGACCTAAGCTATGTCATGCCTCATAATCATGTCGGCATTTTGGTATGTACCTAATACCTCGGAGCATTTTCTTTTTTTCTCATCTAGACCCTGTTGCGTGGTGCTGCCCGCTTGAAACAGGAATTTCCACCAACATACCTACCTTTGAGTGCTTCCACTTGACATGAGGCTTGTTCTGCCATCTTGCAGGAGCAGTCGTTCAAGCACGTCAACACGGCACGCTGCCTTGACCAGCCAGAGTCCAAGGATCCCTCTCTCCCCGTGCTGAGGGAGTGCGATGGCCGGGCTTCACAGCGGTGGGTCATGCAGGGGAAGTTCAAGTGGCAGGCCTCCTAGGTGTCAAGCAGTAGGACTTTCTCCCCCGACATGGCCAGCCGCGAGCAGCATTCACACAGTACACAAGCAAACTTGCAAGCAAGCAGCCCTTCTCTACAACGGCAAGAGGCCACAGAGGGAGCCACACACAGCAACTGCAGGACACGGCTGCTGCCGCTGGCACCGTTGTGCGGACTGGTGCACATGTGCCTTTGCTGATTTTGCACAAGAAGTGGCTGCCGAACATGCGTGCTGTGTCTGCTTGCTGTTGTGTGAGCTGCAATTACGGGCTTGCGTCTGGGAAGCAGTTGCAACACGAAAAAAAAAAAGACTGTGAGGACGCACTGTGGAGAGCCTAGAAGTCTAGCTTGTATGTCAAGCCTTTCCGTAGCATACTTTTCTGCATTCGCTCTGGGAACACAATAAGAACTGCTGTTGTGCTGTACTTTGTGGACGTGGTTGTTCCAGAGTGTAAATTATTGCTGCGCGGCCCTCTCGTTCACTATTCACTACGACCGGTCGCACACCGCTATTGTCACCCATGCAAATAACGACGTGCTTAGATGTGGCCCAAACAGCAATTTCTTTTTTTTTTTTCTATTGTGTGCATTGTCAGTTACATGCAGAGCAGCAACTTTTCCAAGTGCATCCAAATGTTCTATAGATGTCCTGGAAGAGTTCAGGCATGTGAATTCCAGCTTGGGTCGTGTCACCTTGTGGAACAGGCGAAGGAACGAAGCTGTAAGACCAGTGCGATGAGGATGTGCCCTCGCTGCAAGGCTCTGTGCCGCACCAGCTTCCATCGCTTCCACTTGGGTTGTGATGCAACTCTTTCAGCAAAGACTGCCTCTTTTTCTCGGGACTGGTAGCGATTGTGTGATTTGTGGTGTGCCTGCCGTTCGCCACATTCCTCGAGAGACAGCTGTGTGGAACCCCGGAACAGGGAGCGCGGTGTGCGTTTCACGCAGCGGTGTTCCTATTTCTTCCATCTTCCTGTGCTGTTCAATCACTTTTCGTCATTCCCTCTTAGTCCAAGCGAGCGTGCTGTATGCCAAATGCATTACAGCAACAGCAGCACTGGAATGCAAATGGGCCAAGTTTATTTTACCTATGTGGCTGGGGTTGTGTGTGTCCTTACCTTCTTTGTGTTCCCCTGGGAACTGGCTTGAATGGGAATGACATGGTGGTTGCACACCTTCCAATGAACCGGTGATATTCACTCCAAATGTGAACGAAACGAGGTCGCAACCAAACATTGTTAGAGATCATCAGTGCTGTGCCACTGTCATGGTCAAGTTGCATGTGTTACAATGTATTGTTACGACAAATCATGTCATTGTTTTTTTTTTATTATTATCCTTATTTTTCCCCCTCATCATTGTAGGCTCAAGGGCAGTTTCCTGTTATCAAGTGCTAATTTGTTGTTGGAGCTTTTTGTATGTAAACGGTTGGAAAATATCAAGACTTCATTTTATTGTCTTCCATGATCAGACTGAGGCTTCACCTAAAGCCTCTGCCACCTGCTACTCTATACGTCCCTCTTCACAGAGGCAAAATTATTTTTCTTTGACTGGGTGAATTGGACATAGAAGCTTTAGTTCAGAAGTGCTGCAATATTTGTGAAAGGGGAGTGTGTCATGACAGCTCAGTTCCTAAAAGTAAAATTTCAGCAGTATGTTTTCACCAGCAGTGTGTCTTGTGTCCCTTCCTTTGGCATTGCAATAAATAGCCTTATGCTTTAACCTGATGTTGCACTAAGAAAAAGCAGATAGGCTCTCAACAAGTCTTGGCATGAGCTGATGTTTGTGCCCTTATTAGGGACACTTTTTTTTTTTTTCAAATCCTATAACTTCAGCACATCACGTAACGAAAGAAGCCTCACATCACATCACAAACCAGTCACATTGATTGAGCTTGCACTGACATCCGTGCTATCTACTATAGAAGCATGACCAGCCAAGTCGTTCTTCCATGTTAAAAATTGAAGACTACTCAATAAAGCACCATTTGCAGTCGTACAGTATAGTTAGACAGGAGCAATGAACATAATTTTCGCTAAATCCATCAACGACGATTAGCAATGTAAGTGAATAGCCTAATGCTTCTAGAAAGTTTATTTGCTTTATTAAAGTGACAATGCACTTCATCATGTGTAATTAGTTATAGTGGAGATATTTAGCTGGCGCTTTTGCTGTTTCATTGCGTGGTTCTATTGAAAACAGAGCCATTTGTAGTGCTAACATATGTAGCTTTACATATAGTCAATTTATCATATGCAAGTTGCCTCCAGTGGTGCCGGTGTAGAAAATGACTGGCATTCTCCTCCCAATCGCTGGATCTCTCTTCTGCAGCCATCACAGGGGAGAGTGCAATGAGAGAAGGGGAGCGCTATCCTTGCTAAGCACTCCATCACAGCGTCTAAACCTTCAGATGCTGCAAAGGTCATGTGTGACAGCACGTGTATCTCTAGTTGGCATTTGCTGATGAACTTGCTCCATAACTTGGTTGTACGACAGCATGTACCATTTTCATCGGCACCTTTGTGTCTGCTGTGAAAGTCCAACCACCAAACATGAAAATGGGCAAAAAAGGAAACAAAAGCAATTTGCTTGAAAAAGTGTGTGACCGCTCTGTCAGCAAGATAAGTACTGTTGGGCAAAGCTTATTATGCCACGGTTTTTTAAAGCACTTGTAAACTTGTCTACAAGCAATGAGATCTACATTTGTACAGAGCAACAAGCATTTTTATAGTGCACAAACAATGCTCACACACAGTCGATGCGAGCCATATGATTAATGGCTATGAGGTACAGCTAGAGCTAGCTTTTATTTGGTAGCACATGTGTCAACTGTTTGGGCAGTAGATCTAAGAAGCAAATGAGCAAGTGTGTTCCCATACATTTAAGTCTTGCAGCAATCTGACCATCAGGCATTACATTTTTGGCATAAACTGTTTTAGCTGCAACACATAAGTGGACAATTTCCTCTCATTCCTTTTAATCAACAGATCTGGCCATTACAGCTCAGTGGCAGGTGCAGCTGTGATTTGATAGGCATTACTGTTACATTGCGCTGAGGAAGCCAATCTACGGCAGGTGATGGTTGCGCTACTTTCCACATTTCACAGTAACAAGTACACGGCTACAGAAGAGTGCACAGTAGTAGAATATAAATTGGTTCTACTGTCCTCTCATGTGGCATTGAGTAGCCGTTCACTCGGCACTTGCTTGATAGTGTTGTGAAGGGATGCATTCTGAACTCTTCTTGTTTTCCATTCTCCTCGTCACACATCACACCACTGTGCAGCCTATCCCGGTGACAAGGGCAGCATCACAGCCTAAGACAAAGGGAGAATAAAAAGTGAATAATAGTTCGTATTGAAATGCAGCCCAAACTTGCCTGTTGCAAGTGTTATGCAATACATTAAAGTGTTTGCTTAGTTTAGAATGTCTGCTTGCATTACCTGCCTTTGTGAGGAGTAAACCCATAAGCAATTCTTAGCAATACCTGTTAACTAGGGCGCTAACTGATGTACTATGGCTACTGTAACATTCATGTGTAGTGGCATTATGAAGGTAAGGTATGATAGAATGGCAGCTTGTGGGCAGGTTTTCTTGGCATGTAAAAATGCACAGTATGCACTAGCCTGGAGTTATGCCATCAACACATGCTGAGGAGCTGGCCATTGCTCATTCATCACCATGAAACTGAAAAAGGCTATGCCAAATCTCTGCAAACCCTTCTGAGGCATACATAAAAAATTTTCTTTACAGGACAAAGGTCAGCCTCATAAGGCATTTTGGCCTGTTATTTAAAAGAGAGGGGAGCGTAGTGATGAATGATAAGGAACGAGGGGAAGCATACATACGTTGCACAGCAACTGTACCAAAGCCACGCATCTAGTCCTGTGTGGTGCAGGAATTCTAATAGTGTTCCTGTCTGCCTCACAAGTTTAATGTTGGGCCTTAGGCCCACTGAAAGTGGCTGCCTGCCAACATTGGCTAGGAAAAGTTCCAGTGTTCGTTGCTGCAGCACATATGGGTAAACACGTACTGGGCAATCACATATGCATTCGAGCTTTTTGAGTGCCTAGCAGTGCTTGCACTCCAGGCTGTTTGCCCAACTAAGGAGGTAATCGTAGCAGTGGGTGGAAGTAGTTCCAAGGTAAATTACGTGAAGCAAAAATGCCTGACTTGGCATAACCTTCAGGGATAGACAATTTCTGTTGGGACCAAAGATATGCAGGCATCTGTGGGTGTGAACATATGAGCACTGTATATCATCCTAAGGTCTTGCACAACTGATTTGATCAGAGACGTCTGGTTGTGAGGTATGCATGCACTTCATCAGAAACGCAGAAGGCCAATCTTGCTTTACGATTGGCAAGTTCATTGTGAATCGCACTACAGTGACCAGGCCGATAATTTGCATTTGAAATGAATGCCTGCTGATGTGTTGCTTAGGCAGAAATTTATTTTTTTGCACTTCAGAAAAAAAAACTGTGACCCAAAGAGTAATTGAGGCACTAGAACACTTTGTGAGTGTGTTGCTTAGGCATAAATTTATTTTTTTGCACTTCAGAAAAAAAAACTGTGACCCAAAGAGTAATTGAGGCACTAGAACACTTTGTGAGTATGGTATGTAAACTTGCTCAAAGAAGTACTGACATGTATTTTAGATGTTGTAGACATTTGGCAGCGCGCTTGTCACACACAAAGCAATGGCAAGTATGAAGACTGGGCGTCATTGGCACTGTCTTGATGCCATGACACTGAGCAATATTTTCTGATGCCACGTAGAAACAAGGCTAGGTATGATGGTCTTGCTCATAAAAGAACTTAATGTGTGTTGTGCACGTTTCTCCAGGCTGCACTTGCAAGTGAAAGCTGCAGTGATCACAAAAAACGAAGCAAGCCAGCATTTCTCAGTGTTGCGACACATCCACGTACTGGTTAACGAAAATTATTCAGCGAGCTCTGATGCTTGCCAGTATTTTTTATATGGTTTAGAGGGTATATGAGCCTTAACAAAATAAATAAATAAAAGTTTAACGAAAAAAATATGACTCGTCGCTTTCTGTCAATTTTTGTGCTAATGGAAGGTAAGAAAACCTCCTGAATATAGAAAAATGGCGGCATCAGAGCGCCTGAAGTAATTTGCTGTTGTATGTGCCACATCATCATCTTGCACTGGCTAACTTCATTCTTACAATCGCTGCAGCTGCTACACATGAGTGTAGTCGGAAGAAATGCATGCAGCACTATTTCGTTTATTGTTTATGAACAACATAATTGTAGTAAGATTTACTGCCATGCAAAGTCCGAAAATGTTGCTCTTTGTCATGATGTGACTGCCGATGACACCAGGTCCAGCATGTAAAGACCAACCTTTAGGATTGCTGCCTGGCCAGTTTTCCACGGGTGCAGCCAGTTTTTCTTCGTGCCAGCTGCTGGTTCAGCCTCCACACCATGTCATTTGCCAGTTTTTTTTTTCTGAACACTCTCTTGGGCATTCATACATGCCAGAAAATTGAATTGTTGCAAGTGCGTTTATCCTAACTTTTCACCATCATGTTGCAAGGCAACCTTCAGTCCTCTTGCTTTATTTCTTCTGTGGTTTCTCCCGTAAATCCAAGCGCAACCTCTGCTGTTGGCGCTTATAGCGTCAGCTAGCATTATCAGTTTGGGCCGCATAAGTGAAGCGAACGCAAACTGTTCCTTCTCATGCCCCCACACAACCCGGTTCTACATGATCGACAAGTTTACCAAATTTTATATAAAGCTTTCCAATAAATTTCAATCCTGCAAACTTTGTACTCCACAATTTTCTATTCGCATTTTTTGTGTAACTTTCTTGCTGCTCATAAGAAACACATTCCCCCTACTCCTTCGGTTCCTTTATTTTTTCACGCTGCCAAGTTTGCAAGCTTACTAGCTTTATTATCAAATAAAAATTTATTATATTTCTGAAATTTCATACTTCCTAGGGTCATCCTTTCTATGTGCAGGATGCATGTGTGAGTTCTTACAATTTTCAAAGACGTGTTGTTCGACTTTTCTTTTATTTAACTTTCTAAAATCCTTGTTGCTACATTTGCTATGCCCTTGTAAAACACAATGGCCGTCAGACAGGCTTTGTTACATCATGGCTACAGTGTCTACGGCTGAACAAAGAACAGAACATTAGGCAGAAACAGAAAACCATGAAAGCCTTTGAAACAGTATGGTGAAGTGTGCCACGTGCTCTCCTTGACTTGTCACCCTGAACGGCCCAGGACTGCCTGGGGAACTGTGTACAATGCTCATTATTGGGACGACAAATGGAAGAGGTGGACCTTTAATTGGTGATAAGGTGGCGATACCACCTGCATGGTGGCGAAAATACCGCCACCCCACCAACATTGCAGTTATTGACCGCTACGAGCACGACAGAAAGCACAGACAGATAAAGAGTCGCATCACCAATGACCAAACCATATATGGACTAGAACATTTTTCTGCGCATTGAGTAGCACATGGGCCTGTCTGGGCAGAGCTAGCATCGAGGTACAGACTTTTGAGCACAGTATAAATGGCTAAAAAGAAAGAAAGGTAGTGAGGCACGGCAGGGGCAGCACTTACTGAAGATTCTCCTTATTCGGTGCACTCAAAAAGATTCTGCGTGAGGCTATGTACTACAGTATTCATGAAAGGTGCCTGACTTCACCAGCATGAGTGATAGCTGTTCCAAATTACCTGTATTTCATAGTCAACAGCAAGTTCTACATCCTTTCAAAATGGTTCTACAAGATGGGCAAGAGAGTGGGGTAGAAGGGAAAGAAGAAAGGCAAGGTAAATAGACCTTGTCCAGTTTGTTACCCTGCATGGGAGAGGATAGGGAAGTGAAAGAGAGAGAGATGTGAAGCAAATCTGTGCACCCTCTAGTAGACTTTAGCCATGTTAAGAGGAAGCTTTAGCTCGGGTGCTCCCATCTAAATACATGTAAAAGGAGAATTCGTTTTTCTCGGCAACCACTGCACCAAATTTGACAAGGTTTGTTGCATTTAAAAGAAAAAAAAAATCTAGTGACTGTTGGTTTCGTATTTTCGATTTAGGTCGTCAATTTTTTACTAAAATTGTCAAAAATAGAAAAGTTTCAGAAAACGAAACTATCAAGTTTACAACTCTGTAACTCATCAACGAGAAATGATAATACAATTCTGTGAAATGTATCTAATAGCACATCCAAAGCGGACAAAATTGATATGTTACACATGAATCTAAAAAAATTGGATACCATGGAAACACAGCTTTTGCAGAACCCTTGTAAACAACGTAACAAAGTCACGTAACATGTAAAATGACATCCAATTTGTCCGCTGTTAATGATCTAATGGACGCTGTTCACAGAACCGCAATATCTGTTCTTGATGCAGAGCTATGAATTTTTAAACCTCGTGCTTCCATTTTTCCTTCAAACTTATGAATTTTTGAAAATTCTTTTAATAAAATTCAGGGCCTAAATCGAAATTACGTTTCCAACAGACGCTAGAATTTAACTTTCTCTCTCAAATACAACAAATTTCAGTACAATCAGTCCAGGGGTTATTACAGAAAAACATTTTTGCGTTTTACATGTATTTGAATAGGCCTCGTCGGAGTTGGGCCCGAGCTAAAGCTTCCTCTTAATACCGCCCATGCTAGAGAGAGGAATTTATGGTTGCATAAAGGAAAGAGGCACTATTTCTGCTTTCCTGCAGGAAGCACGGCTTGGTGCCTTTAAGGGGAGGGAAAGGGGAGAGAATAGAATTAATGACAATTGGCAGCACCGTCTGCAAGCAATACAGTAGCAAGGCAGGCTTCTAGTAGTAGCTAGACAGCCTGGTTGCCTTCAGAAACTCTAGGAGAGCCCTGAAGACTAGGCTGCGATTCCAGCACTCAGAGGTGGCACGGCAGTTCAACATGGTAGGGACAGAGCTGATGGAGGGGTCAAGGAAGCATACATGTATTGAGAACCTTTGTAGCAATTGCTATGAACGGGTGGATGTCTGATTTTCCCTTTATACATATTGAGAAGCAGCCGGCTTGGAGGTCATTAGTGTTGCTCAACACAATCTTTGGCCTTTCGAAAGAGACACAAAGGTGACTCAGGGAATGCAAGACTGCATATAATGCCAGTTACATTACATGGGATGAAATTAAGGAGACCATGCACGAGCACTGTAGTTTGTGCTAAGCTACTTGTTTGCAAATAACAAGCACTGTAAAAAGCTAGCAGCATATAATAAAGGTTGAAGTTTGTAACGGAACCAATGCTGCCAATGTCCATACGATTTTATCATGTTTTCTGACATCTCTGTAATGTGCAAGAGCAGACACCTGGCAGTCAGTCAAATTCTGGGCACACAACCACTTGAGAATGAAAGAAGCTTGCATAGGAGGTGACGCTGCTACCTGAAATATATGTTGCATTCATTCACGACGAGAGGCATGCCTGATGGCATATCACTTTAGTTGCACAATGCTTTCTTTAGAATAGTAAAATTACAAGGAAACAGTCTGAATTTACAAAGCTTTTGAGTTTTAAGGGCTGTTTACTGTTGGCTTAGTAATCTATGTTCGATATCATGACTGTCTAGCATCTGCATTCCAGTATGAACACTCACTTCGATAAATAATACAAGACTCTGCAGTGTGCCTTGAATAGACTGGACAATCTGCCATTTGCAGAAGCAAATCTCTTAATTGGGAGATGGCCAAGCTTGCAGCTCATCATCCGAGAAAGCCACTTGAGCTCTTCTACAATACCTGAAGGCGACAGTCTGGAGCGTACGATGCAACAGAACTGCTTGTTGGCCTAGTTAATGCTTGCTAAAAGACATGCTTTTTGCCGCAAGTTAAAACACACACAAAAGGAAGACGCATAAAGACAACACGAGCAGCCCATGTTGTCTTTATATATCTTCCTTTTGTGTACGTGTGTTCTAACTTGCGGCAAAAAACATCTCTTTTGGAGTATACGACTTTAGATACACTGTGTCTGGCTTAGTGCATGTGAAAGCGTGAGCAAGACTTGTCTAATTCTCTCCTTTATTTCTCTCGATTCCCCATGTGTATGGTAGCAAACTGGAAAAAATTGTAGTTAGCCTCCCTGCATTCCCTTCCTCCTGTCTCTCTCTCTTGGCTAAACTGTATCTGAAAGAACAGCACTCCTATTCAGCACTCCTCTTTATAAAAAGCAGCTCACATTTGCTTTTCTCACAGCTTTTTCACCCAGTTCTTTCGTTTCTTGGCCTTCAGAAAATGCTGCAGGGTTATATACAATCTTCACCGATATTCCATGACTTCTGCATTGTGGCACAATTGGCATTCGGTTATCGTTCACCAGTCGATCGTGTTGTCATTCCAAAAAGCGCTGAAAGCTGCAGAAGCCACATAAGCTAGGAACCGATCATCGCTCTGCGGCTTCAAAAAAATGCGCGTGGGGCCGCCAGCGTATCTGGAAAGTGCTAACGGCCTGTGCCAATAAAAAAAAAAAAAAAAATCACCGCCCAAGCACTCCGTACAAATGGTTAACCAGCGAAGCTAAAGCGTGCAGCCCCGTTGTGTATCACTGGGTTAATCCCGGCGGTTCATTAAACGACGGCTTGGTGGGCTGCCTGATCCGTAGTACGCAATTGCTACTTGCGCTCGGCTGCACGAGCCTGTTCTTGTTTGTGCCCGGGTTGCAGCATCGGCACGGCTTAGACGAGCTCGTTCCCGGTTCTGCTCGCGGCGTTGCTGATCGAAAGCTGCCTGCTAAAGAGTACGTATGACGCGTGGCGGCAACCCATTTCGGAGCCGGAGCGAACCGCTGCGCGCGCGCCCGGCTGCGACGGAGTTCAACAACTGCATCGGAGTAGACAAGCCTTGTGCCATAGAATAAAGCTTCGTGCTATCTAGGTGGTGTTGGCTAATCGCGCATCCCCCCTCTCTCTCTCTCTTCTCGCGCATGCGCAAGGGGTTGCGCCGGAGGATTTTTCGGCAAATTTCAGCTCGCAGGCCAAGGTTATACCATATTAAACGACTACGAAAAATAACGCCTTCAAACTTCCCGCTCGCGTAAGGGCGCCCGCTTCATGTCCGATTCACCCAGCCTTGGCTAGGCTTGGCCAGGAGGCAATGGCTTGACCAGCTGTTTGACTCTGTGCCGTGACTCCGTGTCATGTGACACAACAACACCAAAACGGCCAAAACATCTTGCATCTTGTATGTAGTGGGTGTGTTAAAGAGCCGCTAGCCTTTACAGAGTTTTGATTGGATCTGCACATTGAGACTACGTGCGGTTGGAATATTGGGGACATTGCTCGCTTAACTCGCCCCTGTATTGAAAGCATGGAAGCTCCGCTGGCTAAGTGCTTGGAAGAGGTGTAAGTTGTATGTCGTGTTTACTATTATCGCGTACGGCGACGAGGTCCAAATTTAAGATATGTTATTGTGAATCATACCTGAGTCCTCATTCAATGCCGCGAGTCCTGCAGTCTGCGTTTAACATAGTTTGTTTTCTGTTCGCGTACTCGCATATAGATTGCAGGATTGGTTTTGCTTTATTATCATTATAATTATTATTTTCAGCGTGGACACTGGAGCAGTTGGAGTAATCTGCGCTGACAGACATGGCTTGGCTCTGCACAGTAAGTGTTAACTCTGTAATTGTTCCGTGTCAGTCGGTGTACATGTATAGATAAGTGTATTACTTTCCACTTCACACCCTAGCATGATAGGGCGTATTGTCACCGTTGAGAGCACCTTTTACCATTGTTTAAAATATTGAATTCTGTGTCACTTTCAGGTTCGGGTCCAGTGCAGCTTAAATCTGCCGGGGTGATTGCAACGTTAGCTAGTTTGGCCAAGGAAATCGACCCATCGTGTGATACGACTCCCACCATACACCTCGAATCTGATTCACTGTAAGTGCCATCCGAGTGCATCTTGCCAAGCTTATTTGCTGTCGAGTTTTGCACACGTGCAGCTGTTGTACCGAAAGGTAAACGTCTCGAACAGAGCAATTCACGAGCACAGGGCAGACCACATGGCACAGAAAGTGCGCAGGCATGAACACTGTACTTTTGAGTGCACAACATTTTATCAGAATTTGCTTTTGCTTTCATAGCTCAGCACCACAGTGACCCACACTGTACAGCTTGTAAGTACCACCAGTGAGACAATGCAGCTGTACTGAATAAGACAGCTATTATATGGTGTCCTCACTTGGGAAACACGTTTTCAAAAGAAACAAAGGGCCTTGCTATCACCTGTCCAATTTGCATGTTTTACATTTCCTTCATACTTTTGGGTTTACTTTGATTTTATGTTATTTTGCCCTCAAGACAAGTATTACAGAGGGGAGGGGAGTGGGTAAGAAACGTATACATAAGTAAATAACAAAGCAGCAAAAGGTGGTTAGTTACTACAGCAAAATTGGTTAGTTAATTGTATCCTGGAGTGATTGTCTGATAAGGCCGAACGAAACTTTGAGTTGTCCTTGATTGCGGCAACTGCACCAGGAAAGTGGTTCCATTCCTTAGAGGTCCTAGGAATAAATGATTCGTGACAGGTTCTGGTGTGGCATTGAATTATTGCAACCTATGGCTATAACCAATGCAAGAGGAAATGTAAGTAGGAGATGATATAAGCTCATCACACAGGTAGGAATTGTGGAAATATAGTTGATGAAATAAAGAAACGTGAGAACACTTACGTCGGGCTGAAAGAGGAGCAGCAAGTGGCAAAGAGTTTTTCGTGGCAGTTATGCTTGATGTGCGACTATAATTGCTATAAATGAAACACACGACATTGTTTTGGATTAGTTCAAGTGATTGAATAAGGGTTTCAAGGTGCGGGTCCCAGATGGATGAGGCGTACTCCATTTTACTCCTAATAAGTGGTTTGTATAAGATTAATTTTAATGCTGTAGGAGCAGAAGAAAAATCTCGGTGAAGATAGCCTAGCATGCGATTAGCATTATTAATTATGTTGTCGATGTGCAATGACCAAGAAAGTGATGAGGTTATGTGGACGCCTAGGTATATATAGGAGGTTATGACTTCCAAGGGAGTATCATTAAGGTAATAGTTCGGCGGGGAAATATTGCTGCGAGTTACTTGCATCCATTTACATTTAGTTACATTAAGTTGCATTAACCATACATCACACCAGTTCGAGAT
The DNA here is from genome assembly GCF_050947875.1 of Dermacentor variabilis. Lineage (NCBI taxonomy): Eukaryota > Metazoa > Arthropoda > Arachnida > Ixodida > Ixodidae > Dermacentor > Dermacentor variabilis. The sequence goes on from NC_134569.1 coordinate 132,633,295, forward strand.
AGTGTTTATATAGTCTTGTAAGAATTTGTTATCAGATTTGTCTGATGATGATGATGAAAAACTTTATTTATCCCTCTTTAAAGGGAAGGGGGCAATGGAATAGAGGATGGGGGGAGGAACTACTTGAAGTAGGCCTCCTTTATCCTCTCAGCCCACTCCAGGATGGCCTCCTGAAGATCGGGCCTGGAGCTGCGCAAGGCAGCCTCCCACTGCTCCTCACTAGATATTAATTGCTTGAGGAAAGGGGGAAGGGGGTGCTTAGGGCACCCCCACATGATATGGTTTAAGTCTGCTCTGGGAGATACACAGAATTTGCAAGAGGGAGAAAGGTAAATGGCGGGATGAATGCGGTGGAGGAGGTAAGGGGACGGAAAGGTGCGAGTCTGCAGCTGTCGCCACAGAACTTCACACCTACGCGGGGATTTGCCCATGAGTGGCGGAAAGGTTAAGCGGCCTAATCGGTAGTGTGTGCAGATTTCGTGGTAAGTAATAAGTCGATCCCGCGCTGTGAACGGCGCCTCCTCCGTGGCGAGGTCCGACGCATCTGATGCCTGAGCCCGGACTGTAAATCCTCGGGCACTGGCATGAGCCGCCTCGTTTCCGGCAAGGCCCGCATGCGCGGGAGTCCAGATTAATGCCACAGTTTGATTGAAAGGATGAGCCAAGAGGAGAGAAAAAGCTGGCTTAGAGACCCTACCCGCTCCGAAGTTATGTATGGCTGCTTTGGAGTCGCTAACGATAACTGATGAATTTGGAATTGTGAGGGCCAGGGCTATGGCCGCTTCCTCCGCCTCCTCCGAGGAAGAGCCAGGAATGGAGGCGGCCGCAGCGACCTGCCCGTGAGAGTTAATGACTGATATTGCATAATGATTTCTGTTCCCATATTCGGCTGCATCAACATAGAGCACGTCTTTAGAGGTGGAGAATTGTTTTTGGAGAGCCTTTGCTCGCTGCCTCCTGCGCTGTTTGTGATGCACAGGGTGCATGTTTTTAGGAAGTGGGGGGATGCAGAGGTTCTCGTGTATGTGATGTGGAATGGTGTATTTAGTCTTGATGATGGATGCCGGAGTGATAGAAAGAGTTTGTAGAATGTGTCAACCTGTTGCGGTGTTAGAAAGTCTGCTATATTGGGATGTGAGGTGGGCTTCTGTGAGTTCAGAAAGTGTGTTGAAAGTTCCAGTAAGCATTAGCCTTTCAGTGGAGGTACGTATGGGGACTCCGAGAGCGAATTTATATATTTTGCGTAAAAGAGTGTCGATTTTATCTGATTCTGATTTAAGGAAATGTAGATATGGTGTTGCGAATGTAATCTTACTGATAACGAAGGCCTGAATCAAGCGGAGAAGTTCGGCCTCCTTTAGTCCGCCATGTTTATTGGAGACTCGCCCTAGAAGACGCAGGGTGTGATCGACTGTGGTCTGGAGTGTATGTAGAGTATATGTGTTGAGCCGGTTGCTTTGAATGTGTAAACCGAGCACCCGGAGCCTGTCCACTCTAGTAACGGGGATGTGGTTTAGGATTACCTCTATGCTAGACATGTGTTTTCCGGTCCCCCGGTGGGATGGCAGAAGTAGCAGCTCGGATTTTTGAGGGGAGCATGTGAGATTCATAGCCCCGGCATGAGCCACGACGGCGTCTGCTGCGGCCTGTAGAGTGTCTTGAATCTTTCCGTCGGAGCCGCCAGTCGTCCAAAGAGTGATGTCATCGGCGTAGAGTGAAAACTTGAGATCGGGAATAGACCGCAAAGCTTGCGCCATCGGCATCATAGAAAGATTAAAAAGAAAAGGGGACAGCACTGAGCCTTGGGGCGTGCCGTAGCTACCTAAAGCGTATGAAAGGGATTGCTCTGTGCCTATGTGTATCGTTGCGGTACGGTTGGATAAGAAGGTACATATGTAGTCATATGTCTTTCCGCCAACCCCAATGAGATTAAGCTCTCGGAGGATGGCGGAATGTGAAACGTTATTGAAGGCGCCGTGGAGGTCCAGACTGAGAATTGCTTGCGTATCTAGACTGCTATTGGGTGTAATGATGTCATGCTTCATTCGAAGCATGATATCTTGGCATGAGAGAGATTTTCGAAAACCTACCATTTCTGATGGATAAAGATTGTTGTCCTCCATGTATTTACTGAGTCGGTTGAGGATGACGTGTTCGAGTGTTTTACCTAGACAAGAGGTTAGTGATATAGGCCTGAGATTAGAAGTGTTGAGGGGTTTGTTTGGCTTTGGGATAAAAATTACCCTGGCATCTTTCCACGAACTAGGGAGGGTGCCAGTGTCAAAGCAGTGATTGAAGTATGCCGTGATGGCTGTGACAGAGTTGTCGTCTAGATTGCGGAGTATTTTATTGTTAATAAGGTCGGGGCCTGGTGCTGACATTGTGCGCAGGGTGGCGAGGGCATGGCGAACCTCTGCTTCCGTGATAGCGGCGCTAAGTAGGTCGTTGGGTTCGCCAGTATATTTTGGCATGTCATACTTCTGAGCGGGAGGCAGATGTTTATGGCGGAGGTCGTCGAAGAATCCGTTGAGATTGTTTTTGTGTGCATGTAGCAGTTTGTTTATGCTATGGTTGTGGTGTGTGCGTGATGTGGTAGGGTCTAATAAGTGTCGCAAGAGTTGCCATGTGCGCTTGTTATCGAGGTTGTCATGCATGCTTTCACATACCTGGCCCCACTGCTGGCAGGCCAGTTGTGTGGCGTACTCCTGGATCTGGAGGTCTAATTTGGCAATTCTGAGTCTTAGTTTTCGGTTGAACCGTTGCCTCTTCCACCGTTTGAGAAGAGACTGTTTGGCTTCCCACATGTGTAGAAGCTTGGAATCAACCGTAGTGAGAGCGGTTTCGGGGGGCAGAGTGGTAGTGTGCGTCTGGGCGTCTGCGTGTAGTTGCTGAACCCATTCTGAAATGTCTTGAATGTTTGTGGGAGCTGATATCTGGCGGGCCTCTCGAAAATTGTCCCAATTGGTAAGGCTGAGGCGTTTGGGTGCAAAGGGTTTGTGTTTGAATTGTAGTGTGATGGTAATGATGTAATGGTCGCTGCCGAGGTTAACTTGTGAGTTGTGCCATGTGACGTGTTGGATTCTGTGTGTAAGCGTAAGATCAGGGGAGGTGTCCTTAGCTACGCTATTGCCTAGCCTGGTTGGTGCATCGATGTCGTTATGTAATGTGAGTCTGTGGTCTTGTATGTGGATCCATAGGGCTCTGCCCTTAGGAGTAGAAACGGAGTGACCCCACAAATGGTTGGGTGCGTTGAAATCTCCAAGGATTAGGAGGGGGTGGTGGGTGGCAGCGGCAATAGCTTGAGCGAAAAGGGAGTCAAAGCGGTGATGTTTGTCTTGTGGACGACTATAGATATTGAGAATGTAAAGGCCAGGTGCATTATTTTTGCGAGGAATAATTTCTAGAAAATCGTGCTCTATATCGACGCTGTCGAATTGGGAGTGATTGGCAGTGAGGTGCTTTTGCATAAGAATTGCCGTATCTGGCCGGGAGACCTTATTGTTCTGATAGACATTATAACCTGGGAAGCTGATTAGTCCGTGAGTTTCCTGAAGCGCAATGACAGCTGGTAGATTAGAAGAGGAGGCTAGAAACTGCTGGAGGTGTGCTTTCTTTTTTCGAAACCCCCTACAGTTCCACTGCCACACTTCAAACTCGGAGCGGGTCGGGTTATTGGCCATTGTTAAGCGGAGCTGGTGGGGAGGCGGATCGAGCAGGTGCAACTATGTTAGGATGATTCGCGGTGACTCCAGCTATCCAACTTGTAGTTTGTTGGATGTGTGCTTGTACGAATTCAATAAATTTGTCTAGCTTTTCATTCCTGGCTGTGTAATCTGTATTGATTTTTTCAATTGCAGTGAGTATATTATGGAATTTAGTCTCCAAAGCGGTTAGTCTGTCGTTATAATTTAAGATTGTCTCGTCTAGGGTGTCCTCTGATCGCGGAGTGCTCGGAGTTTTACGTTTGCTGGGGGGAGGGTGAGGCGGTTCCCGTTCAGTGGAGGGGCTAGTGTCCATGGGGCGGTGTGAAGAGGTTTCAGGTAGGGCTGATGGATGATGAGTCGAAAGGGTCGTGTTAGAGAGAGGGGCTTCAGAGGTTGAAGTAGAGGGGTGACGAGATTGGAGTTCTAATTTAAGTCTTTGAATTTCGGCTTTTAGAATTGCATTTTCTTCAAGGAGGGATTCATTATTAGCAGTCTGGTTTGAGGAGCAGCTGGAAGAGGCTACCTTAGCCCAGCTTACCTGGGGTGGGTTGCGCGAGGAGTTGGCGAGAGTAGGGCTTGATGATAGAGCTGGCCAGGCGACGTCTTGGGTTGCATAGCCAGGCCCGCGGTCCTTGCTTTTGCTCCGACTTCTTCGCCGGCTTGAGTCGCGAATGCGGTCGAGACTGGGAGTTCGGTTGGTGGGTGAAGTGTCTTGTTTGTGCCTGTGACGTTTAGGGCGCGGTTTGAACCTTTGTTTGCACAGTGAGGAGCCGGTTTGATGGTTTCCGTTGCACACAACACATATCGGGTCACATTCGTGGTCCATGGGTGCGTCTTTCATTCCACACTTGGGGCAGAGTGTGTCCGTGGCATTAGTGCAGACGTCCTGGCGATGACCAATCCCGCGGCATCGGGTGCAGGCTTCTACCTTCTGCCTGAAGGGGCGGCATCGAAGTGAACAGCCGTCGTAGTTGACGTAGAAAGGGATGATTTCGCCTTGGAATATGACCATGATGGTTTCAGTATTGCCCAGGCGTCGTGCACCCCCAATAATCAATGTTGGGTTGCATCTGCGGAGGGTTGAGGCGATGTCATCTTCTGAGTAATCTGGGGGCAAGTGAATGCATCCTCTGCAGGTATCGATGGGATCGGCCACATGGGTGGCGACTTCGTAAGGGTTACCATTGAATTGCAGACTCTGGATGTTGTGTTAGAGATCTGCACGTCCCATGTCTGGTGTGCTGATTAGAACGGTATTGTTGATGGTGTTGACACGAATTTGGTCAGAACTGGTGCGGTCGGTGATGGGGAGCCCGGCAGCCTTGAGGATGACTTGTCTGAGGATGCATGCATGGATTCCAGCGCAGTTGAGGCCCCCACGAACTCTTAGGATGATTTTATAATCGCTGCGCGGCAGCGGCGGGGGCTTCGGTTCTGCTCTTGACTGAGTCCTATGAGCCACTGTGGGGTATGCTGGTGGCGAAGGATACTGACGCTGTTTCGAGAGGTTATTGTGGATCTCGCGCCAGGTGCGCGCGCCATCGCGCTCCGTTCCTGCGCCCATGCTAGGCGGAGCTAGGCCCAGCAGCGAGACGGTCAGCCGAGAGCCCTAAAAAGGGCTGCGGCTCGCGTAAGGGACGTCGGAGTTGCTAAAGGAACTGTCAAGAAGTGCCGATAACACTCACATAGGTCCAGGCAGGAAATCAGGCTCTTGAAGCGATTGGGTAGGCACAAAAATGAAAAATGCAGGAGCCGAGGCAACATGCGACCGCTCACACCGTCGTCGTCTTCTTCCTCCACCGATTTGTCTGAGATTTCACGGAGGATAACAGTCATCTGCGAGAAGGTACATATTAGAAAAAAACATCATTAGGTAAATCGTTGATGTAAATTAAAAAAACAGGGCCTATAACTGATCCTTGGGGCACACCAGAGTCTACGGGATTAAATGAGGACATATGATTGTTTGACACAACATACTGTGAATGATTAAGGAGCAAATGTTCAAGCCAAGCAAACAGGTTAGGATCAAGATTAAGTTTACTAAGTTTAAATAGAAGCAATTTATGACATACTTTGTTGAGGGCCTTGGTGAAATCAAAGAAAATAGAATCTGCAAATGAACCTTTGTCGAGAATAAGATGAAGGCTGTGAGTTAAAGAAGCAAGTTGAGTTTCACGAGAGAAGTTTTTTTGGAAACCATGTTGTGCTTTTGTAAAAAATGAATTATTGTCTAAGTGCTTTCCTAAATGTGAGTACAAAATATGTTCAATAACCTTGCAAGGAATGCTGGTGAGGAAAATGGGGCAGTAGTTGAGTAGCCTGTCCCACTTCACCGGCTTTGTGAAGTGGGACCACCTTTTCAACCTTCTAATCAGCAGGTAGCTGATGGGTATCTAAATATTGCTAAAAAATTTTTGAAAGCAGAACAGATGAATAAACAACAGTATTTCTTAGAAATTTCGCGTTAACCAAATCATACTCAGCACGTCAATCAATCGTTTGCTTTAACCAATCATTTGCTCAGCACTTCAGCCAGCGAGGTAGGCACTGTCCCGTATAATGTTACCTGACAAATATTTTTAAAGCACAAACGAGACATGGAACAAAAGGAAAATCGTACACAGGACAGGCGATACTTTCAACATTTTATTTGTCAACGCCAGCATGCAATATATATATGAAACAGGCACATGCGCAAATGTGTTTATAGAAAAAATTCGATATGAATATATGAACAAGAAATGCCTCATTCATATGCACGTCAGTGAATGCAAACTCTTTTCTGTACACAAATTCAGTAGAGAACAGAGTCAGACACCAGCATATGTGTAGGGGTAATACAGGTGGGGCTACGTATAGGTCAGTTCGTTATACGAGTAATGTTGCATCAGCTATTTGGCAAGACAGGAGCAGCAGTTATGGTCAACAGAGTCCAGGAGGGTTTGCAAAGACAGCTTCACTTTAAGAAAGCAAGGGGGACGGATTTGCAAAAAGGTGGCTTGCAAAGACACGAGGCCATGCACCCTCCTAGTTTCTTTCCTTCCTCTACGAGTAAAACATTGGCATAGAGAAGCATTCTGGTGCTGCTTATTTCAGTCACTGTTCCTGCTGCAGTGCAGTTCTTCAAGGCCTGCTATTGACAAGGTTGAAGTGTTGCTGAAACCATGGACAATTACAGGGAGCCATAACCTGAAAAAAAATTTTGTTATTTTTGACATTGAGCAATGTAGTGACAGTAGCATCTTGTGCAGAATTATTGTGTGCAGTTTGGCTTGCAGTAGATACTTTCAGTGTGCACAAGTCTGGCTTTGTGTGTAGCTGGTCAATTCGTTAAAGGGACACAAAAGGCAAATATTTAGTCAAGCTAAAGTGATAGATTACTGCTTGAGAATGCCTAAGGCATCAGTATTATCGCAAACAAAGTTTTAGTAATAAAAAAATTGAGGTAAATGCAGGAAACGATTTGAGACTCACCTGCGATGTTCAAGTACTTATTAGCCTGATGGCGTAAACACTCCTCATTGTAGTTCTGCCACTAGTGCTCAGCCTCTTGTAATAAAAATATCATTGCAATATAAAATGGAAGACGATGCTAATTGTTCAGTTATGTTCAATATTTAGAGAAAAACTCATTTGCGTTACTCTTGACAACAATGCGGGTGGTTGAAAAGTTTTGTTTTCGCAGGACTCGGTGCTGCCCACGCATTCACGTTTCAGTATCGTTATCGCGTAATGCTGTGCTGTTTTTTCTGGCTCCTGAAACTCGCACAAACCGCAAGTAGCGGAGAATTCCACATCCATGGGATGTCACAGGATGCCTGAATGGTTCATGCCACTTCACCAAAAGCAGCTGCAGTGGCGAATCCTATGCTCTATCTCGGCTCAGTTTCTCCATGGCGACACACCGTTGGTGGCGAAACACCTGTGGTGTTGCACTGCTAAGCACAAAGTCATGGAATCAAATCCAGGCCATGGTGGCTGCTTTTCGATGGTGGCAAAATGCTAAAATGCCCGTGTCTCATGCATTGGTGTCACGTTAAAGAATCCCTAGTGGTCAAAATTTAAGGGTGTCTACCAAGTTGGCACTTCAAAATTCGCTGAGTTTTCCAGGTTTTCCCTCAGTGTCTGCAAAATTCCCCAAGTGACACAGAAAAAGAAAAAAAATAAACTTTAATGAAAAGTGACACAGAACTTTGTTTTATGTCAAGAAGGCCTAACACCATGTCGCCCGATGCTGTCTCTCTAGTAAGCATGTTAAAAATAAAAAAAAAAACTTCTTAATCCAGTTTGAATAGTAAGGAGTATTGCTTATTTTATTCAAAAAGCAAACAGAATGGAGGGATTAGTAAAATGCACAGCGAAAGAAGTATATTTGTAAAAGATGGTATAACTCATTGTCGAACATTCCCAAATATGAATAAAAAGGAGATGCATATAGGATGGATCAGGATCGCCAGTCAGCCTCTAGAGTCTGTGAAGGAGTATGTTTACCTAGGTCCATTAATCACAGGGAACCCTGATCAAGAGAAGGAAATTCATAGAAGAATAAAAATAGGTTGGATCGCATGCGGCAGACATTGTCAGCTCCTCACTGGAAGCTTAGCACTATCGTTGGAAGGTGTACAATCAGTGCATTTTACCAGTGCTGACATATGGGACAGAGACTGGCAGACCGACAAAGAAGCTTGAGAACAAGTTAAGGACCGTGTAAAGAGCGATGGAACAAAGATTGCTAGGCATAACGTTAAGAGATGGAAAGAGAGCGGTTTGGATCCGAGAGCAAACGGGTGTAGACGATATTATAATTCACATCAATATAAAAAAATGGAGCTGCTGGGCAAGTAATGTAATGCGCCGGTTAGATAACCGTTGGACCATTAGGGTTAGAAAGTGGTACCAAGAGAAGGGAAACGCAGTCGAGGACGGCAGAAGACTAGGCGGAGTGGTAAAATGAGGAAATTCGCGGGCGCTAGTTGAAATCGGTTGGCGCAGGACAGGGGTAATTGGAGATCGCAGGGAGAGAACTTCGTCCTGCAGTGGACATAAAACAGGCTGATGATGATGATAGCAGCAAATATTTTCGAAGACGAGCTATTTCTATCGACTGATAGCAAGCTCATTGGCGTGAGGCCAGACCTTTGGCAGAAGTGAGATTCTCTCTCAACAGCTGGTAACCTCAACTGTCCTGACATACTCTCAGCTCGCGCACAATGCCTCAGTGTTACATTTCACTGCTTTAAAGAGTTTATTTTGGTTTGTATTAGAGACACTGGTATCTTGGCATCAGCCAACACTTTGCTTTTTTGGGCTCAAGTTCCTTGAAAGAAGCGGTGGCACGCTTCCTTTTCCGTTCATTCCTCAATGCGTAGGGCCTTTCTCTTCTCGTCCGCCTTCCGCCACGCGTTTGCCCAATGTACCATTTGAAGCATCCTTTTGGTCAGCTGTACAGTCATCGTTAGATTTTAATGCGGCAGCGTTTAAGGCCCCATGTCACAGAAAATCCAGCTTCGGACGTCGCTTAGGCAAAAATTTCGAACCAAATTCTGAAGCATGCAAACCCAACCACGCTTAATACCACCAAAGTTGCTCATACCATGTTTCATTGCTTACAAAGTCATTCCTCGGAATTTCGAGAACGGCAGCCCGCAAACAAATGTAATGATCAAGAAAAAAAAACAGACAGCACATATCTTTTATGTTATCTCTTCTCAGACTGAAATATTAAAAGTGCAGGAGGTCGACCCACGCAAGAGGCTGTGTTTCTACCAGAAAGCTTGCCTTCGTGCATAGCATTCGCTGCCAGCGTTTACCCGTAAAGGCTATGGTTACATAAGTTGCAGTTAGTGGAAAGTGTGAAAAGCAGTCAGGGACCTTCGAATGCTATTGCGTTCCACTATTAAGGGCGAAGCTTAAGCGTCCTCCAAATTATTTCGTACTCACTAGGCGCCGCGAAGATGTCCTAAAAATCAAGCATCCGGAAAAAATGAACTCTCTGTAGGCACATCCGTAAAAGCTATGAAGACCTGCCAGTACACTAGGCATATCAGCGTTCGTACTGTGACAGGAGATGGCGGATGCACTCGTGTATGATGAAGGAATACGTACCGCACTTGTTATGCTTCACCACTATTCACAACTTTCACATACGGTGGCGCCGTCGTGCGGAAGCGGCCAGAAACAATCGAAAGATTATACTCGCCGCTGGCTGCCGCCTGTTCGCGTAGCGTATTGGTGTTGTCTACGCTTTTCCTTCACTTTTGGTTGATGTTCTAACGCGTTCAAAGTTTCCGCGGGATCCTGAAGGACACTTAACATGCTCAGAATGAGCAAACATAGAAGTAACCGTATTTGCTGTGTGCCACAATGGGTGCCGAGCTGTTATGCGGTAGGTGATGTGAGCCTTCACTCATTCCCATGTGCTGCGTCCACGAGGAAGAAATTGATTATTATGTTGCGGATTGGCAGAGCTGTCACAGAAACGATGAAGGTTTACAGTGCGCACTTCATGCTGGAGGACTTTTTTCGGAATACGACAGACGAGTGACGATTCTGAGCACTTGAAATCGCGAATAGACGCACCTCCATAAAGACGCAGGCATAGCACTATATTATGTGCAGGGAAAGAAATAATGCGCAATCTTAACTCAAATGTGTTGTAGGATGATTGATGCTTGCGTTCTTGCCACTCATGCCTTTGCGGCTACGTTGGAGCGCAAACATTCTCCGTGAAGCCTTGTACCTGCTTCAAAATTTCTGTTCTCGTTCATGCATTCATGCTCTGCAACGCCGGCTTGACATTCCACCATTTTCGAACAGAGAGCCGAGTTTCTCATTTGTGCATCGAAGCAAAGTGACGCAGGCATAGAGGGACCTGGTAGAGGGACCTGGACCTGGACTCACGCAGGCTGTAGAATTACCGCATGACTGTAGCTTGCACAGTACGCATAAAGCGCAATAACTAAATTACAAGCGTGAACGGTTATCGTATTAGCTCGCAAAAACGGTCAGATATGGTTTTTTGTTTACTTCTCGCGTTCAACATCCAGCTTTGTGAACACAGACAGGGATAACTAGACAAGAAATTTTCGCACACAAAACGCTGCTTTGGGGCTGCTTTTCACGCTGTCTATGTAAAGTACTTCGGTCGCGCAACACCAGGAAGGTGTTTTTTTTTTTTCTCAACACGGCGGTTTATTCAAGCGGTCTAAGTAACAACTTGCAGAGAGCACCACACCGTATAAAAGCTCATGGTACCCATTCAAAGAGGTCAAATTAATAGAATAGCAAATAGAAAACACGGTCACTTCTCTTAATAACATCGTCGCAGTAAAACAAACCACAGCTCGTGTGGTTTTCTTCGAAGCCATGAAGTTTGTATGCAAAGGTCTTCAACAGTCACGGACGTCGATGTGCACGCTTTTATGCCGCAGCACACAAGATGACCAGCGCTTAGGACCTCCCTGCCTTCAAGCAGGCTTCGAATCCTCCGTTCTGCTCGCCCAATGTGCACCATTACGCAGGCTAGCGACAGCGGGCGTGTTAATTGAAGAGACATTTCAACATGACGACGCGAAACATGTCACTGAGCAAGACGACCGCAGCACTGCACCCACAGCTCTAGTTCTTAATCTCTTGGACAGCCTTGTTGGACTTAAGGTGGTGCCCCCTATAGGCTGTGAAAGTTGCAAATACTGAGCCGCCTTGTTACTGAGGCGAAGCTGACTTTCGGGAACCGGCATTATGCAAAGCGTTGGCTTTCTGAGCTTCGAAGCCAATCGCGAGGACCACAAAGGCAAAGTCGGTGCCATTGCTGAAAGCGGCGAATTCTTTCAATGATAAACACGGCACAGAACGGCGAGAAGCTTAATAGCGAACGTCGAAGCAGCTAGGGCTAACGTTGCCGCGGTAGTGGCTACGGCTGCCAGTGGAACTGCGTGTGAGAGCGCCGGTTCGAGGCGGTAAGGTAATCAAAATGGCAGAAGCGGTGGCTTTAATTAATGCCGTTTGAGACCTCCGGTCACGGCAAAAAGTCTGGGAAGTCGGACGGCGAAGGATTCTTGCATCCAAAATTTCAGGCATTGACTCTGTGGGTTACGTGATGGTGCCGCGAAGCCGTCCGAATTATTAGGCATCCGGAAAGTCGGTCGTTGACTGTACACTGGCAACTCCTCTAGCCGACGATACGGCGTCAAAAGACGATTCATTACAATCCCTCTCTGTTACTCGAGCCAGCGTCACCGCGACTTTCGTTCCCTTTCAATGAAATTACAGCTGATTTTCACTGATAGAAGCACAAATTCCCCGAGTATTTCCAGACTATTCAGAATCCCTGAGAATTACCAGTTGTTAGATACCCTGAAATTTATCTGGAGTCCCCCACTATTGTTCTTCATAATCAGATGGTGGTTTTGGCATGTAAAACCCCAAAATTTAATTAAACATTTCCTTCATGGTCGTGCATTTGCGTTTTGTGCAAGAAACCATAGTGCCGTCTGTTGGGCGCCGTTTTATTCACTGACGGCAGTAAAGGGCGGTGATGGCACATGCAACGTCGTCACTCCCCGCTCAGGGGCAGGCGGTTTGAATTGCATGAAAGGTATATGGACGCTTCAAACCCAAGTTTCTCTTAAACTTGTCTTTTCTTCACACAAAACAAGTGCTGCAAGGTTTCTCGAATGGCATTGTAACAGTGCATGTTGACTTAATATTTGCCTTTAGTGCCCTTTTAAGATGGTACTGTTGTTTGGGTCACGAAACAGAAAAATCGAAATATCCTGTGGGTTCTTATAGTGATTTGAAGTTGCTACTTGAAGGTGTTATTCCTGCTGGGTTTAGGCATTTGATCTTGCATGTCATGTGAAATTAACATATTTTAGCAAGGCTTGGAAGGGGCTAGTGGGTAATCCATGAGTAGAGTTGAAACACAAAATTGACACAGGGTACAGGAACCAAACACAGACAAGTGCTAACGGCAGTTAATCACTGCCATTGTTGAGGTGCTGTGCAGAAAATTAAAGAAGGAAATCAGTGGTGGAGCTCAAGGGCAGGAGATCATGGAAATTAGAAGAAAGAATGTTGCAGTTACACTCTACATACAGATTATCTCGCAACCTAAAAGACTTGACAAAAAACAGTGAGTGTGAATGTAGTGCTTTCTGCTCCCAGAAAACTGTCCGAGGAGCTAGGCATTAAAAAATCCGGTCAAAAAGGAGACAGAACAGTGCACAATGGCACATGGCACCTACAGCAGGATGTGCCATGTGCAACCACTGTAGTTTTCCCCATTTAACTTTCTTGCTGGAAGTCAAGTTGCACTTAGGCCAAACAGGTCAATGCCTAAATGTGCGCCTGTGTGAACATGCTAACACCAAAATAAAATAATGGCGTCTGATGGCCACCTGAGTAGGCCACTGACACACATGCAGCTGCAAACTCGATGTTCAAAAATGCTCTGTAATGTATAGGTCTCCAAGTGCACACACATGAGAAATCATTGAAGCAGAAAAAATTCAAAGTACACAGGGTTTATACGTGTCTCATCATTCCATTTTCCCCCAAAAGAATTGACTTTCCCAAATACATGTGCTGCACAGCAGTGTTGAGTCATACACACTTCTCAGGGCGGTGTGTATGACTTCTCATGTTTTTATTAGTTTTCTCATGGAACCAGTGTATATAAACATGTTATTTCTCTGAATAAAATACAAAGCACTTGTCTGTGTCTTCTTCCGTGTGTCAATTTCATGCCACAACTCATGTCGCTAATTTACTTTCTCTCCTCTGGCCAACTGAAGTACGTTTGTTTGTAGTCGCAACGGAATACCCCGAAACAGCGGAAGAGGTAGCGATTGCGCTTGCGCTTACCGACCCCCTCTGCGAGGTAGTTTTTAGCGACTCACAATCCGCAGTTCGCAACTACGCGCGGGGGCGCATTTCCTCTGAAGCTCTCCGGATTCTAAGGAAAGCTGGTCGACAGCACTTCGATAACACCGCGATCATATGATTTCCAGCGCACGTCGCCACCCCCACCGATGAGGGCCTCATTAACTTGAACGAGGTAGCACACCGCTCTGCGCGAGAACTGACCCGCCGCGCAGAATCGGAGACCGCCTCTTCGAGTTCGGAACTCCTGGTTCAAAACACGCGAGAACGCCTGGTCAGGTACAATGACATCACCAAGCACTACCAGCTAGGCAGGCGGTTGCTGCCCCCGCCTCACCCTATGCTGAAACGTCGCCAGGCAGTCATCTGGCGACAATTGCAAACACAAACATTCCCCAGTCCGGTGCGATTGCAGCACATTTTCCCCGCGCAATACCCGACTGCTCTTTGCAAATTATGTCAGGAAAATAGAGCGACGCTGTCACACATGTTGTGGGAGTGTCAGGTTACATCAGCTACAATGACAGCAGCTCCGGAGGCTCTTGCGTCGAAGTGGGCCGCCGCTCTGCGCAGCTCCAACCTCAAGACACAAGAGTGGGCTGTCCAGCAAGCCCGAGAGGCAGCGACGAGGCAAGGCCTCGAAGTCCCCTCATGGGAGACCTGAGCCCGGGTCAAGTTTGCCGGATTCAAAATAAAGTTGTTTCCATCCATTGTTGGAACATAGTTTTACTTTTGCCAAACTTTTACTACATTAGTTGAAGTGTTCCGATTTTGCCTGATTTTATTTTCGAAAACATGTCAGATTCCATTTTTGCTGCTATTTACCATTTGCCTGCATGTCATTGTTATCACTACAGTTATTGTCATTGAGGTACAAGCAAAGAAAGGAATTGAAGAAATCCATTTTACTACCTGGTCTCACTAACACTTGTGTTTACTACTGGTGCCTCCGCCTGACTGGCACGTTCTTTATTTGAATTTAGTCAGTTGCCACTGTCAAGTGCGCCCGAATTTCATAGTAATGTTGAATTTGTGAACAAGAAGCAGTAAGCAAAAACAAATAATGTTTGTAACATGATGGGAGCATTGACCATGGCCTAGTCTGTAGAGTTTAAGGGGAAACAAGTGTTCATTTATTTGTGCTTTGTTCTTGTGCAGGGACATCATGATACAACAGAAGGAGCTGGTCACAGTGGGTGTCTACTCTGCAGCGAAGAAATAGTGTGTGCTTTGTGAAATGTCAGTGAAGCTGTTTTTGTTAAATTCTTAACCTGTGTGGCCCATCATATTTAATGTGTGGAAATAAAAACTGTTTTTAGTGCTCTAGCTGTTGCATTATTCATAGTTTTGACAGGTGTACAATGCTCATATTACTGTCAATATTACCTTCTCGCGATCCGAAGAAATGCCATGGATCGTGTTTCAATTCATACTTCGAAGGGTCAGTTTGTTCTACCAAGTGCCACAAAGACACTTTTGATCGCGATCTAGAGTGCAGCGTGACACCCGTATTAAGCAGGTTACGGTGACGCCAGGCTTGCTAGCGAAACAGAGGAGAAATTTTATTAACTTGTCGCTTTTAAAACACTTGTTTCAAGCACTCCTAACACCAGGAATAAGGTCTTAAACCTCCACAGTTTTCATCGCTCGAGTATTGAGTTCCAGCTCTTGTGCTTTCTGAGCGGCTTACTCGGGCCCCCCATTTTGTACTTTCCAAAAGTTGAGCACGACGTTGACGGTGACAAGGCCATTTCTGCTGAGAAGGCAGCGTTCGGCACGAGTCTATGTACTTGTGTTGCCGCCAGTCGTTTTCAGGTACTCGTCCCGAACCTGCCTGAAGTCGTGTACAAAATTGTACTGCTTCACTGTCTGTATGGCGCGCGTGCCCCGCAGTTCCTGTACTTTGCGAACAGCGCGCTCGGGCGTCATGCTGTCGTCCAAGTTGAGCAGAAGGCAGGCAGCGACGACGCCCGTGCGGCCAAGGCCCCCGAAGCAGTGAACGAGCGCTCGTTTTCCTTGCTGAATGGCTTCACCGATTTCGCGCAGAATGTCCAGCATTTGGCCGATGGCGGGCGCCGTGCCATCCAGCACGGGGAAGTGGTGCACGGTCATTCCGTGGCTCTCGTACTCGGCGAGCAGAGTCGGGACCCTGTAAAGCGACAGTTCCCCGCGCGTGCACAGCACGAACACGTCACTGACGTCCTCCAGCTTGAGGTACTCGACGTCGCGCACGACGTCCCTCCATGTCTCCTTGAATCTGCAGCCGGGAAGGGCGCTAAGGCCGAGCGAGTCTGGGTAGCCGAACGACGAAAGGTCTAGCCAGTCAATCTTGATGGGACTGAATACCGGCTGCAGGCAGTCGCCGGACACGTCCTCGTCAGAATCCATTTGATTAGAAGGCGCAGTCGCTCGATCGAAGCGTCTTTTTTTTTTTTTTTATGCGTACGTCTGAAAAGCGTTGAGCTCAACGAAGACAGCCCGCACAAGTGCCATCAAAACGAAGTTCGCCGCAGGAACGCCAGGCGATGCGCTTCTTACATAGAGTGTATTCTTGAATAAATGAATGCGCGCGCGCTCCGGCGTCCTTTCGCGTCTTCGCGCCACATTGTGAGACTACACACCTTGCAGACCAAATGCAGCCAAAAGCAGCAATAAGTATTATAAAACAAAAAAACTATATTAAGTAATTTTAATGGCAATATTATTACATTAAATGTTTTTTTTAAATAATTGTATTTGATAATTAAGTTTTATGCGCAGTTTTTATTAGGCGGTTTAATAGTGGTCTTATCGTACAATGGGCGGGCAACAAAGGTAGAGAAGAGGGGGGTGAGAACAGGGGAGAGAGAAAGAAAAGAAATTGTTTACCATGGCGGACAGCGTGGACATGGTAGGTGCGGACTCAATTCGTAACATGAAGGTAAGTTTGTCCAAATTTCACTCTTCTTTCTATGCCTTAAATGTTAGCCGAAGGTGCGATTAACGCTTCTTCTATGCGACAGGCGTAGCATGTAACGCCTATACACAGTGCACCATACGAACACTGAACTATTATCTCTGGCGTTATTTTCGCAGGGTTAGCCGTTGCTTTTTTAAATACAACAAGGGCACGATAGCAGTGGAAGCTGTACGTTCTCCTTCGTTATTATTACAGGTTGCTGACCTAAAGAAAGAACTCAAGGCCAGGGGCCTTTCCACGGCGGGAAACAAAAGTGAACTGGCAGAGCGCCTTGAAGCCGCTCTTGGATTGCCCAAAGGTAACTACTGCATAGCACTGCATGGAAGTTGCTCTAGATTCTGACCCGGTTGCTAACTGCCGTATTTCTTCCTTGTTTCCAGCAGACATGAGCGACGTGCAGATTGATGGTAAGTTTGTGATGCGATTCACCCTCTTCATATTCGTAACATATTGAGCTGCGCGGTTTTCTGCGGCTCGGAAGGCGACTGTTTTTCATTATGTGCTCCCTTCTTCTGTCACACGCCAAGGCGAACGGCACCGTTTCACGCATGGTGTTAACATCTGTCTCTACTAGCTTTGACCTCGCGTCACAGTTGCAGGCTTAAATTTGCGCCTTTGGGACGCAATGACGCGGAATGAGGATTTGTGACCGACTTAGCTATATGTTCACAATTCTACGAACTAGAGCTATATATATTCACGGTAGACATACTCGGCTTACCGAACCTAAATTCTGTGTAGTTATGGATTAGAAACTGCATTACGAATGAGACATTCGTGCTTTCAGTTGGAAAGGCGGTGGTGCATGGTTAACATAGTGTCCAGCTGGGTGGCGGTGAAATTGGTACTGCATTGCTTAGCAAGTTATACCCGTGTCACACGGGCAAATATAGTATTACTTCGAGCAAATGTACTTCAGCGCACTGAGTGCAACGTTGGCGGCGAGTTGCTACACGAGAAAGAAAGGTGTACTTTGCAATTAATGACACTGGCAATGGGTGAATCAGGAGGCACAACAAATATTAATTATATTGGTTTTCAACATAAAAGTGTGTTATTGTTAAAAATAAAGACATTTAGATAAAGTTTCATGCAAATGAAGGAGTTCATTGCAACCATAATAATATTAGGTGATTAATAATATTATTAATCATCATGAGCCATGTCAAAAGAGCGTCACATCCAAGGCGTGCAGAGAGAAAATGCCAGATTTCATTGGCGCAAAAACGGATTGCGAGCATGTGGAGCGTATTATTGGAGTGCTTATTAATTGCTTGAGGATCACTCCGAGACTCCACTCACCTTCCATGCACTACGACAATACAGATAATTGCATCAGTTTTGCATATTTATGGGCACATCTGCTAAAGATACAAACTATGTACAGTCAGCTTGGCCGTAAAACGACAAAAGTTAATAGACACACTGTCATGCTCCACTCGATTTATTTGTCAGCTGAGCTAGGGGAGCATTCCACCTTTGCTCGCTCGACGAAAGGTTGTGCTGTTTGGGTGTCTGTAGGGCATTTGTACCACAACGATGACCGTGTCGCCATCCTAAGCAGCGAGAAATACTATCAAGGCACCTCACATATAAGCGCCTTGGTCTCTTCATCTGACCATGCCATCATGGATGCATTACTTCCGTCCTATAAACTCGGAACGAATGACAGCGGCTGCACAGTTAGGGTGGCTAGCACAGGCATAAACAATTGCACAGCCATTACGCATAAACACCCTGAGATTGAGCATAGTACAGTAGCTTTTTTTTTTTTTTTTACAAGTATACCATATTTTATTAGCTTATAACATTTCCAATCCCGAAAAAGGTAGTTTAAGATCACTGCCGAATCTGCTTTCCGTATCAGTTTATGTATCTTCTAGCATTGCTACCAAGGCTACACCTTTCAACACGGCAAAGCAAAGTGAGTTTGCCGAACACACTCACCGCTGAGTGCGTTCTGTAGCCAGTGTCACTAAGTATTCCCGTGTGAGTGCCTGCGAATGAGACTAGCGGCAAAGTGCACTAGCTCAAGATGAGGTTTCCCATGTGACAAGGGTATCAGTAAGAAGCTTCTACTTTGGAGCACAATTGTGGTCTGTGCAAGGGAGCTGTAAAACTGTCTTAACAATGTGATTTTACCTCGAGCCTGGTAGCCTTGTTATATGATTAGATTGAGAAGCTCTTGATTCATTTTGTGTCGCATGTGTGTTACAGCAGGTTAAGGATAATAATACTAGTTGTATACTAATATGATAATGGCTTCAACTGCAATAGTTACCTTTGACATCCAGAAGTTCAACCTACACTTTTAATATAATTTAGGAGTGAGTATGCAAATTCAAGAAGCATAGGGAGGCTAGTAGAGCTTGAGCTTATGCTTATTTGTATAATTAAATACTTTATCCCCATAAATTGCTGAGGGCTTTCACACTTTTGATGAGTTGCACACAGGGGGTAGTTGTCTGTCGATTTTTATGTTGGAAATCGGCAGTTTCAGGGAGCACAGGGCACAGCGCATTTGTCTAGTGCATGTGAGTAGTGTCCCTGTGAAGAGCGTCTGCATCTGCCCGTGACTGCAGGGTGTCCTGAGCAGGCATGTTGCATCCCTTTAGCTTCCCCTTCAAATCAAATGTGTTTACGAGCCATACACTTTCAGCTTCTTCATGTATGGCAAGAGATAGCCTGTTTTATTATTCTATGCATTTTTCATCATCCAGCCATGGTTTCCTACTGCAGTAGCACTGTAGATGGCCTAGATTGATGCATTGAATGCCATGTGGCTGAACTACGTAGACGGTAAAAGGCTACAAGTGCATCTGAACAACTTGTCTCGAATAGCATAACGGAAACAATGAAATTCATTGCCATTATGGCACTAATTTTGCACTGCTCAAGCTATCTTGGTCACAGTACTTCTGGGTTGGCACAGAAATATGGCGACAGGGCTCAGCACAACTGAGGCAGTATCATCTCCCTAGCATAGAGCACAATTGGATTGTAGTTCAAATCTATGTCCCAAAAGGGCTTCACGATAAAGCAATCATCATGCAGTGATGCGACTGTACGCTAAAGCAGTAAAGTCCTGTCTGAGATTATACAGTGCAAAAATAGGTTTGTTAGTCAATTCTGCATATTATGAACCATTTACCAGCATTGGTGTTAAAATTTTCAAAAAGAAATGCTGGCAGGGAGAAAATAAAATAGAGCTTGCTTGCTTTTTCTGTAGGTCTTGTAAGCTCTTTTCTTTTTTTTCTAAGCTTAAAAAGACTGTAATTAGTGTTAATGCATTTCAGCTGGCTAGTTAGTGTGCTGCAAGGCAAAGTCTTCTTGTAGGTTGGTGTATAATGTGAATGTGTATTAACATGAAGCAAGCAACTTGGAAAGTCAGTCAGTTCAAAGCACTCGCAGCCAATTTTGTGTCGTGTGAAAGTGCTGCCGTTGGTGGTGACTGTCTCTGTTTCTCTCACTTTCTTTCT
This sequence comes from Dermacentor variabilis, assembly GCF_050947875.1. Lineage (NCBI taxonomy): Eukaryota > Metazoa > Arthropoda > Arachnida > Ixodida > Ixodidae > Dermacentor > Dermacentor variabilis. Next base: position 132,653,322 of record NC_134569.1, read on the forward strand.
GATGACTCCTGGCTATTTATTTAGTTTCAATTGCCCTATACTTGGTTGCCAACATTTTTGACCTCTTCCTCCATTTTGTGTCCACGCTTTTCAAGTACAGATACTTGCGCGCTTTAGCCACCCATTCATTTTGATCCATGCTCCTGAGTTTTCTAAACTAATTTTGCTCTGCATTTCTCATACTTTAAAAATAATACTTAAGAAAAAGAAGAGGCCTAGCTGATGTCACCCTGCTCTGCCTCATTTGTGGTTTTACCATGGGCTCCCAAAGCTAGCTGGTTAACTTCGATCTTTGGTTAACTTCAACCCCGGCAAGATATCCCATTTCAAGTATAGAATGGCATTTGAAAACGCTCGCACTGGAACCACTACTCCATTCCAGATTCCACGCACCACCTCACATTTATTGTGGTCCCAAAGTGCTGTATGTTTCATTATTGTTGCATACATTCCGCTTCCCCATTATTTTCAGGTTATCTTGGGTGGGTGCTTGAGTAAGTCTCCTTCGTTTATGTATACACTAAGGCATTTCAATCGACTGGAAAGAGCTTAGCCAAGGAAGGGGGCTCTGATACCTCGCTCTCCACATTGTGGTGCTCGCAGCCAAGGGTTGTCGCGTAGCAAGTAGTGGTGTGGAGAGGCTGAGGAAAGTTGCGCTCACTGAGAAAATGTCTCGTGCCGCACATAAACCGGTCAAGAAACAATTGCATTATCACATTTAGCAGCATTTGACGACTTGACCGTGGATCGGCCTTTGACAAGAATTACTTTACAAGCGCCTGTGTTCAATTTATGTGATTTCTTTTGTTTACTGAGCTTTCACTACAATTTTCAAGCTAGAAAGTGTAATGAGAATTCAGCGCTAAAATGATCTGTTCCTTCTGGGTGAATGTGTAAAGGCTATAAGTGTGTGTGCACACACTTGCGCACAGAAAATGCAGAAGGGAACACAGCAGATTAAAATTTTTGGTGGGGATATTACTTTTATGGGGGATTGGGGGGACATTGTATGGCTTTCTGAAAAGTTAAAACGAAATTAAGCAAACCTGTTGGCTTGATGCCTGTCACCATAAATAAAGCATCTAGCTGTCATTCACTAGGTAAAACCGTTGTTTCGGTGCTTGCTATTTCTAAAATAAAAAACACATAAATGAGTGTGTGATATGAATTAAAATGAAATGAAGCTTTTATGCAAATTAAAAAATTCAACTTCATTAAAAATTAAAAATAAAATTAAAAATATATATATACTAAAATATTTGCACAAGTGTACATCGTAACACAGTATGGCTACGAAAAAGAAATATAATACTTCCATCATGATTAATTTTGTAATTTTGTAATTTTTAATTTTGTAATGGAAGGACTACCTCTGTTGCGCTAGATATTATTGTGCATCAATCTATCAATTTAGCTTGACTTAACATTTGCTTTTAGTGTCCCTTTAAAACACAATGGTGAAAGTAATTATTTTAATGCATGCCTCACATTTAATCCATCCCAAGTTGTAACTTTCATTACTAGACAAAGTACGCATTCATCTAACATCCTCGACATGATATTTAAATCCCATCCTGATAACATACCCCCTCTCACTTGACGAAATGAGTGACCATGTAACCATTCACCAATTCTTTCTATGGAAACCTAAATGTTCCCCTAAAGCTAAAAAAATAACACTTTATGAAAGAGGTGATTGTTAGAGTATTAACAGTTTTGGTATTACTTATCAGTAGACTTCTCTTTGTGCTCCGTTGAAATAAACTGGTTGCTTTTTAAATCAGAAGTGCATAGGCTCATCAATAAATACATTCCTGCAGCTTGCGTAAAGGAATGAGCTACTTCATTGTGGTTTGATTGTAAGTTAAAAGGGCCTAAAAATAAGAAAAAATAAGCATTTCAGGCTATTTAAGTTGCATTGGAGAGATATCGCACTGCTGCTAAGGTGCTTAACTCTGCCTTGGCTCAGACCAAACACTCATTTTTCAAATTTATGTTGCTTAAAACGAAACTCCGGCGATTTTTTTTTACCATGTCAAGGTAATAGAATATTCAGGTTCCCGAGACCCCCCTGTCACACGTCTGATAGAATTGTTTCGCAGATTCGAAAATAATTTTAAGTAAGCAATAAGAAGCACAAAAACGAAACCTGACTAAGCAGCCGAGCGAACCTCTTCGAGAGCCAGTGCCCATGCACTACATATCGTGCTGGAACATGAAGACCAAGGGTAGCTCAAGCAACTGATTTTATACATGCTGTTTGCTATTTTAGGTGCTATATCCCTTCTCAGGGAAATGCTTCGCATGCTTGCTGTAAGATGTGGAGCACGACTTTCCGCGTTGTATCTCGAAAAAACGCCGCTGGAAGTCCAGAGTACCAAGCGGTGCATTTGTTTACAGCGATTGGCAGGTGCAGCGACCACTCGTTCACTTGGGATATAATACTAGCCGCTCATCGTCAATGTCAAATGATGTCAGAACATATAAAAACGGGCAGATTTTGTGCATGTAAGCACCGTTGCATCACTCTGAATCGCGCTGATATGAGCGACCACGCACCTTCGAAAACACAGAGCGGGAGACTGTAGTACGAGAGCGTTATGCTGCCTACTTATTCTTCGTATGCTCTTCATGCACACAATATGTTCCATACAGTGGACATAGATAAGGACTTTGCACATGTGATCGTTCATTTAGAGAATGCGTACTTTTTTTTTTTTTTCGTAAACGCCGATGCCAGTATATGCACCGTTGGCAGCTGAACGAGGTGGTTGTTTACGCTGTTGTATCGAAGGGGCCTCCACTCGCTGCCCATTTGGGATACGAGGCAAGCAGTGCACCTCGGAAGCTAAATAATGAGCCTGCATGACAATACGTAAAAATACACCCATCTTGTATGTCATCGCTCCATGTCATCGCTTCTCGCTTTTTGTGTGTGCCCTGTACGAAATGAGGAAGGGTTTATGTCAAATCAATATGGGCAAAACTGAACCACAGAAGTAGTTTTCTTCATCCCAATGGCGTAATTAGGTTCAGGTCAGTCGCTCAGGTCCGCCAGCAGCAGACGCATGAACTGCGCGGCTGTGACATATGGCTTAACCTCGGCTGAATGCGATCGGCATCAACTCAAACTGTGTGTGCAGATGGCGAGGGCTGAAGTTCGTGCAGCCTACAACGTAACTCCACTTGCCACCCCTCATCACTTGCCTGTCCACAGGGAACGCAAATTCTCATGACGGCAACATCTCACGCGAAGCACTAGCTCACAATCGTAGACTCCTCTGCACTTTCGTCACTGTCGTCTGCATGACGCCGGCATGCTTTGAGTGTGGGACTTCCCTGATGTCATGCACAATGTTGCCTGTAACTGAGGAGTAGCTAACGTAGGGTGTTCCAGGCAATTTATTAAATTCATTTCTAAAAAATATGTGCAACTCTCAAACCTGCTTTTCTGAGGACATGACGGAAGCATGCAGAGGAACGTACCCAGCGAATTTCATCGACATCCGTTGACATCGAAAAATCGCTGGTGTTGGCCTTTAACATTTTGCTTACTAACCCTGAACAATCTTCGAAAATTATCAATCCAAAACTACCTAAAACATCTATTTATCTTGAAGACTACACTGGTAAACTCGTTCCCAATATTGCAATAGCAGAAACACTCAATTTTATGTTTTGTTCGGTTTTCACTATAGAACTTGATAATGAGCTCCCACATTTCCCACCCTTTGATCACCCCATTATGCCAGACATTGCATTTTCCCCTGAAGGTATTTCCAAGATAATAGACTCATCAGAGTTGTCTTCATCAGCTTTCCCTAGCAGTATTATCTCTAAAGTGCTTAATAATACTAAATATATAACAAGTGTTATCTTGTCTCACATTTTTAAAGAGTATTTGTCATTTAGCACTGCCTTGGGATTTGAAGTTGGGTAAGATTGTTCCACTTCTTAAGAAAGGCTCCTCTACCGCCCAATTTCCTTAACTTGTGTTTGTTTGAAAATCATGGAGCGTGTCATTTATATCCATACTTGCTGTATTTTTGTGTAATTTTTTCAATCCAGGGAAACATGAGTTTCAAAAATGTTTTTCATGTAACACCCAAATCACACTTTTTCTTCACGACGTTCATACTAACATTGATCAAAACATACCGTACCATTGACGCCTGCTTCATTGATCTTGAAGAAGCATTCGACAATGTCCCACATAAGCACTTGCTACTAATACTTTCACAACTTGACCTACACTTCCTTGTCGTAGACTAGATTAATGATTTTCTCACTAATCAACAGCAATTTGTGCATGTTAACAATACTTCAAGCCCATCTTCTGTTTTATCTGGCATGCCACAAGACGCTGTATTGGGTTCACTCCTTTTTCTAATTTACATTAATGACATACCTGCTAATATTGCTTCAAAGGTACGCTTGTTCATAGATGACTGCGTCATTTATCACCCAATCAACTTGTCTCTCCAGAACAATTTACTAAAATTAGATAAATGTGTGACTGGTTAATGCTTGTGAATACTAAAATAACATCTTGGTTTTTTTTCATAGACGGCTTAATTATCCAACATAAAAATACTCTTCATGGCAAATATATGCACAAATTACTTTACTGAGGAATAATATCTCCTACAAACTAACTTGGACAATGCACATAACCAAGATTACTAACGATGCTAACCAAACTTTAGGTTACCTCAGGCGGAATATAGCACAGGGCTCTCCTTTAAAGCTACTAGCTTACAAAACTCTAGCCCGACCCAAATTAGAATATACCAGCTCTATTTGGGATCCTGTGGAACATCTTCTAACTGATCTTATTGAAGAGATACAAAACTGTACCATTATTCATATATTCTGATTACTCTTACCATTACTAGCATAACTAACCTCAAAGACAAAGCATGTCTACTAAGTCTTCAAATACTCTGTAATACCGCAAGGCTTTCTCTGTTATCATTTCTTTTTCATGCCTTACCTAACGGTTCTCCCATCAATCCAGCTCACCGCATTTCTCAATATATCAGCCATGTTAAAACTGTATACCCTCTCTGTCCCCACACTGCCATGCACCTTCAGTCGCTTTTTATTAAGACAGTCATTGACTGGAACAATTTCCCCTCGAATGCTGTCGTTCTCGTCAGCCCGGCTTACTTCAGAGGCACCATTGAGTCACTTTTTGTCAACATCAACAAAGTTGCTTTGTCACCAACTCCTCATGTAAAACCCTTTGTACAAGGTCATAGCAGCCTTGTCAATAAATATATTGTCTAACTAACTATTGTCTATGACTAACTTGTCTAATTTCATTAGACATTCAGGTAACGAATTGCTCCTAATTGGTCGTCTTCTTTTCGGCGACTAGTATGGAGGTGCAAATCGTATTGTCTTTAGCACTCGCCTTTCCATTAGTAAAAAATATGGTAGTACGCTTCCTCACATGGCATCATATTTTTCAGCCGTGTTCTCTAGCCAAAGTTGTATTTTGACTGACAGTTTTATTTTGGCTGCAGCAGCCTTGGAGTAAAGGCACGCATGGTAGTTTGCCACGGCACCTGCACAGGTGTGCAAGTGCAGCTGCCAAAAAAAAAACAAGGAAGCAGTTTTGTGTGAAAAGCGAAGCATCGATTGCGATAGCAAATTAGTAGACAGCTATACGAAGTAAGGATAGTAGTTTAATTGGCCGTACAAACTTCGAAACATTCTCTTGCTAACTGAATTATAACAAGCATGGTGTCAGCACGCACAAGCAAACATGAACGCATCACACTTGATGAGTGCGGACACTCGCTGTCAAAACGCTGGGGCGAGCAAGTGGGGCAGCAGCATCGAGCGAAGCGACCTACATGCGGTCTATCGCTTCAACACAAGAGTGGCGAGATCACAGTTTGCACAAAGGTGCGAGCCGTTTGTGAATCTTTTTCGAGATATGGCACTCCTCATCGTGCAAAGTACACACTTGTTGGCGGAGTTGAAAGGAGGGGGTTCTTTCCATGCTGCCTGCCCATTTTCCTCTATATATGGGGTGCCAGATTAAGCTGTGATCGTCAGTTCCCCATGCGCCTGATTACGAAGTGCGCAGTTGCTGGCGGAGCACAATGCCGCACCCCTGACCCCCCCCCCCCCCCCGCCATCGGCCTTTCACGCGACGGGGGACAGTGCATTTGCTCTCCTCTTTCTTCTTTCACACGTGCCCAGATTGAGCCGCAATCGTCGGCTTCCCTCGCGGGCTTTCACTTGCACGTACAGCATACGACTCACTGCATGATGCTGTTGTCTTTGGACTTTGTGTGGAACATCACGGTGATGCCGAATTCCCCTGGAGTGTCCATATAATTGCTATCGTAATAAAATTTTGGGGCTATTGTATACCCGTGTATATAAACCAGTATTATGTGCAGAGCACATAACTGGCAAATGAAGGGTGCTTGCTTTTTAGAAAATAATTTGCTGCACTTTGAGGTTTAGTAATTACAGCCAGTTTGTTTTCTCTAGCAACGAGTGCTAGTCTGCTGTTAATTAGCTCAAGAATGCCATATAACATGTTGCCATGCTCTAAGTGTCCATTACATTTCTCCACTTATTTGCAGAGGGTCTGGACCAAGGTGTGGATGTGAATGAAGATGAGGCCCTCCTCGAAGAGAGCCTGCTGCTTCCCGCAGAGGGCAAGGCCAACAACGGCGATGTTTTTGCTCGTGAAGAAGAGCTGCTGGCAACGCCTGTCACGAAAGAACCACCAGCGGCTGCAAAGTTGAGCCTGGAAGCTAGCAACCTCACGGCGTCATCCATAGCTGCTGCCGCTCCTGCTGCTATACCTCAAAAGACTGTCGTCGCACCTACGGCCATGGAGCCAGCCTCGAACGAAAGCGAGGCCAAGAAGGTTCGGCTGAAAGTGACAGCCCTATCCGGAGGTGATGCGACTGCTGCGACGATTGGTGCTCCCAAGGGGCCCACAAAGGGACTTTCCGTGGAAGAGGTGCGCATAACCATTTGTTACTATGCTCCATTTCATGCGTAGCAGGCTGCGCTATGAGGACTTGGAGAAACTACTCTCACTGCTTGCATGTGCAACCAAAAAATAGTGCGTCAGATGTGAAAGAAAGGTATAGGTATGCGTCGTATAATTCAATGCGACATTGTCTATTACTGTTATGTAGCAGAATATGACTTTCTTATTGGATGGAATGCATTGCACATCTGAACCTATTTACCACGAAAATGAGTTGTTGACACGCTTATTCTGTGGCCAGTGGCTACAATGCACAGCTTCCACTCGTGACCAAGACATAGTATGTCACTTGCTAGAAGCACGAAAGGGCACAGATAAGTAATTCGATGTAACCTTACGTTCACAAGCTGTTGTTGCAGTATATGTACTTACTCTGCAGAAAGTGCTTGCTTTGCTGCATTTTATGCCAAGCGAGGTTAATTAAGAATACTTTGTTTGTTCCTTTTCTTTTCCAGAGGATAAGCCTTCGTTCCAAGAAGTTCAACATGCCACTTTCAGACACTGCACGGCTCAAAGTACGGATGGAAAGGTGAGGGCAATATTTTGTTTGTTCCTTTCCTTTTCAGCAGAATAAGCCTTCGTTCCGAGACGTTCAGCATGCCACTTTCAGACACTGTATGGCTCAAGGTACGGATGGAAAGGTGAGGGCAGGAATATTTTTTCTGCAGGGAGCACAGTTGACCAGTTAGGATTGATTCTTTAAGGCAGGGTGTTTCTTCTCCAGGAAATCTTAATTCTTGTATTGGCAGTAATGGAGATAAGGGGCGGGGGTGAAAATTTTACTGCTGTTTCACAGTTGAGCCAAATTATATCGCATCAAATACTTTGAATTATTGTCTACATTGTCTACATTTTTGTCTCCTTGCAAATACCATGTAAGGATAATGGTTATGCATTACAGTAAATGATTTTTTATTCTCTAGTGTCTGTGAAAATGTCCCAAAAATTCTGCTGCATGCAGGAAATGTCATATATAGGTATTTCTCAGGTGGAAGGGTAAAGGATAGGGTAGCAGACCTCTTCAACTCTGGTATGCAACTGTGGTATCCTGAAAAGAGCTGCTGATGAACACCTAAGGGGAAAGAAATGCGGACAGTTGGTGTTGTCGAAGTGCTAGCGCCATCTTCAATTAGGGTTTTCAGCGCCAGTCAAAACACTACCTTTTACTGCCCTGCTGACTTGCCAAATTGGTCGATTTGCTTGTGTACAGCATTCCACTGGAGTCATGCCATCACTGTACACTGATGACAGCGTCATTGCATGCATGAATTCAGTCTGTCAGCAGCACAGGTGCTTGCTCATTGTTTTCGATGTCTGTATCTGCCATTGTTGACTAACGATTTCGTTGTTGGTTGATTGCACATAGAGGTCATGCTAGTCTTCGTTGGTGAATTGTTCAGATGTTTCTTTCGTTGGGAATAGAAGCACCTGCGGTCCTCTATTGGTCAATGGTTGACAGTGCTTTCTTTGCTTAGAAGCTGTCTGCAAGGATCATGAAGGCGGAGTCAAGGCCGCTGACGACAGCGAATCCGTTCATTGAAAATCGTTGCACCGAACAGCTGGAAAGCTTGGTAGTGAATTTCGAAATGGCTAGGCCAGGCATTGCAGAGCGCACGACGACAGAACAAAATGACAACACTTCAAACGCACCGAACACCAAATGGGTGAACAAATAGCTATGGCTGCCAGCGGATTGGCATGGGAGAATTTTGGTTTGAGGATGCAGGGTAATCATAATGGTGGCAGTGGTGGCTTTGATTCATTATAAGTACACAAACTTTCATCAGTACTAATTCGAACCTGCAGTCACAGCAAAAAGTCTGAAAATGTGACGCTAAAGGGTTTCAGCGGTACAAAATTTCGGACTTCATTGTAGATTCGCTTTGTGGGAGTGTGGGAGCATGTAGCGGTGCTGCAAAGATGGCCGAATTGTCGGGCACGTCCGAAAAGTAGGTTGTTGACTGTACTGTGGCTGATGGATTTTTCAAACTCCAAAAATTTTAACTTGATGGATATTCCGTACTTCATAAACACACCGTCAGGGTTCCCATAGAGCTAATGCATTTTCGCGACCGATCTTTCGGGTAAATTTAGGCCCACAAATGTTTTTTTCCTGACTAAATTGCTTGTTCCGAGCCATGCCACCCAATCTTGGATGTTGCCATGTTGGATTTTCTGCTGGCCAGGCTTGGCTTTTAGTGGCCCGTGCTATAGCCTCCGAAGGTTGGAAGGCACATGCTATCAATGGGGAATGTGTAATGAGCCAGTGTCGCCGCAATGCGGGATCAAGCGAACACATCTCGCGTGCTCAGTGCAGCAGCCGGCCCATGAGTCGAGCCGTGTCAGGTTGTTAATGAAGCTTTGCAATGTCGCATATGAATTGCTGCGTCGTAAACTGTCAAGACTTATGATTGGCAGAAGTTATTGTACAACTAAAGCATACATGTTCCCATTTGGTGGCATTGCAATTTCTTAAGCTTTGATTTGAGTGTTTGGGAATGTGATCTTGCTCAAACAAGGTTAAAAGCAGTCCACTATATCAAGGGAACTCCTGGTACCCCTAGTATATTTAAATTACTAATTAGTTTGTATTTTGCATGTTGTGGTGTGTTTTGCATATGTTTGTGCCTGTGACGTGCGTTATGCATCATTTCGTTTCTCATCATTTCTGTCTGAAGTATTATGCTAGGCGTCCTGCCAGGTAAACCTCTTCCGGATTCAATGAAGTGATTTTCTCTCTCTAGTCCATGTAAAGTACTCTTTTATTTTGTACATTACTTTCTGAAACATGTGTGGTCTGCCTAGAAATAATATGCTGTGCCTAATAATTATGTAAGGTCAGACCAGAAACATTAGATGTTTTGGTGTACCTTTTCTTCCTCAGATTTGGTGCTGCAGCCCAGAACAGCCCAGCTGCGTCTAAGGACACTACCAAGACAAGCTCAGTGAAACTGTCCCGGACTTCCATTTCTGCGAACCCGCCCGTGAGTACTGGCTTTACACTTGCTGCACCGTGTAGTTCTGTGTCACCAGATGACTAAGCAGCGACTTGTCTCACATGTTACAGCACACTGGAGGGGACAATTTCATTTGTTGTAGACCTTCAGATAAATTTATAAGCAGCATGTGTTCACTGATGTCTTGAAATGAAACATTTGTTCATGGTTTTCAACCAAATGCCAATAAAATGTGCGTTCGATGAATCCCAAGTAGAAATAATTGTAAACGATTGTCCTTTGTGAAAGACTGGGATCTGTCTGCTCGAGCAGTGGTTATGGGCACTTCATACAGCAAGTGAAAGCTCTAGCTCCTGACTATGCTGTGTGTAAAAAACATGCGAGCGCAGCTCCTTTGGCACTGCACCTCAGACGATGCCGTAGGCTAGAGTGCCCTACTGCTTCTGCACATGGAGTAGCAGCAGCAGCTTCTATGCCATTGTGGCTACATTCCAATGAAGGCAAAGGCGCCAGTGCTCTCAGACTTTGGGGCACATTAAATAATCCTGCAGAGTCACAAAATTTTGGCAAGTAAGCAAGCAATCTATGTTCTGTAAAGATAGCGTGATTTGTTTTATTGCACTAGTATGATGCTAATTACTCCTGTGGCTCATATAACTTAAGCGTAGATATACCCGCCGTGGTTGCTCAGTGGCTATGGTGTTGGGCTGCTGAGCACGAGGTCGCGGGATCGAATCCCGGCCACGGCGGCCGCATTTCGATGGGGGCGAAATGCGAAAACACCCGTGTGCTTAGATTTAGGTGCACGTTAAAGAACCCCAGGTGGTCAAAATTTCCGGAGTCCTCCACTACGGCGTGCCTCATAATCAGAAAGTGGTTTTGGCACGTAAAACCCCAAATATTATTATTATTATTGAGCGTAGATGGTAAAGTGGCAATGCACTTGGTGCACGTCTGAATACCTTTTGCAGCTCTTAATTACTTGCTTTTGCATTCCAGCCTGTTGACTTGGCAAAGTTGAAGAAGAGAGCCGAGCGGTTTGGCCAGAGCGTGTCTACTGTGGCCAAAGATGTAAGTCCTTTTCCAGCATTTTATCTGTATTGCGTGTCCTGAATCTTTTGTTATGGTTTCAAGGGTTAAGGGATTCGAAGAGAGAGCACTCCATTTGAAGATGCTCCTAAATGCTTGTGAAAGCAAATAACAACTGAGTTAGTTTTACCAAGGTTCTAAAAAAGTCCAGAAGTGCTGAATCAATCGAAATTTTAAAGCTTGTAGAAGTTGAAAGCGACTATGTGCAGTTAGAACAAGGCTGGGCAACTTGGAAATGGTGAACACTAAACAGAAAATGAAATCTGGGATCCCATGAAGTGCAGGCTGGCCTGTCTTAGCTTTAGATGAGGGATAGCCATGCTGTTAGCAGAAACATCATTAAGAGGGCCCACTTTTATGTGAGTGGTTTTAGAACTAGCCGACTGGCACGATAAAGGGTACGAGGACTTCTCCATCTAAAGTAATGAAAGAGTTGCAAACTTAGCTGCAGAAGTTTTCGTTGAAGGTGTCTATCTTTAAAGCAACACTAATGAGAAAAAACTAAATTGGTTTAGTCTAGCGAAGTGTTCTTTCTAATACCATTTCCACTTTGGCACGAAAAAATTAAATACTAAAGGAAGCAATGAATGCCAAAACTTTCCTTTCTTGAACTTTGCACCCAAACTGTAGGTCAGTGTGATGTTGAAGTATGTTCTCATGTTGTCACACACCTCATGAACGAGGTGCCAGCGCTGGGCCAAATTCCAAAGCAGACTTAGCAGCCTCAGAAAATAACCCCACGAAATGACACACAATTAACAAAGATGGAGTCAGAGCCCAGACTTGTCAAAACTCAACAAAATATATTCTTCAAATAAGACAGTTATGTTCACACATGCACACTTCGGCTAGGTGCATCACAATACAATTCAAATGGGTATTAACAAAACTCTTGAAAATAATTAACGACAAGTGCTAAGGGTTCAACATGTACACTTCAGAATGAATGGGAGCACCAGGTGTCCACTCGTATTCACCCGTGTTAGTCTTGAGCCAGATGTCCTTGGAACTGCTCATGGTAAATCTTGAAGAGGCAACTTCTTCCAAGAATGCAGATGCTCAAGAAACTCGTCGACTAGCTTGTCGCGGAATTCCCTTCTGCTGCAGAAGGTTGGTCTGTGTGTCACATCTCTTCACTAGCGCTGTCTGATCTGATCCCCTCTCTGATCCCAGTATGGCGCTTTTATAGCCTTTGCTGGCGTTTCTCGAACTTTCTGACGGAGTCATGCTCCCATAGCATGAACAAAGCCTGGGAATCTTCTAGACATTTCTCTCTTTTTCAGCCGCGGCCACAGTGACTAATACGTCGGCACATGCTCAGGCTTTCCCCCCCCCGCTCTCTCTCTCTCGCTCTCCTTGCCATGTGTTGAAATCTAAGAAGGTGTTTAGGCACGTGCCCTCTCTCTCTTTGAAACTTCTAGTCACTGTTGATCGCATCAGTTGTCTGTGATGTATGCACTCTCTCCCTCCGTCGAAGCTGTTGTGGGGCCGAGGTGCTGCTTTGCTGGCTTGGGGGATACGCGACACGTGCTTTGATTACGTGCGCTTTTGTGACACATGTTTAGGCTGCATTGATGCAGGAAAAGTTGTCAACTTCTTCGGTTCGGTATTCAGTTGATTTAGGATACAGTGTAATCTTCCCTTAGTGATAAACAATTAACTAAACCGAGTGGTATGCTTTCAAAATGAGTGGCGTCAGAAGGTGGTGCAGGAGCATTAAGGGAGTGTTGCCATCTGTACAATTCGCACCCATTGCAAAGAAGAGGCATACAACATACTTTCAGATATAACAGACTATTCTTCTCACTTAGTTTGGTCTATAACACCCGACAAAACTTTGGGTAAATTTTGTCTAGGTGCTGATGTACTTTGCTGCGGTGACGCATGCGTAGGGCAGCACACTGCATAGAACGACAGTATTTACTCGATTCTAACGTACCCTCGATTGTAACGCGCGCCCGTTTGTCGTGACCTAAAAAAAGAAAGCTCCTTTACAGTACCGTGCCCTTCATCTTTTCAAACAGAAATACAACTTTCTCTCATTTGGAAAAAACAAGATTTACTCCCAATGCACTAAAGTTGCGATAAATAAAGAAACTCGCAGTTTTGCCAGAAAGGCAAAGCATCGATTATGATAGCAAATTAGTAGACAGCTATACGAAAAGTAAGGATAGTAGTTTTATCAACCGTATGAACTTTTAAACATTTGCTTACTAACTAAATTAACAAGCATGGTGTCACGCGCACACAGGCAAACATGAACACGTCTCACCCAGTGACTGCGGAAACGCAGCAGTGAGGAAGTGCGGTAGCAGAAGCAAGGGAATTGACCGATTAACATTTGTGTGCCCTCTCGCTTCGACGTGAACTAAGCGACGAGAGCACAGTGCAGTGTGCCTAGATGCGTAGACTTTTGTCTCCGTTGAAGATCGCTTTCAAGATGGGGGCCGCAAAGCCGCGCCGTACGTAGCAGCCGCCGGTGTAGTATACCTCTCCTGTTTGCGCCAGTCCTGCACGCAGGGTTCAGGAACTCCAAATGCCCGTGATGCGGCCCGATTTCCGTCCGTCTCCGCACACGTGATCACATTCCTTTTAATTGCGGCATTGTGATGAACTCAGCATGTCTTTGCAGTCGGCACTTCCATGCTGATAAAGCAAACGCAGAAAACGGGAAGACAGACGGGGCACTAACCTAAGCCGAAGGAAGCATTGCCTAAACAAACATACTACAGCACAGTGGAAAGAGCTGCGGCAGCTAGGCTCGAACCGCGTACGAGGCAGCCATTTTGAAATGCTGATGGCGATATTGTAATGCAGATTTAGGGTCATACTCGATCCTAATGTGCACATAATTTTCGGACCCATTTTATTGGAAAAAAGTGCTTGTTAGATTCGAGTAAATACGGTATTTACGGTCACTTCTGTGAAAATTTTTTTTTCTTTAGCAGCAAACACGCTATGGTAGGACGCAACTTTAAAAAAACAAAAAACAGCTGTTGGCAACCAAGGCACACAAACCGCGAAGGCTTGTGTTAGTCTGCCAGGCAATCACAGAAGCAAACAAAATCATTGTCGTGCGACACTTTCAAAATGGCGTCGTATTTGATACATCCGGTCGGACTGTCTGCTGTTCTTGAAGAGTCCTTTTATTGGCGGAAGCGATGAGCTGTGCAGCAGACATGCACAAAGTGTATTGAGTCTGAGCATGTCATTCTTCAAAAGTCTGCGGTACAGTTCATTGCTGAGACCATTTTACTTGTGAAACTTCACTGCCAGCTGAAGTTAAACTTGACAATAAATAGTTGTAGCGAAGCAAACATTTTATTCCAATTCAATAAAGAATTAGGCTTTCACATTCCCACTATAACATGCAAGTGAAAAACATGAAATTACCTGCTAATAATTATATTTTTCTGGTTACCGCTTTATTTAGGTAACAAGGAATGTTTCAAGTATGAACTATTTGCAGCCTCGCAGAGGAACAGTGGCTGGCAGTTGTGAGGGTGTGGGCAGGGCTTCATTGCAGACTTGAGTTGTATCCAAGTATAGTGGCAAGATCCTCATGCGCCCCACTGGCTGGCAGAGAGTATTTAGAAGGACCATGCAAGCGGCTTACTGCCTCCCACTGGAGTCAGCTTGATGCTGAGGGTGCTGCTAGGCCAAACCCGCATGGCTTCAATGCCGCGTCATGCAGCATTTCAAAAACTACCACCGGCAAATCTGAAAATGTATTGTTAGGAGAATGCTTTATTTCTCAACGCATTAGTTCACACAAGAAAGATGCGCAGCTATTCGAGATGTCCAGACTGCAAAGCGCGTGACGGAGTCAAGCCATCTTGTATGCAATGCAGTGGCAGCAGGACATGGACTCCGAGTTGAACTTGCTTCGTATTGCAGTTCTCGTTCGTACGGTGATTGATAGCGGTGGTCACTTGTCATGAAAGATAACGTTAGGACATCTGTTTATTCTGTCGAACATTCTTTTGCGTGATAAACAAACTGTTGCTCATGCTTGTGTCAATGGCCAAGTGTTCAGTTTGGGTGGCCAACATGGTAAGGAGCCAGCCACAATTGCAGAAATATTGCTTGACCCTATTTTTAATGAAACCAAGGAAAGCATAAGTTAAACTACTTTCTTTATTTGCAATTTAGGAATTATGTATTGAAGGGAAATTAATTTGGACAAAAGAACAAACATTGGTCAAAGCATAGTCCACATACAGCGAGCGTCCAAGTTTTCGACTTCGTAGGGTCCGAAAACTTTTAAAAAATCGGGCAGTTCGAAAAAAAAAATTAATGCATGCCTTTTACTGCCCCCAAGAGCTCAGATTGCCACAGGCACGTCCAAAATAGCTCTCAGAGCCTGCCATCACACTTAATAGGCATACCAATTCTCATACTGTGACAGGAGATGGCAGGTGCACTCATGTATAATTACGGAATACATACTGTCTCCTGTGACTGGCCACTGTCCACTCTTGGTATGCCGCAATACATCGTAAATGCTTTAAGCATGAGACATATGGTGGGCTCTTGTGCGTCATCCATCATGCAAGCATTTGCACCAACAGCCACACTCTACAGACTGCCAACAGGTTCCGGCAGCATGCAGCGTTAGATTGCGTGCACTATGCGTGATCAACTCACTGGATATGGTCACGTTGTGTCACACAGCTGCAGCCAGTAACAGCTCTGCTAGTGGTTATGTCATGACCACATGGCAGATCCGGCAGGGCTAGCCGGTGAGCAAATTTGTTGCTTCTCCAATCACCCCATTTTTTGTCCCACCCCCCGGTCGATGTGCTTGCCTCTTTCACCACTAAAGGTGGCACAAAAATGGGCTACAATTTGTTTCTGGCAAAAACTAATGCATAAAGTAGTCTTGAAAGTGTGCCTGTTATGAAAGGTGCGAAATAGTAAATTGTTGGTGATTCTGACTCGCTAGCGGTCAGCGCAACCACCACAGTAATTGTCTATGCAGAGCAGCTTGCCTGGCCACCGTGTTTTCTCATTACTACCAACAGTGTCGGGAATTGTGGAGCCAGACTCATTCGGACTGAAAGGGCACTGTTGGTGGTATTTGACGCAGACTGTCGATAACTTCACGAGAAAAACTTCTTGGAGCCAGCAGAGCACTGTCTGGAACGATACTAAACAAGCAAGCGCAGAATGACAAAATGCTGTCAAGAAAGCAAATTCAAGAAAGAGCGGGCCACGTGCGGTAGTGTCGGAATGATGTGATGATTGTGATGTTGATGTAAACTCACAATTCAGGCAAAGCCTCCAAGATTGGCATTTGCAGTTAAATCTCTGAGGCACAGTGCTGCAACCAAGGCAAGGCCTTGGGGATTATCATGTAGCATGTAATCTCTCAGGCCATACTTGATGTCTCGTCGAGGTTGTGAGAGTGGATAATGGTGGCAGAGTCGGCGTATGCTACAGTTATGAACGGAGTCCAGATAATCGAATATAGAGCTGGCAGCTGTCTGAAATATCGGTTGTCCTTGTGCGTTGAGCCTCTGGGGCCATTGGCGGTGCCACGAAGCTGTTGGAATCGCCAAGCATGTCTGGTTTATCGGTGTTCTATTTATCGATCAGTGGCTGTAATCAAAATGACAGTGGTGGCGACTTCGATTAATGATGTTTCGGACCTGTGGTCACAGCAAAACCGCGAGAAGTTCAGAAAACCTGACGGCGAGCCATTCCAGCTTCCGAAGTTTGAGACATTTTTATACGTTGGCTCTATAGGGTATTTGGCAGTGCTGTGAAGCTGTCTGGATTATCGTGCATTTGAAAAATCTCTCGTTGACTGTAATGCGAAGATATAGTTTTGGATGTCATCTGCGGTAAGTTGTTTTTTGTTTGCCACATGCTTCTGTTGGTTTCATTGTCTGTTGCCTTCATATCAGAAGTGGTGGATGATGAGTAGGCGTTCCTGGTTCTTATTTGCAGGGGTGGGAGTACTGTGCCAATTGTGCCATTTTGATACAAATGCCAATTCCTGCTCCAAACACAGAAAATTGTCTGAAGTTGGGCCACAATGCGTCAGAACGGCTTCGGCATGTGTGCTCAGGCAGCGAACAGTGAGCAGATTCATTCTCCAAAAAAGAGTGCAGCTGTTGATATTACGCACACCGTGCGACAGAGCCTCCTACACCGTTTCTCGTAATTTTCGCGCTTATAACACTGGACCTTTCGGTGCTTCCGGCAAGGAGCTGGCACACCTGCGGCCACTTCCAGCTGTTGTTGCTGCCGTCAGTACAGCCAGGGCAGCTGTATTTAAAGTGTACTAGAATGCGGTTGAATGGGCCGAGCGGTGCAGCGCTACCTAGCTGAGGCGCACAACCACGAAATGGGTGCTGTGAGCGAACTAGAACCTTTTTTAACTGTTTTTCCCTCATGTCTGGTGCTTCATTATTTTGTTGCCATTGTGGCCGCTGGTTTTGCTCTAGTACCATTGGCATGAATATAAGCGTGTGCCTTAACAAATGCCTTTGATGTGTACCGTAAAAACCCGCGTGTAATACGAACCCGCATATAGTTCGAGGTGAAATTTCCGGGATGCGAAATGGAAAACTAAGTTTTATCCGTGTATAATACGAGTTAGAAAAACTCGAGGAAAACATTTATTTAAATTGCACTCCACACTTCAATCACTGTCTTCCTCAGCTGCGCTCTCTTCAGATAGTTCCTTGTAGGACATATCTTACCAGAGGTACTCATCCTCTGTGCCATCGAGCGCATTAGAAATGCTGCATTTCTTGAATGTGCAACACACAAGATCTTCTGGTATGCTGGCCCGTGCGTCCACAGTCCACTTGCATAGCGTGGCTGGCGAAGCCCGTTTCAGCAGCCTGGTCGGCGTTACTGCAGGCTCACCTGAGCGCATCCAATCTGTGTAACACCGCTTGACCGCGTCCTTAAATGGCTTGTTCATGCAAGCATCTAAAGGTTACAGCTGAAACATCATCCCACCCGGGATAACGACGAGTTCAGTGCCGGATTCGCACAGCAGCCTCTTCACTGAGTCGGCCAAATGTCAATGAAATGCATCCAGCACAAGGATGGACGGGAACGACAACAGTGCGCCGGGCCGCCTACACCAGACGGACCTTATCCAGTCGAGCACAAGATTCTCGTTCATCCAGCCTTTCTCATTGCATCTCATGACCACATTTTTTGGCAGCTTCTCACCTTTAGGCACTGACTTGCGCTTGATGACGACATAGGGCGGGAGCTTGTGTCCGTCTGCCGTGCACGACAGTATTACGGTAACTTACATATTCTCATTGCCAGTGGACCAGACATAAACTTGCTTAGAGCCCTTTTCGTGCTTGGTGAGGGGCGATGGCATGTCCAGATAAACCGCCGTTTGGTCAGCATTGCTGATTTGCCCTAGCTGGAAATTCTTGGACTTGCGCAGCAAAATAACTTGGTACTGGAAAGCCACAAGCAGCTCTGTGAATGATTCGAGCAGCTTTTGCGAAATCGAAGTTCAGCAGCGTAAGGAAAATCCAGCACGGCACTTGTAGCAATAAATCTAGCGCTTGCTCGCTTTGAAGGCATAGCTCGGTAGTCCTTTTTCTCTGGCAAGCTCCTTAGCTTTTGCCTGCATAAGCTCCACACTCACACCTAGATGCGCAGCTTGCTGTTGGCGTACGAACTCTGTCAGGGCAAGTTCGATTTTCAGGAATGTCCCACTCTTCGAGCCACGAAAGCTTCTTCGCATTCCACTGCACGTGAAAAGGGCCTCCTTCTGTCGATGCCATCCGTGAATGCTTGCCTCCTTGACACCAAACTCCTCCCGGCCGCACTGTTGCCGATGTCCTGTGCAGTTAAAATAACCTTTCTCTTGAAAGCAGCTGAGTACTGCGATCTGGACAACTTGGTCCTTCAATGCGGAATAAAAAAGATGCACTTCGTGAAGCGTGGTTTGCGCACGTGCTGCCAAGGTGTGCACTCAACAATAAAGAAATGATGCTGTATTCATGCAGCAATAATGAAACCAAGCCGTAGACACGCAGCAATAACAAAGTCAAACCATAGCCACACAGCAGTAATGAAACCAGGAACTCTTAGCCCAAATTTCTGACTGACATTTTTGTTTGGATCCGCATATAGTATGAAGCGAAAATTTGGGAGACTAATAATAGGGAAAAAACCTCGTAATATATGCGGGTTTTTATGGTAATTACAGTCAACAACCGATCTTTTGGCCATGCCTGATAATTCAGACGTCTTTTCGGAACTGCCATGTACCCCATAGATTGAAATGTTTTAAGAATGTCTGGAATTTCGAGCACGAAGCTTTGCGCCGTCTGATTTTCCCGACTTTTTCGCCGTGACTGCAGGTCCAAAACAGCATTAATTGAAGCCACTGCCATATTGATTATTATATCACAGCTTCAAACTGGCGCTCTTGCACGCTGATTCACTGGCAGACAACCCTGCGGGAATGCTAGGCTTAGCTGCATCAGACTTTTGCTGCCAAGCTTCTCGCTGTTCGGTGCCGTTATTTTCATTGAAAGAATTTGTCATTGTCAGCCATGGAGCTGAATCCACCTTTGTAATCCTGACTGATGGTTTCAAAGCACTGAAAGCATGCCACGTTGCATAATGCCGATTCTTGAAAGTTAGCTTTGCTGCAATATAGCATTGTTACGTGGTCAAGCATATGGAGTGTATTGCGCTGAAGCATGCCAACAGTGTAAAGGAACACCTGTCACGGGACATGGTGCGTATTCCTTAATTATACAAGCAGGCACCTGCCATTGCCTGTTGAAGTACGAGCTACGATATGCCTAATAACTGTACTGGTAGGCCTTCAGAGCTATTTTGGGCGTGCCTGTGATGATTCGAGCTTTTGGGGTAGTAAAGCACGTGCATTCATTTTTCCGAATGTTTTCGCGGCCCCGGAGGAGTCTAAAAAGTGGGACATTGACTGGTAGCTAGTTTCTAAGCATGGAGTAGTGTCATGCGTACATTTCAAGATCTGAATTAAGGCACTGTTACAGGTGTTCTCAGTTTCACCTAAACTGGAAATGAAATAACACATGGTATTAGTCTTTGAATGGCTTGCGTTTGAATATGCTGATAGTATCTTCATGTGATTATTTCCTCCATAGACTGAAACCACCTCATAAACACATATATAGAAAGAAAATGATAAAGTATGTGGCTATATGGTAGTTGAATAAGTTGGTTGGTTAACTAGAATGCATTTTTTCTAGCTGTTTTCGCCAAGATGTAATGTTGACATAATTTTAGCTTCAAGCTTAGTGTGAGCCCTATGCCACCTTCGTGAACCGGATAATTAGTGGTGTGAGATCATGCTAGTGCATTATTGAGAAAGGTGTTCAACTTTGTAATTTCTTATTCACATTTAGTTTGTGATGGTACATCTGCTTACATACAAAGGTGTAGCGGTAATTACATTATGTAAATGGAAGTGCTGGCCAAAGCTTTGATTTCGTGGAATGCGAAAGAATCCTGCAATAGCGAGCCGTGGGTTCAACAGGTAAGCGTCTCTGTCGTCAGGGCCGGTATAACGTAAAACTATTCCAATTTGTTTTTGGGCCCATATGAGAGAGGCCTGGGCCATTTTGACATGTCACGAAGGGCTAATGGTGCATTTGGAATGAAAACACATTGGAATAGTTTTACGTTGTACTGGCCCAGGGTTGATTGCGGCTCTCTGAGTCTGCGGTGACATATGGTGACCCAGAAAGTGTTACCGCGTCAACTGGACTGCATAATTTGAGAACATTTTTCGCTGTCATCTTGAGCGTCGGCGCAAGAATTATATATCCTTTTTGATATAGTCGAATGTAGTGCCATTGATGTTTTCGGCTGTACAGGAAAGCATGTGCCATGCCGCCGCTCAACCCACTCTTGCATATTCTAGTACAGTGTAGCTACAAAGCACGCTTCCACCGCCCCGTGTTCAGATTGGCTTGCGGCAAGGCAAAACTATATCTGTTATGTAAGAACGGCTTTCAGTAAACTACAGTAGTTCATAACTCTGATTTCTCCATACCATCTGTTAGTGAAGCGCATTTCCAGGCACTTCACCCACACTGTCGAGCCATTAAATAAAATTTATTTATAAAGAATGTCTTGGGGTTGCTTTTGGAAATTTTGAACTCGCCATTTCAACGTGATTGCTACCACTGATTAAAAATCTACAAGCACTAGATTACCAACATTTTCATGCACTAGAAGGTTTAATTATCGGGGTAATCTGCTTCAAAATTCAATTTATGACGGTTAATACAGTTGCAGTACAGCACTCGTGTTGGCTTATTCTGTGTTCCGTCATGGTTTCAAAGTGCGCTGCCGTATTCCATTATTGCTCCAAAATTCAGATTGGCCTGCTCTAAACTGCTTCAGTTTAAAATTTTATCTGCTCTTGGTTGCTCCAAAATTAGTATCCTCCAAGCTGCTCCAAAATGCAATTTTCTCTGCTGCAAACTGCTCCAAAATGGAACTTTGCTTGCTCTAAAAATTGCTCCGAAATTACTTTGGGCAGTCCCGCCCCTGTTTTTTGTGGCTGGCTCATGGTACCGAAAACATTTGTCGTACTGTATAAAGGCTGTTAGAACCTCAGGTTTTTCTTTTACTTTTGTAGTGATGCTTTTAATTTACCATTTTTTTTCGTCCTGTGGTTGTGGCGTTGTTGTGCCACGGTACTACATGCAACCGTCAGAAGAGTGGTGTTACTAACAGATCTGAATCATTACCATATCTATGCCGCGGGATTGAATTTAGACTGAACCATATGAGGCAATTCTGTGTACCCAGGGACTGAAACTAAACTAAACCATACTAGGCAGTTCTATGCAATTGATCCCTTTGACCACTGTTCAGGGAATGTGGGGTAATTGTGGAATAATTAATACCGTTAACTCTGATGTGGCAGTGTTGATTGGACACATTTTCCATTAATCTGTTTTGTCGACTCTCCTTGGTTCTAACAGTTGGAAGAGAAGGAGCGACTTCTAAAGAGGAAGCAACGGTTCAACTCCACACCAGCGCCAGATGTGAGTGGAGTACTGCAGTTCCGGAGCTCTTTTCTTTTTCTTTTTTTTTTCTTGGCAGAGTGATTTCAGATAGGTTCTGTTTGCAGGACGCAACCACAGTTCAAAGGCCAACCCAAGATGGCTTTTGGAAATGTTAAGAGAAGCATTTGCATGTAGTTCCAATTTTCTTATTGCACAGGGCAAGAAGCTGCACTTACCATATAAGTTGGAATACAGGTCACGCCATTTTGCTATGGTTAAAGAAATGCGAAAGGGTCTGCAAAACAGTTACTACATGACACATTTTGTTTGCTCATTCATTCGTTGTTGGGCAAACACTGTGTATGTGACTCGTCTAAACTGTTGGGATTCTCATCCGAGGATGACTGCCAGTCGTGATTGTTACACATCATCATTGGTAATGCCCAAAGCATTTGTCATGTGGCAGCAATCAACACCGTCATCGAGCAGTGAATGACATGGGCAACTACGGTGCAGGCTTGGTGATCACTGCAGCGTAGGCATCCTTGGGTTTGCTCCTAGCCATTCACTCATTGCATTGCTTGCAAGCCCAGTCCTTAAAGTGATGGTCTCCCATCAATAGCAGCTTCAGGTCAATGCACCTTGTTTACAGGCTGCGGTGGCCGGTGAGAGGCCTCTTCCATGTTGCCTATTTGTCCCAATAGGTAGTTGTTCTTCGGTAGTCATTCATCCACTGCAGTCTGATTACAGAGCACTAAATGCTCACCTGCTTTTTTTTGTGAGTAACTCTTCCACTGAAGAAAGAAACCCTTCTGTTTCTTCAAGAGATGCACTTTGAGCGTGCTTGACGGCCTTTGTGATCAGCATGATCTGCTGCCACAGGAAGAACTCTATGATGTTCGCAAAGAAATTCCACTACTGTATCTTCTCATTCAGCATGACTAGCGTAACAGTATGAACAGTGAACAGCATATGAACAGCCTGTGGAATGAACTTTTCAGTGAAAGTTGACCATATGACATTCTGTTCTCGAAGACACTAAAATGGAACAGTGCTGCCATGCTCCCATTCGCTTCCATGTATTCTCTCACGTAGTTTTTGAATGCAGTACTGAAGTGGAGCAGAGGTTTTCATCTTGCGCCCTGGTACAGTAGTCAAGCACATTTGCATAATGTTTGTGTGTTTGAAACGGCAACAAAAGAATCGCGACACTGTGTGTGCTTTTTACATTTTTAAAAATTATTTTTAAATTTTTTTTCTGGTCCGACGTGGCCATACGGCAATTGAAGTTGTGCGATAGACCACTGTGTAAGACAAGGGGGGAGTTTCCCATAAAATATTTTAAAAGCAAAACCACTTATACTCCTGTTTAGACAGTAGGTGCGCTCAAAGTATAGTACCATAGAACCCCATAGATATGTTCCTCACTGTTGCGTTTTCTCAGCTGCTATGTCACATTTTTGCGGTCCCTATCTAAATCCCACTCCATCTACAGCGGAACTTTGACTATACTTTCTCCATACCACACGAAAACGTAGTTTGAGTGTCGTATAATCTGATAAAAAAAAATGTCTATAATATACATTTGTGTATGGAAGGGTTCAAAAGAACATCAGTTTAAGAAACCAAAGCCGGCCAAAGAAATGCAAATATAATACTGCATTGCAAGTGCCAATCACGCTTTATAGGAAAGATTTAGCATACCGTGTACCGCGAATCGCACTCTCCAGCATGCTGGAACATTCTTTTCTCATGTACAGTCTGTAAGGAACTGTCAATTCCTTTTGAGCCATGCAGCAAAGGCTCTTCTTCAAGAGCAGCAACTTCTGCAAGCAGGTCACCTACAGTGGGCAGCACCTGCACAGATGAATCTCCAAATGTTGTCGGTATTATGCAGCACATCCGCTAACGTATGGGCACAACCACTGTACTGTTATGTTCCCATTTGACACGTCACCATTCCGTAATGTTGCCGCAGGGTGTCTTCGGGTAAATCTAGTGGGGCAAAGGGAAATTTGCTGTCGCACGTTGCTACAGGGACAGTCAATGTCTACGTTGCAACAAGTACCAGTACGTTGAAATAAGCGACCAAAGTTGCATAAGCCAGGCACTGCACAAGCATGTTGGGATAAAACATGCTCAGAGCAGTTGGCGAAGCGCCCGAAGAAGTGCGCATTGGTTGAAAACTCAGCCTTCCTCCGTGGCCAGATCTGCTGAGTGCAGGGCTACGTTAACTATGGGGCCAGCAAGGGTCTTTAAGTGTGTTGCATAATCGCTGGTCCTCTTTAATCTGCATCACCACAATAGAGCTGTTTAAGTGAAGCACACAGAGTAGAAAGCTGCCACTGTCGCGTAACATCGTATGTGTCCCCTAATTATGCATTCATGCACATGTTCTCCACGTTCAGAATATGAGTGCTGACAGGTAAGCTTACTGGTAGCAGTTCAGAGCCGTTTCTGACGTTGCTGTGCCGATTTACAGCCTTCCGTGCTGTTATGTTTTCCTGGTTGTTGCATTATTTTTACAGTCCCTTGAAGAACGTACTAGCAGTGTTTTACTGTATAGTGATTTAAGTATATTCTCAGTTCATAAAATCTCCTGGTTTATGCGTCTTAACAGGCAAAGTTGAAAACACCTCATTTAAGTTATGAAGTTTGATTTATATATTTTCGCAGAGGCATTTATCATATTTTTTTCCCCAGAAGAAGAAAGTTCTGTTGCACTTTATAGCAATGCTTATTTTGCTAATTTTAATGTCACCTGGCAGCAAAAAAAAGAAAAATAGTTGTGACACAATAGGTAATGTGTGGCCACCTTATAGCTACATATTACTGTCATTTCCATTGTCTGCTTTTCTGCACTATTCAGAAGTTACTGATACAATATCATTAAATGTGCGTAGCAGTTCATTTAAAGGAAGAGTCATGCTTGAACCACACATCCTTATTATTTCACTTAAGGTTACATAAATGTCAGACATTACGTATTTGTATTGAAAATTGTTTTTTATGCAATATTACCATTTTATTCTTATTTGAAATTTGTCGTTAAATTTTTGAAAATCTTCTTAAAAGATTTGCTGTACAGTTCTTTTTAAACTAGTTTCGTTGGCGATTCTACAAACATGTATGAGTGCAGTAGAGGGAATTTTATGCTTCAGTTTTTTTCTACAAGCTATGCTATGGGCTTGTGAAGTTGGACATTTGGAACAATCTTTTGACAATCTAATTCCTAAAATTTTTACTTAAAGGGACGCTAAAGCGAAACAATAAATCAGACTAATGAAGCATTGTTTGAGAACCCTTCAGGCAGTCATTTCAAAAAAATAGTTTGTTTATTAGATGAGAAAGTGAAGGTCCAAGTATCAGTATTTGAATTTCGCACCGAAACCCCAGCGCCGGTACGTCAGCGTGACGTCAGGGATTCCAAAGTATGTTTTCGCATTTGGGCCGCGTTGGCTGAATAAAGGTTCCCGAAGCTTGCCATGTTTAATATTTGGTTTGTTTAGAACGCAATGTAGTCAATCTGTACCGCTGTATATAATTAGTAGGCCCTAGAAGATGCCATCAAAATTCAAGACGTCACAGCCCCCAGGTGCGGGAACTTAAGTAGGCGTCGCCACCCGTATTTTGTTCTTGCGCTTTTTCTGGCTTGCCAAACGTCTTATAGTTGTAAGAGTGGTGTTTTTGGTGTTGTAGAACAGTAGTTTACTGATGCAGAAGAAATAATTTTTCACTTTGGTGTCCCTTTAAATAGGATGTTATTACAGTCCATTATTGCATTTGTGTGACATCTATTGCGATTTGTCTAACATGATTTATGCCTACATTTGATATGTGAATGAAGCCTCATGATGTTTTGCTAGTCTTGTGATGCTTATGGAGAATATTCTGATCTTTGTCTCCTCCAGGTTTCAAAGAAGGCAAAGACAATCACCACCTAGACTCAACATTTTTTGCTGCTTCAGAGAGCTGATGCAGCCACAAAATGGATGACTGCCCTCCACGAGCTGCTGGAGGTTTAATTCAATGTTCACCGACCCTCATCAACATCATTGTGTTTATTGTTACAAAGTTAATAAATTATTCATATCATTTAATAAAAATTCTGCTTGTATATTTGTCGTTGGAGACTGCTGTCCAACCAACCTTTGGAGGCTTCCTTTGCGAAGGTGTATGTTAATTAAGGTCCAACATAGTGAATAATCCCATTGAAAACACAGTGGTCTGTCTCGCCAGAGTTTATTTGCCAAATGTAATTTGCATTTAGCACTCGAGATAGATACGTTAATGCTAAGTTCCTGTGAACTCCGAAATGAGTTCTTGTGTTCTGTAATACTGCTCCATACCTGTTCTTGCACTAAAGCAGATTGCACAAAGCCTGTTTAGTATGGTACCTGGAACAGCTATACCCCAGAAGCTGTATACAAACCAGCCATGTCTCATTCGTAGTAGTACCCTTGGGAAGCTACACACTAATGTACAGCCGCAATCAAAAATACGTGGCCCACGGCTCCGGGTGCAGGAGCGGGTGCGGGGCCACACAGCGGCGCTGCTATCTCCATCGGGCGCCTGCTTTGAGGGTGCACCGAGTGACGCCAGTCATCGCCCTCACACTCGTGCCGCTCGTGCGGCCAAGTCACGCGCTTGAGAAATTTCAAGTTCGGCGTTCGGCTGTTTCGCAGCTGACGGTCAGTTGGAAAGAGTGTTCGTCAGTGTGCGCTTGCCTTCCTCCCCGCGCCAGCTCGCATTCGGCCGTTCGGCTAAACGCACGTAACGTATACCTGGCAGAGTCCAATTTGGTTTCACATTTCATGTTTACGTGCGCCTCGCGCCCGTCTATGCCGCGCTTCCGTGCTTGGCGTTTGAACGGACGGCGCACGTGCATGGAGGCTCTCAACGAAAGACGCCATGGCAAGGCATTGGTGCATAGGAGTAGCAAGCAAAGGCTCACCACTTTGTTGGTGTCAACGCCCGTCCTGACTAATGTTCCATTCTCGTTTAAGGCGAAAGCGTTTCTAGGCTCACTTTGCAGAAACCGTCCGAATCTGCCAGCCGTGCCCGGCAGCTGTCCGCCGCCGCCGTGCCAAGAACTACAGCAGCACGGCAAACGAAGCAAAATAAAAGCGCCCTCCTGTGCACTGACCACCAGCTGCGAAATAGCCGAACGCCGAACTTGAAATTAATCAAGCGCGTGACTTGGCCGCACGAGAGTGAGGGCGAAGATTGGCGTCACTCGGTGCAGCCTCAAAGCAGGCGCCCGATGGAAATAGCAGCGCCGCGGTGTGGACCCGCAGCCGCTCCTGCGCCCGTAGCCGTGGGCCGCGTATTTTTGATTGCGACTGTACATGTATGTGCCACACTTGGGGGTGTTCAGACCACTGTATTTGTCACGTAATACTCAATATAGGAAACGCTATGCCCCCCGATATGGCAAACAATCGCGCATGACAGTGGCAGGGGTGGGACTCCTGCGCCAGTTGTGCCATTTTGATACAAATGCAACTTCCTGCACTAAATTGCGCCTAACACACACAAAGACAAATTGTGCCATGCTGTGTCGGAATGGCTTCGGCATGTCTGCTCCGGGAGTGGCCCCCGACCAGCGAGCAGATTCGTTCTCCGAAAACGAGCGCGCCGTTAAAATGTCGCACACCGCACGTCGGTGCCTCCTGCACAGAATTTCCGCGCTTATAACACTGGACTTTTCGGCGCTTCCGGCAAGTGGCCGGCGAGCGTGCGTCTACTCTGAACTGTTGTCGCTGCTATCGGCACGACCAAGGCGGCTGCATTTAGAGTGTACTAGAGTACGAGTGGGCCAAGCGGTGCGGCGATCTCCAGCTGAGGCGCAAAACAAAGTAGGCTGAGGGCTCTGCGAGCGAACTAGATATTGGGGAGGTGCGCGTTACAGCGGTTTCAGCGGGTGGGCGTCTCTGTCCCCAGGGTCGGTATAACGTAAAACAATTCCGACCTGTTTGTATGCCCATATGGGCGAGCCCTGATCCATTTTTACTCATAACGAACGGCTAATGGCAGATTTGGAAGTAAGTCGCAGTTTCGCCCGGATGGTGTATCGATTGATAGCAAATGAGTAGAGAGCTATAAGAAGTAAAAATAATACTGTCGGCTGTATAAACTTGTAAGCATTCGCTTGCTAACCCAATCAACAAGTATGGTGTGACGCGGGCGCCCAAGCAAACATGAACACATTACTCGATGACCGCGAAAGCTCGCTGTTAAAACGCTGGAGTGAGGAAGCGCGGCAGCAGCAGCGAGCGAATTGACCTTCGTGCTGCCTCTCTTCAACGCGAAATAAGGGGTGAGAACAGTGCACTCGAAGATATCGGCACTCGCAGTCTATTCCAATCGCAGGTAGCTTTCAAGATAGGCCGCGCCATACCCAGCAGCCGCCGTATAGTAGAATCCCTCCCCCGGTGCTTTGCTCGTGACGGAAGACGGCGCAGTTCCAACCCGCTTTCCTCCCTTGCGCACGCGAGGTTGAGCCGCCATCGTCAGCTGATCCTCGTAAGCTTTCATTCGCACATATGGCGCTAGGCGACGATGTTATCGCCTCTGCACTTTATACGCAACATCGTGGCGACGACGGCAGAAATGTGCCTGGAGTGTCCATATAATTGCTATAGCAATCAAAATAGATTCCATTACTTTTATCTTATACCTACCTGCCAAGGGTTGATTGTGGCACTCTGGGTCAGCGGTGAGCCATCCATACCGGCCAACTCTCCTGATTTATCCGGAAGACTCCTGAATTTCGACCAATTATTCCCTTGTACGGACCTGGCCATAAATCTCCCAAAAAACTGCCCCTAAGCGACTTAAGAAAACAAAGTAATATTCATAAAATAATAAAGAACAACGCCCATGCACCCTTTATATATAGGAAACCAGCGAAGCTGAAATGTGCGGCCCTGATGTTTCTGTTGACGTCGACGTTGTGGCTGCTCTGCCTTAAGGGCCCTAACCGCCGCGTCGTTGGCTTTATGCGCGAGGTAACTTGCTCAAGTCGGATTTAAATCCGTCTTTTGTGCGCACCCAGTATTGGGGGTGAGCTCTACCACTGGAAAAGCTGGCGCCACCGTAGGCGTGACGTGGCATGAGGGATCACGTGGACACAGCGGCCGCGCCGGCTGCTTCGGAAGCGCCGAAGCGAGCTGAAAACGAAAGCTTACGGTCCCAGCTGCGCTGCGGTTTTGATTAAGTGGCGAGGCTTTCCCGCCTTGGGTGTCTGCTTGATAACATTTGAAATCACTGTAATAGGTAGTGGCTGCCTTTGAAGGCGTGCAGCATGGTAGGCTACTGCTCGATGCCGCAGCGCCAGACGTACGCAACGGAGTGCAGTGTCAGCCTTATTCACACGTAGCCGCAGGACAAGAAGCTGCGTGAAGCTTGGCTCGCGAAACTTGGAACCGGCAAACAGCCATCGGCTACAACTCGGGTATGCAGCAAGCACAGACGCGAGGACTATTTCTGCTACGGCGTCGGGACTGCGATGTTCGGTAAGTAGCAGAAAACGCACAATGAGACGTTCGCCCGCGCTCCCTGACCGGCTAATGTCACGACGGTTTGGTCTATGTACATGTTGATGCTAGATACTGGCAAGTTCACTGGAATGGAAAGGGAGTGGTAAGACGCACATTGAATATAGACATATGGCATTGGTATGTTTGTGTTATTAATTAACGCACTGGGTTACGAAAAAGAAGCAGCGTGAAATCGCCCGCTGACTGCATACAGTGCGACGCAACTTTAGAAATAATATTGAAACGTCCAAGAATTTAGAGAGAGACAGAGAACTAAACCTTTATTTTCTGAAACGGTAAACCGAGTCAGAACCCGGCTCACCCTAGGTGGGAGGATTCCTTATTCCAAAAAACCCTCTGGCTTGGGCTGCCTCCTTGGCTAAGGCGACGAAACTGCGCTGGTCGTCCAGGTCATCAGAGGAAAGCTTGGCCTCCCACATTTCAGTTGCCGTATGAATCTGCGGTGAGTTGGCACGCTCTTCCAAGAATTTATAAGAAAAATAAATATTGAATTGTCGCGACGGCACATCACAGTCGCCGTAGGCGTAGAAGTCCCTCGTTAGAACGAGATTGTCTTTGAACAGCTCTGATAATGTCTACGCAACAATGGTTGCTTGTGGACTGTCAAAGGCTCATATGCTGCGGCCTAAAGCTCAGGGCACGGTGCGAAAACGCGCTCGCAGCGAAAGCAAAACATTGTGCGCGGACATGCATGCAGACGCGCAGTCGGTCGCTACGAACCCGTGCGACCGCTGCATTAAGGCTCCATTCTGTTATGCTCCATTCGGTTATACATACAGCCCGCTATAAGAACATATTTCACATAGTTTGCTCCCAGCGTTTGCCTACCTTTCCCGCGAGAAGCGGGGTTCGAGAGACTCCATCGCGGCGACCGCGTGCAGTGGCGTTCCCTGTACATATTCGGTAAAAAGATAGCCTCTGTAAACGATGCTGCGCTTTCAGTTTGCCCAAGATTATTATTTTGACAGTAAAGAACTTCCCTCGTTTTGAGGGTACTTACAGAAATGCACAGGAGGGCTGCCGCGTGGTGTTTTTATTAAGCTCCGTAAGCCAAACCTATGAGGAGCGCGCCGCGTGATCCCTCATACTACGCAAGGGAGGCGCTTCCGACAGATGGCGACTCCATAAGTCCTCCTCCCCCCCCTATAGGATTAACTCACTTCACTTCGTCTGGAAACATGCGTTGAGGAGTACGCGTGTAGGCAAAGGTCGAATGTGCGTAGTCTAAGAACCGGCTCTCTTAAGTCAGCTTCGCCGCAGTACAGAAATATTATGCGGTGAGGAGTAGTAAAAGTGCAAATGGGGGCCACTGTGACAGGACATATATGGTACGCATTCCTTAATTATACACGTGCGCACATACCATCTCCCGCCACAGTACGATCGCCAAGATGTCCTGTAAAATAGTTTTTTTTTTCTTTCCGTCGGCATTTCTACATGCCTACATAGTATATGCATTCGTTTGCCACGTCAGGCGTCATTATATATATATATATATATATATATATATATATATATATATATATATATATATACGAGGGCGGATCAGAAAGTTCTCGCACCTATTTTTTTAGCCAAATTAGGGCTGTGAATGCGAAGTCAACATATACATTCCGAACGGTGGACTTTTTTTTGGACCGGCCTGGCCTTACCTGCCGGTAGCTCCGCGGCACGGCGCTGCTGTCAGTTGTTGGAAATTATTGAGTATTGAGAAAGTATTGAATATGAAGAACGACTGAGCAATATAGAAGAAAGTAAATGGGCTGGGGAGAGTGTTGATGTATCTGTACTGGAAACACATTGATTCACAGTGGAGGAAAAGGACTAGGAAGCTTACCAGCAAGTATGCGTCCTGTAGTGTGGGCAACACAGCAACAAAGAACGTCAAGCGGAAAATCAGAGAGGCCGAAATAATCTCATGGGTGACGGCAATGGAAAAGAAACCTGCCATGATTAACTACTTAAGATGAAAAAAAAACGAAATCAGGAAAGAAACAATTTATGATAACTGAAAGGGAAGCTCATTACTTTTCGAAGCGAGATCGGGATGCCTTAGAACACGCACCTATAAAGCGAGATATAAGAAGGAAGAATAAGCATATGCTTGCTGCAGTAAAGCTAGGGAAACTATGGAGCATGTTTTATTAGAATGTGAAGACGTCTACCCAGCGGCCGATTTAGGCCCCACTGGCCTCCTTGAAACCCTTGGGTTCAGCGAGAGCAGTGGAAAAGTAAACATGTCCGCAGTAGGGATTAGTAAGAGGCGATTGGAGGATTGGTGGAATACAAGTAGGGAAACGACAGAAAAGGGAGACGTACAAAAGCACAGTTCGCAATAGGCGATCAGAAAATTTGATTGTGCGAGTTCATAGTGTTTTTTTTTTTATTGTTTAACCTAGGTAGGACATTAGGCAGTATAATAGCAAGAGCTTGGTGGCGCAACCCACCGCCCCTTTCCAAAGGGGACGCTCACAACATCCATCCATCCATCCATCCATCCATCCATCCATCCATCCATCCGGAAATGGCGATTGTGCTTCACGCTTCCACGGCGCACGAGCAACGAAGTGATATTCGTTTTTTATGGAGCAAGGGAAGAACGCCCATCGAAATACACAGGGAAGCACAGCTCACATATGGGGGAAAGGTGCCTCTTTTTGAGAAGTGTTAGGTGGTGTTGTGGGTGATGTTGCGAGTTCGCAAAAGGCCGTGAAGTCCGACGGTGGTTCCACAGCCAGCCGAACGAATTTTGCCACAGGGGCATCTCAAGTTTAGTGCTGCGATGGGACAAATGGTCCGAGCCGGTGTGGAGACTATGTGGAAAAATAGTGTATGTACCTTATTTTGGCGAATAAAAAAATAGGGGCACATACTTATTGATTCACCCTCGTATATATATATATATATATATATATATATATATATATATATATATATATATATATATATATATACCACCACGTGCCCGAGGCGCAGCACGTCCGAGCAAGTTGACGTCCCCCACCTCGTGCGCCACATGGGGAGCTATTGTCCCCACTGCTTGACTCTTCCTGAAAGTGAAAGCGGAGCCCGCCGCGATTCCAGGTAACCTGGGTCCCGAGCGAAGCTGCTTTGCAGCTCTGAAAGATCGCTCGAAGACAAACCGTCTCCCCCCATCCGCCTATTGTGACGGCGCTTGCAAGACGCGGGGCAACGACGGCCGTAATGCTCCGTGAAGCCCTGGGAGCAATCCCCCTCGTCCGCCTTTGTGATGGCAGCTGCAGACTAGGAAGGCAATACCGCAGAGAAGTACTCCCTCGGACAGGTGGAGACCAATGAAGCGACCCTCTGCGGCGGGTGCGACTTACTTTCGCACGGGCGCCTACCATTGGCCGAAAATGATGCCACCTGAGCGGGCTCGCCAAATGGCCGAACGGGACGTGACTTCGAGACACCGAAGGGGTTAAAAGCCAGAGACCGGGAGCAGCAAGAGAGCATTCCTTCATTCATCTCTTTCGAGCTTCTTGCCACGGGCGCAGCGTCCGAGTTGCTGCCGGCCCGTAATGACTTTATGACTGTTAATTTATCTGTACTCTCAGTGTAAATAATGTAAATAAACCTCCAGTTTTTCATCCCGACGTCCTCCTCAACCCCGGCCAGCTCCCGCACCCAACGGCAAGGTCCAATATCTAGGGGACAGCAATTGGGATTGTCCTCCAGATCCAACAGTGTGTGTGTGTGTGCGTGTGTGTGTGTGTGTGTGTGTGTGCGTGTGTATGTGTGTGTGTGTGTGTGTGTGTGTGTGTGCGCGTGCGTGCGTGCGTGCGTGCGTGCGTGTGTCACTCCATTCGCGAGACTTATAGTTCGTCTGTTCGGACATGACAGGGTGCATACACTTGTTTGTAATATGACCAGCAGTTTTCCTTCGGATTGCACTTTATTTGACTTCATTAAATCCACACTTATGGCCGTTCAAGCTACATAGCATCTGTGGTATCCGGGAGCTTTAATCAACACGATTCGGGCGTAACGTACAATTTGAACACTACCGGCATACACTCAACGTTTCATCACCTCCCGAAAAGCATTTCAGGTATTGCGCTCATACGTAGCCAATGAAATATTCCGGGCTGATGACAATACTAACCTCTTCCTACCCATGCTTTTTTGCACAGCCAGTTTATGCGTTAGATGTTTATCAGCATTACAGAAAGTGCATGAGTAACCACTGAGAATCATAACGCTGAGAAATTACATTTAGTGTATTATCGTTACATAATATATATTTTTCATGTAATCTATTCAAGAACTAAACACACGGTCTTACACTTTTGCTCTACATTGCTAAGAATGCAAAGCATCTATTACATCCAATAAATGTCTTTAAATTTCACTTAAATTCCCGAGCCCTTTAACATTGCGCACCGTAGAGTAATGTAAAATTAACTTACATTTATTTTTAGAATATGCGTATTGTTGGCTCGTAATTATCCGCTGCGCACTGTGTCAATTTTATTTGCGAAACCGCCCAGATATTCGATCACGCATACAAAGAAAACGTCGTTTCTGCGTTTGTAACTAAATTAACCGGCGCTACTTGCAAGTGTCAACAAGTGCATCTGACGTTCGGCATTTAAGCGTGAAAGTGTTGCTGCCTTGCTGCGCTAACCTTAACCTATAGTTGGGCTAAGATTCGGTTAAGGCGTTCCAAATACGCTTTCTTGCGGCCTTGTAACATGTGCTGGATCGTGAAATAATTAACACCGCGCTCTCTCCCGCGTACGTACAATGATATATCGCTGTTAACAGTTGGCGCGTACACGTGCAATCGAGAGCAGCAGCGCACCAAAGAATTCTTGCATACAGTGGTTTCATTGCCCATAACGAATAACAAATAAAAACGAAAATCTCCCCGCGCATGCGTAACATCAGCGAAAAGTCGGAATCGACGCGGGCGCCGTTCATATGTAGGTGAGCACCGCTATGTTCCTGTACTGGAGGAACGGCTCCCGCCGGTTGAACACGAGCATCCACGGCTGGAAGCCGCTGGTGTCCAGGTGCCGAAGGAGCGCGGCCGACGCGTGGCTGCGCGCGTACAGCGCCATCCAGGCGCCGCGCTGGCGGAACGTGAACGAGCCGGCCAGCAGGTTGTGCAGCAGGCGGACGGCCACGCGCTCGTCGGCGGCCACCAGCCAGCGCACGACGGGCACGCCGCGCGTGTCGTTCTGGAGGCCCGCGTAGCCGCACACTCGCCCCGCGCCGCCGCCGCCGACCCCGCCGCCTCGGAGCGCCACGCGGAACGAGATGGGGCCCTCGCGCAGCGTCATCCTCCAGAACCGCTTGCGGCCGAATCCGAGCGTGCTTTTGTCGAAGCTCAGCAGCGACGCGTACATCTGCTTCTTGAACTTGACGATCTGCGAGAAGGCGCGTTGTTGCGCGTTAATACGCGTTCAAAGTGGGCTGGCGACACTTCTTGTCGCGGCGGACTTCTTTTTTTTTTTTTTTTTCAGTTTCAGTTTATTGATGCGATAGAAATTTTGTACAGAAAAAGTAACTCTAGGAAGCCCCATAGTCAAAGACTGGGGAGAGACTTCCAACAATAAATACATAGAAAAAGTACACTTGATGCGGTTACCAGCAATAGCCATCCTATGAAAACAAAAAAGCATTAAAAGCATTACATTAAAAAGCATTAGGTCACGGTAATGACAATAAAGTATAAACACGAAAGGCAGATCCACACAGAGAATATAATAGACATATAATACACATAACAGACATAATATACATAGAGAACATACTATTCCACATAGAGAAGCGCAAAATAAACAAAGCCATCACTTTCCCAACGAGTGGTGACGAAGTTTCCTCTTAAATAATTGAATAGAAGGAGATGATTTAATGGAGGGCCGCAGTGAATTCCATATTGATGTTGCCAAAAAGTTGCCAAAAAATTAAGTATCTACTGGAATGCTGTACGTGGTCAAAGCCGCGATCTGATTACTGGTTCGCCGAAGCTGTTTAGTATACTGTGAGACGTCAGTGCAAGGATGTCACGTGTACGAAGGAGATATTTGACGTTTGTCGAGAGGGAAGAACGGCGAGGTGGGGTGGGTGCAGCAACAAGTTGGACGCGAACGGCAGTGGCAAACGCTTTACTGTTATTCGCGCGTTTCCTTCCTGCGTCTGTGGTCTGACGAAAACTGGGGCGCGCGCGATCACGTGTTTTCGTGCACGTGCTATACGCGACGCGACGCAAGCGCCGATCGCCCTAAAGAGCGATAGTTGACACGAGCACGAGAGAAGTATGCGTGCGAAAATATTGTGTCCTGATGGCTAGAGCGCTGCGAGAGGACACCGCCGCAGCAGCAGCTGGCACGGTCGGCTAATGCAGCGTGGCGGTTCATGATTTAGAGCGGGAAAAGATGGCTCCAGACGTAGAAAAAGAAAAGTACGGACGACACGAGCGATGCTTTCCACATTTGTTGAACGTCTGTAGAAAACATGTGCCGAACAAAGAAATTTACAATTCTTTTTCTTTAGAAACTTAAAATTGTTCCGTCAGTACCTTGCTAGACGATGATGTACTGAGCCCCTTAATAATAGCGCGGACGCCCTCCGATGTAACGACTATGTAGTTCATTGGCACAAAGGTAAGAATGATGATGCGAGCGGAGGCGACAATTTTTACTTGATAGATCAGATAATATTTTCATAAATGTTTAGTTTATTGTAGCGCACAGCTGATCAGGAACCAAATTTTCAACTGCTAAAAGTGATTTTGCTTTATATTTGTCGTTTCGCACAGTGTTCTAAAATTGCTTTCAGTTATCTTTCAGCACGTCCGGTAGCGTGTGGTTAAGAAATTTGAACTTTGCTTTATTTCGGCATGATAAGTAGAATTGGCAGTTTTGTAATTAAGCCAACTTGCAGCTGACCGATATGTGCGAGCACCATAAAAAAAGCCTTTTCCTGTTGCTAAAAAGACGGTTCAAATGTCTATTATATCACGGGGCATTTTTGCTCGAGTAAAGTTTTATAATGGGGAATGTGTTTGAGCGTTAATTCTAAACCATTCTTTTCGAACAGGATCCAGTTCTCTTCGACTGTTCGGTTAAGGTGTTCACGTAGAAAGTAACATGAAAAATGACAACCATTCCACTTTGTGAAGATGGAATGGCAGCGAAAGCTGGCGACAGTCAAAGCTGTCAAACGAAAAGCAAAGTGCTTTCTCTGTCATTCCATCTTCACAGAGTGAAATGGGTGTCATTTTTTGCGTTACCAGTCTGGCGTCGTTGCTCGTTCGGAGGTGCCCGCCAACCACCAAACGACCACCAACGTTCTTCGTTGGTGGTCGTTTCGCGCCGGCACCGTTTACATTCTCGTTACTGTTCTCTCCGGCGATCCTCGTACGCATGTTGTTCTTCGGGTGTACGAACTATACGTGTTCGCCCCATCGATAACGCAGCTGTTTCTAGCGCCGATACCTCTCCTGCTTATATACTGCGATAACCTTGACGTCACGCTATTGTTCACAGCGAGCGTTCTAATCTCTTTCGCATTTAGACATCTGCACCGCCGCACTGCACCCGTATGGGTTTGTTAGAAATCGCTAAGTCCGTTGCAGTTGCCGGACGCCGAGAAAACTACGACAGGTTAGTCATATATAGCTTCCGTTGTAAAACGAGGACAGGTTAGTGTTAATGGCATTGAAGTCGGCCTTGCTGTAATCTTAAATTGTTTTGAATCGTTTACGTACCCTAGAAACTGCCAGCGAGAGTGTAGCGTAAACTACCGTGTGATCGTTAAGGCCTGCAATGGGAGTAATCGAAGAAGTGATCGGGGAGCGTAGTTAAGATAAGGTCAAAAAGCAATGATGTGGTGGCCGTTACAGGTGTTCGAAAATTGATGCGTTGTTCAGTCAGAATTCGTTATAAATGCGAATTAAATGACCAGATTAAGCAGAAGTGGGGTTAGGATATGGGAATAACTTTGACCACACAATATTTCTAAAGTTAAAATGACCAAGCAGCAGAACAGGCACGAGAGGGAAAAGGACAGTCACCTCGTTGAGGCGGTCATGAAAGTTCGTCACTACAGTTAGATGGCGATCGATAGCACGTTCCCAATACTATCTTGAAGTTCACAGTTATGCAGTACGTTAATTCTAACGCTGTTCTAACCAGGGTGCCGAACCGGAAAAAAGAATACTGATTAGGTTTTCGTTTGGGTTTAACGCACTTCGATTTCGTTCAGGTACATTTCCGGTTCGGAGAAATAAGAATTTATAAAGGTTCGCGACCTAGTTCGCAAAACTGAACTGGTTTGCAAAGCAGTTCGACGCAGTACATTTTATCCTGACCCATGGCGATATGTTTAATAGCGCTATCGACTTGCCCGCATGGTGCATGCGCAAGTTTCATCAAGAGGAGGCAGGAATTTACGAATGAATTACACAGATACAGGGGAATTTTCATGTACATGGTAAAGACACAG
Source organism: Dermacentor variabilis (assembly GCF_050947875.1). Classification (NCBI taxonomy): domain Eukaryota; kingdom Metazoa; phylum Arthropoda; class Arachnida; order Ixodida; family Ixodidae; genus Dermacentor; species Dermacentor variabilis. The sequence continues at coordinate 132,691,429 of NC_134569.1, forward strand.
GTAAATAGTGACAATCCTTGCGTCAGTGTAAAGTCTGCGTAGCTTCCACACTCGTTACTTGTTGACAGCAGCATAATAAGTTAATTTCTTTTTGCTTCAAGTTTTTACTATAGGAGTGACAGTGAGAGAACTGTGTCTTGTGATCTATGGCGTTGAAGAGAGCATGAATTCACATTGTGTTACATAAATTACAACTTCAAACTTCTAGTCTATGGCAAAGACAGAAGCCAGGATTTGACATTACGATCAGTTTCCTGCTTTGTTCAAAAGCAGGTGAGGACATTTATGCTTCTGAGCGACGAACAAGGACGGTTAGTGCTGAACCAAACGTAGATATTTCTTGCGCATCTGCAACTGCATGTACTCTGACGCTGGTATAAGGGCAGACAAAGAAATCAAAAGCTACACCTTGTGCACCACGAATAATCTCTACTACTCTAAGAGTGTTGCACTCTGCTTGGCTGAGCACCAAACGTGAGCTGAACCATAGCACGTCAAAAATGGCAATTTCGCGTGCAGTTTACAGCCGCCGTTACCGCTCACTGAGAATGTGACGTCATTCATTATCGAACACACTTTTATGGTTACGATAAGTCATGCAGGTAGCTGAAATCGTTGATGTCCCTCCTCCAGGACATTGTCTTTTCTGCTTTCCGTGTTTATATAGTTAATTGGTTTAACAGCAAGTTGACCTAACTGCCGAATTGGGAGCGTTACCAGAATTGTTGATACCGCGGAGCCCCTGAAACAATCTTTTGACCGCAGAACACAACTGGCATGGCCGACTTCAGAAGTGCAAGCGTCTCTGCCGAGGTGGCCGTAATTATCAGAGCACCACCGGCTATCCCCATTCTCGCCCACATCGCAACTCGTCAGTCGTAACAATCTGCTAGTAGGTTGTGCCGATTGAAGAAGCAGTTATTCGAAGAACCGCGCAAGTTGTTGAGCGTCCGTCGTCGCCTTATACGCTTGAACTGTTTCGTACCGAATCGCTAACATTTATTACTTCTTTTAGTTCAGGTTAGGTTCGTGTTCACGCGAGTTCCAAAATTGTCGGTTCGGGTACGATTTTCTGTTCAGGTTCGATTTTCTGCTCGGGTTCAGTTGACACCCTGGTTCTAACAACGACAGGGGAACACTGAATTTGATCATTCACTGCATGCTATCAGAACACCACCGCCGTTTCGTCAGGTCTGCCATGACGAAATACATTGCATTTCTTTACAAAGAAAAGTTCATTGTTCTCAACAGTACTACAGAGCCATGTTTTGGTTAATGCATTTAATAACATCAAAATTGCACTCATTATTATCGCATATAAGTAATCTCTTTTTGACAGCGTGCTATGTTAATAAATAATATGACCGGGTTAGCACATGGGCGAGGCCGCCAACCCTCGCACTCCCCTATACACCTCGCGCGACCAGAGAGAAGATGGGGTTGGGACAGACCATTTGTGAAGTACATCCGGCGACATGTTACTTGCGACCGTGGTTGCTGCCACTTCAATTTCGTAAACAATGTCATTAGCTCTTCCGTAGCCATAGGATTTTCAATTAGCAAACAGCCTGGTGTGGTGCAGACTTACAGGCAAACTCGATCAAAGCCTTGGCGCGATCTGCTAAGCATTGCCGTGCTCGGCGCGTCCCTGCGGATAAATCTCACCGCATTACGATCCGGCTACCTTTCGGCAGTTTACGTATGAAAGAAAAAAATATTCTCCGACGACTACGACACCCTGTAATGCGAAATTTGAGCGCAGCTGTATACGTGTTTTCATTTCGCGATATATCGGCTGTCGCGGACAATCCGTCTCGTGCGGCACGTTGCAAACGGAGCGAAGTGTGGCGCGACTGCCTCGCTAATCGGGAGATTGCGAGAGGCAGTGCGTGGGTGACGCGCGGGCGCACTTGACAGCAGCCGCCGCTTGCAGACTTCCGCTCATGCAGAGCTTTGTTTTCATATATGGTAACGGTGGCGTCATCGATGAACAGGCTACGCGCGCTACTCTGGCGCCATCTCTTAGTCATCGTCGCCACAGAGCCCGTCTTGCGCGGCACTAAACTTTTCTTCTCGCGCTTTTGCCACACCCTCCTCCGCTTTACGCCTCATGGTTCCGCTGCACCCTCCTTCGCCATTGTCCTCCTCGCGCTCTCTTCGCTACTTCCGTCTTTCATCCGCCGCTGCGCTCCGCGTTCGCTCTTTCATCCTTCGCTGTGCTCGTTCGCTCGGTTCGCCGCAAGAACGAGCACAGCGAAGGCTCGAACGAACGCTCGCCGCAAGAACGGGCGCCTAAGAGCTGCGCTCTAAAAAGCAAATCCATAGTCTTGTCGACGGCAAACTTGGCTGTGTTATAGGCACAGTTTGTTCGCTGAAAACCGACCAATTCTGTGACCACGAGCAATGCTTTCAGCAGACGAGAAAAGGGACACTATAATGGAGGAACGCTGGATCAGTTTACACCGGTAATGTACTCTTTGACAATAGTGTTTTAAGTCGAGAAATACTTGATTATTTCAGAAGGTGATGAAGTCTAAACTTCCTTTCTTTTTCGTATTTTGCTCCGAAAGCTCAGCGCCCGTGCTTTATTGTCACGTCACAAATTTCAAAGTACTAAAGCGTACTTGGGCTATTTTGGAGCAGGAAAGGTTTTCAAAACTTGGTAGGATGAATCTTCCGTTACGTAAAAATGCTATGCAGTCATTCCTTGCGGTAGACAATCAACTATATAGGCACGAGTACATGCTGTAAAAATATATGAAGTCATTGCGAGCTGGTGCGGCGTCGCCAACCGTGTTTAGTTTTTGTCTTTTCCGCCTTACCAATTGGTGTCCTCCTCAAGGTAACAGTGGTGCAGTTTTACTATTGCTGAAGCGTCATTTAGAAATGCAGCTTAACATTGCTCTCTATGTCCCTTTAAGATCTGTACAATCTTCGCTCAGAGTATCGTTACGTGAATTAGATATGCAGGGACTCGACATAATTCCTGCCGCATCAGTATGACAATGACACATCACGCTGCTGAGAATCGGCCTGGGGCTGCATGACTGGCTATGCTTAACACCACAGTTCTGAGCAGTCCGCGACCGTAGACAGAACGTACTGAGCAGAAGTATAACAAACATCCGCGGTAGTGTAATCCATCGCTGTTTCGCACATCGTGCGCGTAGTGGTATACGCGTTCATAAGTCGCGCCCCCGTTGCTTCCGAATTAGGATACTCGAGTCACCATTACGAATCGGCTCACCTCGACACCGTCCGGCAGCGGGAATTGACCGAGCGGCGCGAGGTCCGTGTCTGACGCCAGCTTTCCGTGGAGGATGAGGCCCCTGGCCGACGTGTAGAATCCCAGATGGCGGTAGTAGGCGCTCACCTGCTCGGCCGGCACCACGGTGAACAAGTTCTTGCCGTGCTGCACGCTCAGCAGTGCGTCCCACAGTTGCCGCTTGACACCGCTCGCCAGGAAGTCGCACTTGACGCTGTTGGCCGCGCAGAAGGTCTGCTCGTCCTCGAACACGATGGCGCTGATGATGCCGCAGTGCGTGCCTGCGCGCATGGTGAGAGCGGATCTTTTGCGAGACGTGCCGAATCAGCGGGTGCGCGTCCGCAAACTGCGAAGTGTAAAAACACGCGCGTACGTCGGTGCCATCCGACTTGTCGAACTCGCTCGGGCTGTTGAAGTCTGCTGGATAGGTTTAAATATCGTTGGAAACTTGTTGGGAGCAGTTGCTTTGTACGACCGGCCTTTTTTGCGCGTCGCTTGGTGTGACTTCAAGAAACATGCGCTTGCCGGGAATCATGTGCCTAAAGGGACACTAAAAAACGGTAAATCAGTTTATGCTAATAGAGTATTTCTTCAAGGCATTAATTTCGTTAATTTTACGGTCAGAGACTGATTACTAGAACATGAAATGAAGTGAAAACTTCCAAACTTCAGTTTCGTGAATTTCGCGCGGCAACTGCAGTGTCAGTAAGTCTGTTTATTGTCACGGTTATCAAAGTATTTTTGTTTGTCTCTCTGTGTTTGCGCCGTTGTCGCAGTGAAGTTTTTTTTTTTAACTTGCACTGACCAAGTTCACTTTCTGGCTCCTTTAGGAATACAGTCTGTAGTCCATCTTTAGCAATAAAGAGATTAACTGAGCCCGCGCAAACGAAGTAAAAATGCACGACGTCGCATCGAGCCAGTGCGGGAATTTCAATGCGGCGTCACCAAGCACCCGTCTTTCGTTTCGGCGTCTCTTCAAGCCTTCTGTATGGGTAAGAGCGTCACTTTTCGGATTGTTGGGGAGCAATTTAATAATACAAGTCAAATTGTGTTTTTTTTCTTCTCTTTTGTGTCCCTCTAAACTTAACGATCTAGTTGCTAATACGTTTCTGTTCACGCGTGTTATTCGATGTTCATAGTTACATTCTTCGGCTGACTTATCCTCGGAGTGAACGAAACATGACAGCCTTGCCTTCATCACGCCGGCTGCAGAAGACCTGGACCCTGTCGACCTCGAGTATTCAGCCATCGTGAACTACCACAGAAGGCGTCGCTTGCGATATCCACCACCCCATCGAAACCTAAAGACTGAAGATGCCGCTGCCTGGCGTAAGCTCCAGACAGGCACTTACACGAACCTACACATATTACATCGGATACACCCCACTGCCTACAGGGACGAATGCCCATGGTGTGGGGCCACACCAACCCTATACCACATTACGTGGGAGTGCACAGTACACAACATAGAACACCCCGACACGAACACCACGCGGGAGCAATGGGAGGCACTGCTGTCCAGCTCGGCCCTCGACGACCAGCTGAATTTGATATAAAGAGCTGATAAGATGGCAAGAGCCAGCGGAGCCCTGGACTAGGGGCCCCGACCATCAGCGGTTTTTCTGATTATTCTTTTAATAAAGTTTATCTATCTATCTATCTATCTATCTATCTATCTATCTATCTATCTATCTATCTATCTATCTATCTATCTATCTATCTATCTATCTATCTATCTATCTATCTATCTATCTATCTATCTATCTATCTATCTATCTATCTATCTATCTATCTATCTATCTATCTATCTATCTATCTATCTATCTATCTATCTATCTATCTATCTATCTATCTATCTATCTATCTATCTATCTATCTATCTATCTATCTATCTATCTATCACCGAACATATTGGCAAACATGCCACAAACATGCAGCTGCAAAGAGTAAATTAACCGCGTGTAACCGCGTGGCCAGGACGTTGCCAGGTACGTCGCCCGATGTTTCGAGGAGCATGAGCTCGTATACGTGCCTAATCGAAATTCTCCATATAACCTGCTGTTTGCTTGAGCAAGTGGAGATAACTTGGAATGATTTATGCAACCTAAAGCGACAGCGGGATGGCGCTGAGGTGTTATCCTGTGCTTGCGAAAACATTGCGCATGATTGGCCCTGTAGTATATGGACAGCTCAGCGTCTATGGACAGCTGTGACCTTGTCGAATATGCTGGCGGCTCAACGATCGCGCACGATAGCGTAACGAAATTCGGTTCACTGCAGCACGTGAAAAATCCAGCGAGAAGGCTCTAGTTGAAATACTACGTCCTTTCTCTCTTCGGAGTGCTCGTGCTGTACAAGCAACGGGAAAGGGACACGTGCACGTGCTCTGCCTTTCTCACCTAATAGCAGGTGCAGCCTCTCCTCTTTCCCACCTCTGGCCTCCGTCCAACATTGCTGCCGGAGTTAGAGCGCTCGCGCGCGAAATCTCGCATGCGAGTGCTCCAGCCAGTGTAGAAATTACGGTAAATATTGTGCTAATATACTAACAGACATGCGTTTTCATTCGACATGCAAAAGAGAAAAATACAGCTACTGCATGAGAGCGAGAGGGCAGTGCTAGGAAAACGGGCTTCTTAAATAAAGAAGAATAAAAACAAAAAAAGAACGTGGTGTTCTACTACTGAAATTTTGCGCGTGAGTTTTAACTTATATCGCTTCGGCGTTTGTCGCTTAGGGTGCTATTATCAAAAACGAAGCGCTGAATTTCATGCATTGGTTTCATTTCACCAGGGAACCATTACTAAACGGTAAAAGAAATGAAAAGAAAAATACGTACCGTTCTCGTCGACGGACATCAAGAAGCTGTGTGGGCTGTAGGTCCAAAATGTCTTGATCGTTGGAGCCACGCTGACAGCATCTTCGTTCCAGCGGTCGTACATGATGGACGGTAAATCATAGTCGTCCACGACGCGGACTTTGAATGCAGTATCATAATAAACGTTACCGAGCATGTCGCTGACTTTGCCAATAGCGGGAACGAATGACTCATACACGATATTTGTCTCGCTCCGCGCTGACAGATCCGCCATGTGTTCCACAACCGTTCTAAAATTCTCGAATCGCAGCTCTTCGCAGTGCGAAACAAGCTTCGCACTCTCGTCGTCAGCGTCTGGCACTTCGTGACTGATGTCGTAGGCGTCGTCCTTTCTGTCCTCGCCTGCCCTCTTCAAGAGGTGCTCCATACGCCCTTCTTCATCGTCACTCGTGGGCGTCTCGCTCCCTCCACGTTGGGAAGGTTCCAGCTGAATCGGGGCTGCCTGTGCCGTCATAGCCGCATCGGGCTGTTCTTCGCCATGTCGCGTGGGGCCTTCTTCGGCGTTTAACACATTTACGAATGCGGGCGACAATGCACTTTCCGATTTCGTAGTTTCCTTTCCTGCCTTGGGAACCTCGTCTTCGCTGGCCTTGGCTACGTCTGCCGCACCCTCAGCCACTGCCGAGCCCGGCAAGCTCATTTGGTAGGCGTCGTCTCTTAGTATGATCGCGGGGGCGTATCCGGTCTCTGAATCAACGCTGCGTGTGTGCTCCCACGGAAACGGTGCGTCCGTAGCCACAATGTGGGAAGCGCTGAGCGTTGATGTGGGCTCACTTTTCCTAATCACGTCGTCGGGAATGTCTCCTGGCACCTGAGAGCGGCGTCTAGTTGCGAAGAGGCGCACCTTCAGGCTTTCCAAGTCATCCGAGGCATCTACACTGTAAGAAGAAACATTGCCGTCATTTGGGTGCGATTCCTGGGTGTATCCTACACTGGCGCTGCTTAGCGAACCCTTTCGCTCGCTTGAGGGGACACCTCCTGCGCCCAGAGGATCGCTCGTGGCAGCGCCTGTTGGGACATTGGACTCAAAGTCTCTGGTCGAGATTTCCCAGGTATTGTCCCCTACTTCCGTGGCGATCGCGCGACGGTCGCCAAGCGCCGTTTCGTCGCCGCGAGTATTTTCTACGTTCTCGCTGCTGTAGTCGGCGCTACCAGTGCGCAGGGATAGCCAGGACTTGTTCACTAGGCGCCTTGCATCCTCGAAACCCGTCTCGACGTACACAGGACGCTGCAAGTCGTCGTCTCTGTTCCCTGCGCTCCACGTGGCATTCGTCGCTGCGGTGACGTCTTTGGGAGCGGATTGCCTAAATGTACTTGCCGAAAATTCACCGTGTTGGAACGCGCTACCTGCGCTGTGCTCGTCATTGTTCCACTCGTCATCTGGTACACTTTGCCTCGCATTGTAGGGCCGCTTTAATTCCTTGTCCCCCGCCTTGGCTGATGTGTCACTGTCCAGTGCAGCTGACAGCTCGTGTTTGTCCCTGGAATATTCTTCTTCCGGAATCGTGGCGCCGGCAAGGTAAATGTACGTTGCTTGGTTTCTTGAAGAACGAGCAACATTTTCCGAGGGCAATGCGTCTGCTCTGGAACCGACGTCAGAGTAACCAACCAGTAGCTTATTTTTTTCACGTAAAGCTGCGTCGTTACTGGCAGTGACTTCGTCGCTGAACGAGAGCCTTCGCTTTTGTATCTTTGTCTTGCCCGCTCCATCTATTTCGGCGGCGATTGCTAAACCGCTTTTCTGAGGTTCAGCAAGAGCCGGGATATTGTTGAGGGAAGCCGCGACTGCACCTTGGTCTATTCCGCTGACGCTGCCCGTGTGGATACATTCTCGCGTGTTCTCGACACCATTGTCTTTTTCGGTCGGATCAAATACAAATGCTCCTTCCAGTTCATGTAACAAGGACGGAACTGCCAAGTTTTTTTTCGCGCCTTCTTTGTCCGGCGCAGCTGCTGGCAAGTCAACAGCATGAAAGGCCTTTTCTGGTTCGCTCTCTGAGTGAGTGGGCCACGGAGGAAATTCGATCCCAGATGAATCATCTTCAGTCGTCTCAGCTTGTACGCTGATAGGGTATTCGGCCGTCGCGGTGTCTTCAGTACGGAACCACTTGTGCAAGTCGGCAGCAAATCCTAGCGTATTCGAATCCTTTCTAGTTACGCTGAAAGGCTGTTTGTCTTCTGTAAAAGAAAACGGTGGTAGCTGGTGACGCGCTTGCCCGGAGTAATTGGTAGCTTCACATTTGGTCACGCCAGTTTCGTATGGTTCCGGGACACTTCGAGTGGTCTTGTCTGCGGAGTAACAAGGCTCGTGATCCGTAGAACGTGCTTGGCCGATGTATTCTGTGGCACAGACTGGTTCCGTATGATCTTCAGACGGCTCTTGACCAGTCACAGTTTTGAAGGGAGTTGTGTACTCGTTTTGCGGTTCGTTAACCTCTGGTGCTGAGCCAGCATACTGCCCGTCGCTGGTCGCTGGCGGTTCAGACATCGACGTTCCGGTGATCGGCGTTAGTGCGGGTGATGTTTCGACGGGCGGCGCTGCGAGGGGCGGCGTTCCAAGAGCCGGAGTTCCAATCTTAAGTGGCGCGAAAGCCACCTGGAGGGACATGTTAGCAGAGCGTAACTTGGCCTGCTCATCAGACAGCGCTTGCAAGTTTTCAGTGCAAAACAGAGACACGCAATCCGCCAGCGGCTGACCGTCGTCATCATGCACTTTTATCTCGTCGAAAGGCAGGGAAACTGGTTTTAAGTCCGTGCGTTGCGTTGACAACGCTGTCTCACTGTGGCCATATTGGTCCTGAGCTTCAATGAGTGCAATGTCTTCAACTTCCGGAAGTGCTTGTTGATACGCAGCAGCGTCCAGCTGAAAGCCTCTTTCTTTTTTGTTTAAGGTGGCGTCGCAATTAGGCATTTCTTCGCCTTCATCGGCTAAAGGCGAAGTATTGGCATTGGTTTCTGTTAAACTGACATACGTCGCATCAGCCTGCATTTCACCGGTTGGTTTGGCTGAACGCGCGCCGGAAGGATTTTCTGGAATCTCTCTCATTTTCTGGGAACCATCTTCATATTTTGTTGAATCTAGTTCTGATGCAGAACTCACTGAATGGAATGGACTCTTATAGACGCTGTAAGGTAACACGGCGTCTGGGAAAGCACATTTCCCTAGTGGTACAGACAACGCGTTCACATTTACTAATTGCTGTTGAAACACACCGCCACTCAAGCGCAGAGGCGGCTTGTGAAGCGTTTGGAGCACTTTATCCACGGATGAGTTGCTTTTTGCGTTCAAGGATGACTGGTATTCAGAAGCCCCTGCAGTTTTGATGGCGAAGTCGCTTTCTTTTGTACATGCTTGTAACTTGGTGCTTCTGTTTTCTAGGTCGAATGTTGGACGAGGCACATACTGGCCCTGATTGGTTAGGGATGCAAACTCCGCTTCTGGAAATGGGCTAAAGGTAGCCAAGGGCGAGCTCTTTGGAGAAAAAGAAGGTTCGCTGGGAGATATCAATGATGCTCCTTCGGACGCTTCACCTACTAAGTTAATGTGGCCGGGAGCGTTGTCATAATCTACCGCTTCTTTCTCGGGACAGTACGGACTACTTTCTTTGGTACCTTCGGAACCCCTCTGAATCACAGCGTCTTCTAAGGGCGATTGCTTCCCGGTGGCTGCCTCGGTAGTGCTGGTAGCCGCAGCTCCAGCAACGTCGTCGGAAATGTTGAAAGGCCTTGCAATGTAATCGCAAGGCTGACTTGACTCTGTTGGTTCGATACCGCTTTTTCCAAATAAATCCGCCGAAAACACGTCTGGCTCGAACTTCGACTGACTGCATTCAGCTTCTGTCCGAGCTTTCTCCGGTGCGTTTCTCATGATAGACTCTTTCGCCTCCGCACCGAAGAACTTCGTTTCTGTCTCCGCAATCACAAAACTTTCGTGCGCTTCAGTCACACTCTCCATGGGCCTTGTGTCACCGTACCGCTTCAAAATACGTCCGCTTGTTTTCTCACAAGAATGCTTCTCCATCCTCGTGAAGGAAAGCAGTGGTCCACGTTCTTCGTTCACTGTACTGTCGAATTTGTCGCCCACTAGGTCGCCTGCTGTTTGTTTGATTTGTTCTACTTTATTCGGTTGCTGGTCTGTGAAGTCTGACTCGGCTGCCGCGGCTGTTGTTTCTTCTGTTGCCTCCGGCTCGCGTTCTGGATGCTCTGTCGGACCATCCGAAGTCACTGACCATGTAAGCTCCGGCATCACATTCACGGCTGACATCTCCGCTTCCGCGCTGGTCATAGGTTCACCTTCTGTTTCCTTACTGGGAAGTTCCAGTCCTAGTGCGTCTTTTTGCCCGCTTATTGCTGTAGGCCGTCCAGAGGGAACCACTTCAGCCACGGCGCTCTCTGCATATTCTTCTATTGCTCCTTCCTTGCAGCCTGGATGCTCTGGGTGCTCCAGTAAAGTTGGCAGTGCAGGCTGCGGTAGGGCTCCCATGTCCGCACCTATGGCTACCACGCCGCCGGACGGTGCGTCTGTTGCCTCCTCTGCCTCCAATTCTATGTGAAACATGCCACTTTCCTGACCTGAAGTAATAGGCCGTTCATCAGGGAGCGCCTCAATGTCACCGCTCTCTGCCCGTTCTGTCTCTTCTGTCGCTTCTTGCGGACTTATTTCTAAGCGCCCCAGCAGTGACCCGCCCCTGCCATGCTCGAAGTATCCAGGTTCGAGCATAGTTTCTTTGACCGGCAAATCAGGCAGCTCGTCAAATTGAAGGGGTACCAAGGTTTCACTTGGCACTTCCTTCGAAAGCGACGCCGAGCTGCCCGTAGGTTGTGTTTCAACTACTGGATATTGATCGGAAAGAGCAGTGACGTGATCAGGTACCATAATATCCGCTTGCATGTCTTCAACAACCACGGCACCACCTTCTGGAGTCCACATATTCGTGAGCTGAAGCTTAATTGCTTCACTATCCCAGAACTGCGCAGCGTAGTCCACTACATTTTTATCCGTGGGCGCTGATGTTTCCTTTACGGCTTCAGCAGTATCACGTGCACTTTCATAGAGCACTTCCTTCGAAAGCGACGCCGAGCTGCCCGTAGGTTGTGTTTCAACTACTGGATATTGATCGGAAAGAGCAGTGACGTGATCAGGTACCATAATATCCGCTTGCATGTCTTCAACAACCACGGCACCACCTTCTGGAGTCCACATATTCGTGAGCTGAAGCTTAATTGCTTCACTATCCCAGAACTGCGCAGCGTAGTCCACTACATTTTCATCCGTGGGCGCTGATGTTTCCTTTACGGCTTCAGCAGTATCACGTGCACTTTCATAGAGCACTTCCTTCGAAAGCGACGCCGAGCTGCCCGTAGGTTGTGTTTCAACTACTGGATATTGATCGGAAAGAGCAGTGACGTGATCAGGTACCATAATATCCGCTTGCATGTCTTCAACAACCACGGCACCACCTTCTGGAGTCCACATATTCGTGAGCTGAAGCTTAATTGCTTCACTATCCCAGAACTGCGCAGCGTAGTCCACTACATTTTTATCCGTGGGCGCTGATGTTTCCTTTACGGCTTCAGCAGTATCACGTGCACTTTCATAGAGCACTTCCTTCGAAAGCGACGCCGAGCTGCCCGTAGGTTGTGTTTCAACTACTTGATATTGATCGGAAAGAGCAGTGACGTGATCAGGTACCATAATATCCGCTTGCATGTCTTCAACAACCACGGCACCACCTTCTGGAGTCCACATATTCGTGAGCTGAAGCTTAATTGCTTCACTATCCCAGAACTGCGCAGCGTAGTCCACTACATTTTCATCCGTGGGCGCTGATGTTTCCTTTACGGCTTCAGCAGTATCACGTGCACTTTCATAGAGCACTTCCTTCGAAAGCGACGCCGAGCTGCCCGTAGGTTGTGTTTCAACTACTGGATATTGATCGGAAAGAGCAGTGACGTGATCAGGTACCATAATATCCGCTTGCATGTCTTCAACAACCACGGCACCACCTTCTGGAGTCCACATATTCGTGAGCTGAAGCTTAATTGCTTCACTATCCCAGAACTGCGCAGCGTAGTCCACTACATTTTTATCCGTGGGCGCTGATGTTTCCTTTACGGCTTCAGCAGTATCACGTGCACTTTCATAGAGCACTTCCTTCGAAAGCGACGCCGAGCTGCCCGTAGGTTGTGTTTCAACTACTGGATATTGATCGGAAAGAGCAGTGACGTGATCAGGTACCATAATATCCGCTTGCATGTCTTCAACAACCACGGCACCACCTTCTGGAGTCCACATATTCGTGAGCTGAAGCTTAATTGCTTCACTATCCCAGAACTGCGCAGCGTAGTCCACTACATTTTCATCCGTGGGCGCTGATGTTTCCTTTACGGCTTCAGCAGTATCACGTGCACTTCCAGTCGAATCCGACATTGCTTCCCCGACAAACACAGCCCCGCTACCCGAAGCTTCCATACTTGTGTGTTCAAGTTCACTGTGGCTGAATGGTCCGTCAAAACTCTTCACAGCTTGAACTTGGGGTACGTCCATAACGTCAACAACATTTCTTCCACGGCTTGCATCCTCCGCGAGCACTGTGCCACTTTCCGGGGTCCACATGTTTGTGAGCGCAAGCTGCATAGTTTCACTGTCCCAGAACTGCGCGGCGTAGTCTTCCGGTTCTTGAGCTGCAGGTTGCTCGTTTTCTTTTAAGATTGCCTCCGCTGATGCATCGGTTGAATATTCCCCAGTCTTTGTCATCAGCGCTTGGCCTGGTGGAGCGGCTTTGCTTGCAGTGGCTTGGTCAGACGTTTCCGCGACTGGTGCAGATATATATTCAATGGCAGGAAACGTTTGGGAAGTTTCAAGCGTTGACGGTACCATTACTAAATGAGTAATGTCTTCCTCATTCTGCAGCTCTCTTGTTACCGCGTCCATAGCTGCATCTTTCTTCTGTTCGTGAGGAAACGCGTACTCAGTAATTTGCCATATAGATTGACTTTCGTCGCGTTGTTCTGTTTCCTTCACACTGGCCGCCTGAGTGTCTTCTGACGGTACGAGATCACTGCTTTCGTCAGGCTGCCTTGCGACCATGTCCCGTACTTCGCTTACTTTCTTGGTCAGCTTCGTTAAGGAGTGATCGTCTGCTGCAGAGATATCGTTGGGTTTTGTAAGCGGTCGCCTGTAGAGCCCCTTCACCGCAGATGCATCAGCAGGTTCAAGCGACATGGAAGGAGTATTGGCATGTATTTCTTCTACTGGAACGGGTACCAGACTTGTTTCGACCTGTTGCTCTTTAGATTTATCCACGGCAGACGCTTCAACTACGCCGCCGGCATACGAAGAAACCATTTCACTTATTTGTTCCTTATCACTTGCCACGAAGTCGGTTACGTTGCTTGCTTTCTCTTCCTGCTTAGATAAAAAATATGCCCCAATACCACTCGCCGCTGACGGCTGCATGAGTTTAATATGCTCCGGCTCTTGTAGCGCAGCACTACCAGCTACTGTGCTCTGCTCAGATGAGACCGACTTGTAGGACTTGTAGGACTTGTAGGAATGTTCGCCACTTGCAGTTGTCACGTAATCGTCTACGGACTCAGCAATATCATTTCTTTCTCTTGCAGATACTTCAACTACTTCAGTGCGCTCTGATGAAACGAGCCCGCCACCCTGATATTCCAGTCTTCGTACCATGCCTGTTAACTCGCTTTCCTTCGCAGTTTCCCTTTGCGTCAAGTTTTCATCAGCTGCTGGCGTGGAGCTCTGCAGGGCATCGTCGGTGCGTTGTGTCGTCGCGCTGACGTCGGAAAGCGGTGTTGGCTCTGTGGAAACTATTTCCCCTTGTTGCGGAGGCCTAGGTACTATATATCGAGTCTTATCAAGATCCCGTCTTCCTAAAAATTCTTCATCAGTGGGCTCCGTAGCTAGTTCAGCAAATGGAATACCGTCGTGTTTTTCTTTTTCTTTCATCTCAACTACAGCAGAACTTTCTGATGACGCCGGTTCACTTCCTTGATCTTCCTGTCTTGGTACGATGTCGCGTAACTCGTTTGCTTTTGCAGCTTCTTTTATCGTTAAGTTTTCATCAACTACAGGCGCACCGCTTTGTTGGAGCAGGGCATCATCAAGTTGCTGCGTTGCGCTGACGTCAGACAGCGGTGTTGGTTCTGTGGAAACTATTTCCCCTTGTTGCGGAGGCCTAGGTACTATATATCGAGTCCTCTCAAGATCCCGTCTTCCTAAAAATTCTTCATCAGTGGGCTCCGTAGCAAGTTCAGCAAAAGGAATACCGTCGTGTTTTTCTTTTTCTTTCATCTCAACTACAGCAGAACTTTCTGATGACGCCGGTTCACTTCCTTGATCTTCCTGTCTTGGTACGATGTCGCGTAACTCGTTTGCTTTTGCAGCTTCTTTTATCGTTAAGTTTTCATCAGCTACAGGCGCACCGCTTTGTTGGAGCAGGGCATCATCGAGTTGCTGCGTTGCGCTGACGTCAGACAGCGGTGTTGGTTCTGTGGAAACTATTTCCCCTTGTTGCGGAGGCCTAGGTACTATATATCGAGTCCTCTCAAGATCCCGTCTTCCTAAAAATTCTTCATCAGTGGGCTCCGTAGCAAGTTCAGCAAAAGGAATACCGTCGTGTTTTTCTGTTTCTTTCACCTCAACTACAGCAGAACTTTCTGAAGACGCTAGTTCACTGCCTTGATCTCCTTGTCTTAGTCCGATGTCATGTAACTCACTCGCTTTTGCAGTTTCCCTCATCGTTAAGTTTTCGTCAACTGCGGGCCCGCCACTTTGTTGGAGCAGGGCACCATCGACATTCTGTGTCGAGCAGACGTCAGACATTGGTGCTTGTTCTGAGGAGATTAGTTCGCTGTCTTGTACTGGGTGCCAGGCCACTATGTCCCTGATCTCATTGTCCTGTTCTTGTTTTGCTAAACGGTCTTCATTTGGGGGCTCCATGGTAGGTTGATCAAGTTGAATGTCCTCGTTTTTTTCTGTCGGTTTCACCTCAACCAGAGCAGAACTTTCCGATGACGCCGGCTCGCTGCCTTGAACTTCCTGCCTTGGAACGATGTCTCTTAACTCGATTTCCGTCGCAGTTCTTATTGTGTCACTTTCATCAGCAGAAGACGCAACAATCTGTGTGTGAGGCATGATATAATCGTGTTGTTGTGCCACGCTGACGTAAGACAGCGGCGCTTGTTCTGAGGAGATTAATTCGCTGTCTTGCTCTGGGTACCTGGCCACTAAGTCCTGCGTCTCCTTGTCCCGTTCCTGTTTTGCTAAATATTCTTCATCTGTATGTTCCTTGATAGATTCAGTGACAGGAAGGTTCTCGTGTTGTTCTGCTGTGGTAACGTCAACTGCTGCATAAGTTTCTGAGGAAATCAATTCACTGCCTAGATCGACCTGTCTTGGCACCACATCTCTTATTTCACTTTCCTTCTGAGGCTCTTTTGACAACAAGTGCTCCTCAGTCATATCTACAAGAGTCTCCCCGTTCGGTTGAGTACCACCATGTTTTTCAAAGGCACTGACGTCAAACCCTGTGGCCTGCTCTGAAATAGCTAACCTGGAGCCTTGATGTAGTTGCATCGGCATTATGTCTTTTGTCTCAGTTTCTTGAGTGGTTTCTTCTGTTTTCACCTGATCTACTGTCGCAGTGCTTTCTGAGGGCACAAGCGTTTCATATCCGCGGGAAGCATGACGAGCTCCCGAGGCTCCAAGTTGATGGAAATTACCTGTCACTTGTAGTTGCGCACTGTGGTCAGTTTGCGGTCGTTCGACCAACTGCGTCTGAACTTCACTGTGGTCTGGTTCCCGTAAAGAAGGAAGCTGTCTTGAAACATCTGGTTCTTGCGTTCTACTCAGTTCGAGTGCAGGAAAGTCAGTCATATCGGAAGCCATCGACACAAACGGACCTTCAAACGATGTCGGCATCACCTGGTGCTCCTCGCTTGTTGCCCCAGGTGCTTCGAACGTAGAATCTGCGAGCGCAGGAACGTAGCCGTAGCCGCTGGCCTCAGTCGGCACTTCAGCGCGTGCACTGGTTGCTTCGATGCTCCAGAGAGGAGAGACCTGCGTCACTTCCATGACATTAGTGTCCTGAAACTGCTGCTCTGAGGGAACTAATTCCAATGGTACTTCCATTTTGACCTCACTCTCTGTTTTCGGGATCAACACGTCAACACTTGTCCCTTTCAGTCCCTCAAAACCTCCTTGTTGCATTCTTGGAACCTCTGGAGCAGTTTCAGTTTCTTTAAGCTGCGAGTCAAACAACATGTGCCCGGGAAGTTTCTCGCCCTGACTTTCTGCTTTGTCTTGGAGTGTTTCTTTCGAAACTCCGTCGCTGGGAGCTTCAAGAGCTCGAGTTTTTGAATCCGCTGTTCTTGAAAGGTCGTACGAGTCAAATTCTGACGACGTCGGATATAGTTTTTCTGAAGCCGTTACTGCTTGCAACGGTACCTTCTCTTCTATTGCTGTCTTTCTAGCTGTCGTTGACAGACCGATAGGGCTATGCACCGTGTAATTTTCGGCGGACGTTTCTGGGACGTCCTTTTCTGCCATTTCTGATATGGTTGTCATAAAGAGTTCGCTGCGTGAAGAATCGGCAGCGGGCGCCTTCTGCGCGCGCGCAATGGGTCCCTCATCATGGCGCAGCTTCAACAGGTCTGTAAAAAAACCATTCCTGTCCTTGAATACGTCTGCGAACATTTCCTTCTTCCGGTTAGCCCAATCACTGAACAACATCCTGCCGACTTCCTCATGCGAGCTGGTTGACCTTGTCGGTATCACCCCCAGCGGTCTGTTCACGTCCGTTTGGACACTCGTGAATACTCGCGGCGTGACATCAAGATGCTCGAATTCAATGGTCCTCGCAGCAGAGGATGGGGTCGTCGACGGCTGCGCCGCACGTTCGGCAGAGTCCGACGCCTCCGCGGGGACGGAGAGGGTGCGCTTCGTGCCACGCCTGCCGGCACTCGCCTGCCTCCTGAGGTTGTCCACGATCCTCATGCGTTCGGCAATCACCGGATTACTTGTCCGTGGCCCCACCCGCACGCTGACGCGGGAAGTGTGGCGCAGAAACGCGTGTCCTCCACCGCACGATGACGACCGGCTTTGGGCGAGGCGACCATGAGACGGCACAACGCGTACGGACAACTGGAAGAGCTGCTCGCTGCCGGGGGCCACTGTGTCGGTCCCGACGCGGAGAGGTCTGCAAACGCGTGGCAGGCTGTCGGCGCCGCCACCGCGAATGAGCCGCCCACCACCGCTCGCGCTGGCTGAGATGAGCCGCGTCTGCGTGCGGGGAATGATGCTGGACGACACGGACGTCGGGTAGCTGATGCCGCTCACGCTCCCCGAGACGGAGAGCGGCTGGCAGGGACTCGTGATCGTCATGCTGCCGAGGCTCACCCCGTTCCGGTTGCTGATGTACCATGGCGACAGCGATGAATTTGGATGCCCCAGCGAGCAACGGGAACTTCGCCCGCGCAGGGGCTCGGCGCCGGTCGCCTCCGAAGCCTCCTGGCTTGAGAGACGCCGGCTCATTGCAATTTTGTAACTCGCCGGCGCCTTTGCAGGCCGCGGCGTTGTCTTTCTCTTCTTCTTTGATCCACAAACTACTTACACTGCAAGACCGCATGCTCTGCAATCTTGCGGAAAATAAAAATTAATCCGTTGAGATTTACGCTGAGTCCGGTTTGAAGGATTGAGGCCTAGTTCAATATAGTCATTCCGGTACTAGTAGCAGCCTTGTCCGACTGCCATTTAATAGAGAACGAAAGCGGCTCATTAAGGCGACTTGGTATCATTCTGGGTCCTTTCCTTGCGTCGAGGCTATGAGAACAACATCAGCAGGACATCGGCGTAATCGATTTGAGTTTTCTTTCAATTTTTGCTTTTATACTCTTAATTTATTCTATGTGTTATACTGTTATGCCCAGATCCTGACACCAACCACGTGCTAGAGGCCGGACTATCTTTGTCATTGCAGCCGATTACCGTCACCATGAGCAGGCTACCTTGACACTGTTTACGTGGGTACACTGCACGATGGGTCACTAAAGGCAAATATAACGTCAAGCTAAAGTGACAGTATATAATGGTCGAAAACGTCTAAGGCGTCATTATTATCGCGAACGGAGCTTTAGTAATCGCGAAATTGAGGTAAATGTTGGACACGATTTGAGACTCCTTCTTGACGTTCAAATACTAGCTCGATAACGTAGAAACTCCTCATAATAATTATGTCACTAGTACTCAACCACTCGTAATAAAAAAAAAGATAATTGCATTGCATTGTACGGCGACAGAAAATAGTACTTCTACCATTCTATTAGATACTTAGAAAAAAGAACTCATTGACGTTACTCCTCTCATGGACGTGGGTGGTCGAAAAGTTTTGTTGTCGCTCGGCTCTGCGCAGCCCGTGCTTTCGCGTTTCAGTAGTTTCGTGATCCTGTAGCCATGCGCTGGGTTTGTTGGCTCGCGAAACCCGCGCCAGCTGCAAGTGGCAGAGCATGCCAAGTTCATGTGATGCCGCCGGATGTCCGAACGGTCCACGCCGGCAGGCAATCTTTACAGTACCTGTCACCTCGGTCCGCTCTACGTACGTTCCGCCCAGTCATGAAAATAAACTCCTGTATAATCTCGAAATGGATATTTTACAACCAATGAGCATGTCCCACTTAAAAAAAATGAAAGTGTCATTATTTATTGATCTGCGGCCGCTAAAGCGGCATCCACCTAACCCATGTATTTGCGGGGGGGGGGGGGGGGGGATAGCGAGACTCGGGCAGTCTAGAATAATATAATAGTAGACTACTATAAAATGCATAAGAAATTGATCACTAATTGAGGATAGCGTAAACAAAGGAAATGGAACTTGGCGAGTAACTACTATTGAGTAGGAAGAATTTAGTCAAAAGCACTTCTTGCTCTTAAAAAGTTTTTAGAGGACACCAACATGTTGGGAAAATATTAAGTTTCAGATTATCCAAATGCGCTAAATGAGTAACATAAATGTTGTTCGTGGTTCATAATTGATTTATGTGGAGATC
The DNA here is from genome assembly GCF_050947875.1 of Dermacentor variabilis. Classification (NCBI taxonomy): domain Eukaryota; kingdom Metazoa; phylum Arthropoda; class Arachnida; order Ixodida; family Ixodidae; genus Dermacentor; species Dermacentor variabilis. The sequence goes on from NC_134569.1 coordinate 132,710,634, forward strand.
GCAACACTTACGAAATATGTATAATTCTGTTCTGTACTTGCATTGTATTACATGTGTTATGTGTTTTGGCTGTTCAAAATATCTTACTTTATATATGCGCACGTGTACTGAACTAATGCACAGAACTTTGCGACTCATGTACTGTTGGACTGTATATTTTTTATTCATCCAGTGTTCTACTGAGTGTTATATTTTGTGTCGCTATTCTTCCTTTTTATGCAAATTTGTTTCGTTTGCCAAGTGACAACGAGGCGCCAACTTCTCCTAACATTTCACTTCAATAAAAAAAGAATTTAGTCATTGCTGTCTTGTTCTATAATGATTATGATGATGATGATGATGTGCCTTTGAAATTGGGCACATATCTACACTCGGGCACGGGCCAAGAATCAGGTGGTTATGAGTGAGTGAGTGAATAAACTTTATTACAGGTCCGGCGAGGACGCAGTCAGGTGGTTATACTCATCATGAATAACTGCAAGCAAATGAACTTGAAGAGGTAGAACTGCGAATGAAAGAGCATTGTGTAAGTGAGAAGTCGGACCATATGAATGGACCATTATATTGCCACCTGGTGTTATGAGCCAGCGACCATTCAGCATTGCGTGCCCAGCAAAACGGCGAAGAAGACGACGAGGTCAAGGATCCCGCGCCAGCTGGAGAACCGTCGCTTAGTGCTTGGCATTTTTTTCGTCTCTGGCTACTCGTACTGTCACTTACTCCTGCTTTAGCACGTGACAAACTGGTGGAGGTGCTGGGTAATCTAATCTATGCACAACACCCCTCCGAGCAGCAGGAGCTCCAGCCCCGTACCGGTGGTTACGCCTATACACCGCGCCAGCAGAAGGATCCGTGGACAAGCCCCTGAGTTTGGACTCCTCGCAGAGAAAATGGCAGCTCCGACCACGCCAACAGGTATGGAAGGCCCAACGCCGATTCAGTGTACGCTACTGAATCCGCGAACGCCAAATCCCTTCCACGGCGCCATACATGAGGATGTTGAAGACTGGCTGGTCCACTATGAACGTGTTGCCGCGTTCAACAAGTGGGATGACGCAGAGAAACTGAAAAACGTATATTTCAGCCTGAACGATGGTGCACGTGTTTGGTACGAGAACCGCGCAGATGCCCTAAATTCATGGGCAGAATTCAAGCGCCGGATTCTTGAGACGTATGCGAGCCCTGATCGCCGGGAGCGAGCTGAGCGTGATCTCCAGTCCCGTATACAAATGCCGAACGAAGGTGTCGCAATGTATGTCGAGGACATGACGCGTCTCTTTCGACGAGCCGACCCCATCATGTCGGAAGAAAAGAAGGTGCGGTACCTGATGCGCGGAGTGAAAGAGCAGCTGTTCGGCGGTCTCGTGCGCAGTCCTCCCAAGACTGTGTCAGAATTTCTTTCCGAGGCCGTCACCATGGAGCAGACGCTTCGGCAGCGGGCACCATCATACGAACGCCAAGTGAACGCTGCCTCACCTACGGACTTCTTCGGAGCTCTCGGGGGCCACGTCGATTTCTTTCGAGAGCTCATTCGCTCCGTAATCCGCGAAGAACTCCAGAAGCTGTCGGTACCCTCACAGCCGACGCTCAACTCCTTGTCCAGCGTTCTCCGTGACGAAGTCCAGCAAGCGCTAAGAGAACCACCCTTCAACACAGAAGCTCGACCGCTAAGAACTGACAGCTCCCGTATGTCGTATGCGCAAGCTTTGAGGCAACCTGCCCCACCTCCCTCCCCGCTTCGCACCGCGTGCCCGGCCATGCTACAGCCCGTCCAAGCGGCCTCGTATTACCAGGACCACCGACAGGCCCCAAGGAAATCAGACGTGTGGCGGGCACCTGATCGCCGTCCCCTTTGCTTTCACTGTGGCGAAGCTGGGCACGTCTACCGACAGTGCTCCTATCGAGAGCTCGGACTACGCGGATTTTCAGCAAACTCGCCGCGACCTAGGTTCGGCCAGCGTCCTCCGGAAATTGAACAATACGTTGCCCAGCAGTGCGGATCCCCATCAACTCGACACCAGTCACGCTCCCCTTCGCCGCGGCGGTTTTCTCCGACTCGCCGTACGTATTCGAGCGTGGTGCGGGGTCGGTCGCCCAGCCCGCGCCGGGAAAACTAACCACAGCGGCCTTCGGGGGCGAGGCCGCTCAGTCTGGACGTACTCAAGGACCCCTACTGACGCGTACACGGACCGACGATACACCGACGACGACAGTACCCGCTGATTACAGAAAAAGAATTTCCTTGGACATTCCTGTACTGCTCGACGGTCGTGAATTGACTGCTTTAGTGGACACTGGTGCGGATTATTCTATAATCAGCGAAAGACTGGCCACCCTTCTGAAGAAAGTGACGACGCCTTGGAATCAAACGCCAGTTCGTACAGCTGGCGGGCACATCATCACCCCACTCGGCATGTGCACGGCAAGAATACAGATTCGTGGCTCCACGTTTGTTGCCAGCTTAAGCATTCTCCCTCAGTGTTCTCGAGACCTAATCATCGGTATGGACTTTCTCAGGGAGCACGGAGCTATCATCGACATTCGAGAACGCCTCGTCACTTTCTCGACAAAGAGCGCCGCAGCGACGACCAACACCATCCACCCTCGAGCACCTCTTCGTGTCATCGACGACGCTGTCACGTTACCACCACGTGCAAGTGTCGTGGTTCAGGTGGCATGTGACAGACTCTTATACGGTGAAGCGGTCGCAGAAAGCAATCGCTCTCTCCTGCTTTCTCAAGGTGTTTGCGTAGCAAGAAGCCTTATTGATCTCCGTGATGGCCACTGTGAGGTTCTTGTCACGAACTTCAGCTACGAACACCGGCACCTTTTTTCCGGTACTGTCATCGCCTACGCCGACCCGATCGCCGATGTCACTGAGTGTTTTGTTTCCGAGGCAATCGACAATGCTGAACCACCTATACGCAACGTCGACATTAGTCCAACGCTTCCTGAAGAGAACAAACAACCCCTACGCGAGCTGTTGCTCGAGTTCCGCTCTTGCTTTGCACGGTCGTCGAAGATACGTCAAACGTCGATTACGAAACACCGTATCATCACCTATGACGACGTGCCCCCCATACGGCAACAGCCTTATCGTGTTTCCCCGACAGAACGACATGCGATTCAAACGCAGGTGAAGCAAATGCTTCAAGACGGCGTAATACAGCCTTCATGCAGTCCCTGGTCATCGCCAGTTGTTCTCGTTAAAAAGAAAGATGGCACGCTTCGGTTTTGTGTGGACTACCGGAAGCTAAACAACGTCACAAAGAAAGACGTGTACCCGTTGCCTCGTGTCGACGATTCTCTGGATAGATTGAGGCGCGCGAAGTATTTCTCCTCTATCGATCTGAAAAGTGGCTACTGGCAAATTGAAGTAGATGAGCGGGACCGCGAGAAAACTGCGTTTGTGACTCCGGACGGCCTTTACGAATTTAGAGTACTCCCTTTCGGCCTCTGTTCCGCGCCAGCCACATTCCAGCGAATGATGGATACCGTTCTCGCTGACCTCAAATGGAAAAGCTGCCTCGTCTATCTCGATGATGTCGTTATCTTTTCGGAGACTTTTGACGAGCACCTTCGACGCCTTCGGAATGTACTCGAAGCCATTCGATTGGCTGACCTTACACTCAAGCCAGAGAAATGCCATTTCGGTTACGAGGAACTGAAGTTCCTTGGTCACGTCGTGAGCGCGGCAGGTGTTCGGCCCGATCCCGAGAAGACTGATGCCGTAGCTGCTTTTCCCACTCCCACCGACAAGAAAAGTGTCCGACGGTTTTTGGGGTTGTGTGCCTATTATCGACGTTTCATTGAAAATTTTTCGAAGATTGCAGAGCCGCTATTTCGCCTTACACGTGACGGCGTGCCATTCCTCTGGACTGATGAAGAACAGACTGCCTTTGCGGAGCTACAACATCGATTGTCTTCTCCTCCTGTGCTCGGTCATTTTGATGAGGATGCTGACACAGAAGTACGCACTGACGCCAGCAATATCGGTCTTGGAGCTATCCTGGTGCAACGGCAAGACGGAACTGAACGAGTGATCGCCTACGCGAGCCGCACTCTGTCACGGGCAGAGTCCAATTATTCCACCACAGAGAAGGAGTGCCTCGCGGTTATTTGGGCTACTACAAAGTTTAGGCCGTATCTCTACGGGCGGCCATTTAAAGTTGTGACCGATCATCACGCTTTGTGCTGGTTGACCAACCTCCGAGACCCTTCTGGACGATTGGCACGTTGGAGTCTGCGACTCCAGGAATTTAACATCACCATCGTATACAAGTCAGGTAGGAAACATGAAGATGCTGACACGCTATCAAGAGCACCTGTTGAATCTCCGAATCCTGACGAGGAAGACGACAGCGCCTTCCTGGGAGCCCTCAGCCGACCGGACCTGCTCGCTACACAACGATCGGACGCTGAGTTAAGGCCCATAATTGATCACTTAGAAGGCAGCATCGCGTCCATTCCTCGCCCACTTTCGCGACGGTTGTCATCATTTTGCCTTCGAGAGGGCATCTTATACAAAAGAAACACAGGTGCCGGCGACAAACCACATCTTCTAGTAGTGCCTCAAGCCCTTCGCGACGACATTCTATTAGCCTGCCACGACGAGCCGACATCTGGTCACTTGGGTTCCTCAAGGACTCTGGACAGGGTACGGCAACTGTACTACTGGCCTAGACTGACCGCTTGCGTCAAACGCTACGTGAAAGGATGCCGTGAATGCCAGCGCCGAAAGTCACCACCCTTCAAGCCTGCAGGCCTTCTACGACCCATCGACCCTCCGCGTACGCCGTTTGATCAAGTTGGAATGGACCTTCTTGGACCATTTCCCTTGTCTTCCTCCGGCAATAAGTGGATCATTGTCGCAACGGACTACTTGACGCGTTACGCTGAGACGAAGGCACTACCACGCGGGACAGCATCTGAAGTTGCCCAGTTTTTTATGCATCACATTGTGCTTCGGCATGGCGCACCATCATTCATCATCACTGACCGAGGGACGGCATTTACGGCGAAGCTTCTGGACGACATCTTCAAGTTGAGTTACACGAGTCATCGAAAGACCACTGCATACCACCCTCAGACTAATGGTTTGACAGAAAGACTAAACAAAACACTGGCAGACATGCTCTCTATGTACGTCGATGTGCAGCACAAAACGTGGGACGAAATCCTGCCGTACGTAACGTTTGCGTACAACACTGCCACACAAGAAACTACACGATTTACGCCGTTTCGCCTCGTTTATGGTCGAGATGTTCAAACTATGCTCGACGCCATGATTCCATATGAAGACATCGATCAGCTCGACCAGTTAGCTCCTGACGTCGAGGAGTACATTCAGCGTGCCGAGGAAGCCCGTCAACTGGCCCGTGTCCACATACGACAGCAGCAGTGTACCGATGCCATAAGGTACAATCTTCACCATCGACAAGTTACCTATGAGCCTGGTGACCAAGTTTGGGTTTGGACCCCCATTAGACGGCGAGGCCTCAGCGAGAAACTCCTGAGCAAGTACTTCGGACCATACACGGTACTAAGGCGTGTAAGCGACGTGAATTATGAAGTGGTTCCGGACGGAGACCTACCATCGCCCAAGCGCCGTTTACCACGCGCAGAGACTGTACATGTCGTCCGCCTCAAGCCGTATTTTGCACGGTGATGTTAAGTCTACCGGTGAAACAAACTTTTGTTTTTGCTGTCGTCGCGTCGTCCTCCAAAGAACTGCGAAGTGTTTTTTTTCTATTTTTTTGTTCCCGACGACAGAACCCAATTTTTTTTGCCTCGTGTGCATGCCCGTATGTGTGCTAGCGCTTTTTCCCTTTTTTTTAATGTCTTACCTAATGTGCGTACTTCCCGTGTACGTCTTGTGTTTGAGCATCGAGTCGATGCTTCATAGGGAGGGGGAATAATGCCACCTGGTGTTATGAGCCAGCGACCATTCAGCATTGCGTGCCCAGCAAAACGGCGAAGAAGACGACGAGGTCAAGGATCCCGCGCCAGCTGGAGAACCGTCGCTTAGTGCTTGGCATTTTTTTCGTCTCTGGCTACTCGTACTGTCACTTACTCCTGCTTTAGCACGTGACAATATGTAAAAAAAAAATAGAAAGAAGATTTCTTGCAAAATTCAGAATTGAATACATTTAGAAAGACTACGACAGGAATAGTAAGGAAAGTCGGAATTACCATGCTATGCGTTTCGTTACTTGAATGAAATCACACACACAGCGTCAAACAAGTCTGTGGCTAAAGCCCAGCTTACAGAGGCCCCGAAAGAGATAAATATTCGAACGACTTAATTCGAACTCAGTTTATTAAACAGCGCTTCAAGAAGTGTTTTTCTTTGTACTGTAAACGGGCAAGATATTAAAAGATGATTGTCAATTAATTTTATTTCCTGACAGAACTGGCATAGGAGCAGTATAACCAACCAGACCTGTGTAATATGTTTAACGATGTGCCGATATCTTCTTATTTATTAGATGTGAATCACGGGAAGTTTGGGCACAGAAAGGAGCCCGGCTATACGAAAATCATAGCTGGGAAAAACAAGAAAGATAAAATAGGTAATTAAAGTACAATACAGTGTCAAAAGCCTAAAACAAAGTAGCGAAACACTAACCGCGGTCCCGGATATAGTGCAAACCGAGGCGGACTGGGGCGGTGGATGCTGTACTTCGTAAGCGTAGACGTGAATTATAACACGAAGACGCCATCGTCGTCCGCCGTCGTTGTCGTTTCATTACCTTCATTCCATCGTCGCCGCTCTGTCTTCATTGTGTCGTCGTCGTGCAGTCGTGGTCAATCCATGGACGTTTTCCCGTGGTGGTTGTTATTTCGTCGTCGTCAAGCCGTCCTTATTAAGCAGTCTGCGTCATTCCATCGCCGTCATGCTGTCGCCGTCATGCGGTCGTCATCATTCCGTCGTCGTCATTCCTGCGGCATCTACCCTTCGTCGTCGTGCCACCGCCGTCTTATTGTCACCACTCACGGTGACGTTTATACACAGCCCGTGTCGTCGTTCGTGTTTCTTTCGCTGTACCCATTGTCTTTCTTTAGCCGTAAACATGTCACGCAGCAAACGCAAATAGACCGCGTTCAAGTTATTCTACACGGTGGCAATTTCTCGCCACTTTTAACCAGAAGCTTCCTTTGCCTGTCCTCCCCTTCTGCGGGTGACATCTACTGGCTCTTGTGCTGAGCGACGGCCACGATTCCAGTAATGATGAGATCCGTGACCGCCTGAGGTGGCGGGTGATGTAAGCGCATACGCGAGCTCAAACGCAATAAAAAAAAAATGGCACCGAAGAGCAAGTGCAAACCTTTCTAAAGATACATGCATCACCAGAGAGGAGATCGCAACATGTTTTCATTAATGAGTCGACCTCACTATTCAACTATCGACGGTATCGCTCCCATTGCCTTCAAGTTGTTTTCATACGAAAACTATTGGACCCACTAAATGTTCACCTATGCGAGGTGGTCTTACTAAATTTCTAGGTTCATCATCATCATCAGCCTATTTTATGTCCACTACAGTACGAATGCCTCTCCCTGCGATTTTCAATTGCCCCTGTCATGCGCCAACCGATTCCAACTTGCGCTTGCGAATTTCTTAATTTCATCACCCCACCTAGTCTTCTGCCGTCGTCGGCTGCGCTTCCCTTCTCTTGGCACTCATGATGTTACCCTAATGGTCCATCGGTTATCTATCCTACGCATTACATGACCTGCCCAGCTCCATTTCTTTCTCTTAATGTTGATTATAATATCGGCTATGCCCGTTTGCTCCTTGATTCACACCGCTCTCTTCCTGTCTCTTAACGTTATGCCTATCATTCTTCGTTGCATCGCTCTTGGTGTGGTCCTTAACTTGTTTTCGAGCTTCTTTGTCAGTCTCAAGTTTCTGCCCGTATGTCAACACCGGTAGAATGCATTGATTGTACACTTTTCTTTTTAATGAAAATGGTAAGCTTCCAATCAGCATCTGATGTCTGCCGAATGCGCTCTACCCCATTTTTATTATTTTGTTAATTTCTTTCTCATGATCAGGGTCCCCTGTGAGTAAACTTAGTAGACTTAAGTAAACATACTCCTTCACAGATTCTAGAAACTGACTGGCGATCCTGAACTCTTGTTCTCTTGCCCGGCTATTGATCATAATCTTTGTCTTTTGCATATTAATCTTCGACCCCACACTCATAATTTCTTTGTTAAGGTCCTCAATCATTTGTTGTAACTCGTACCCGTTCTCGTACTCGTTCAGCAACATTCCATGACCCATGGAATGTTGCTGAACAGGACAAAGTCATCTGCAAATTGAAGGTTGCTGAGCGATTTGCCGTTGATCCTAGCTTATTCCTAAGCCTTCCCAGTTTATTAGCTCGAATAGTTCTTCCAAGCACGCAGTGAATAGCATTGGAGGGATTGTGTCTCCTTGTCTGGCCCCTTTCTTCATAGGTACCTTCCTACTTGTGGAGAATTAAGGTAGCTGTGGAAACTCTGTAGATAGTTTTCGGGATATTTACGTAAGCGTTCTTTACTCCTTGATTACGTAATGCCTCTATGACTGCTGGTATCTCCACTGAATCAAATTCTTTTTCGTAATCTATGAAAGCCATATATAGGGGCTGATTGTAATTTACGGATTTCTCGATTACCTGATTAATGACATGGATGTGATCCATTGTAGCGTACCCCTTCCTGAAAGCTGCCTGTTCCTTTGGTTGACTAAAGTCCAGTGTTGCCTTTATTCTATTGGAGGTTATCTTGGTGAACATTTTATATAATATTGGAAGTAAGCTAATGACTTTATAATTTTTCAATTCTTTAACGTCTCCCTTTTTGTGGATTATTATAATGTTGGCATTCTTCCAGTTATCTGGGACCCTTGGAAGTCGATAGACTTCGTATAAAGGGCCGCTAGTTTTTCAAGCATTATGTCTTCACCATGCTTGAATAAATCCACTTGTAGTCCATCTTTTCCTGCCGCTTTTCCCCGTTTCCTGACTTACAAGGCCCTTCAAACTTCATCGCTAGTTATAGAAGGAGCCTCTGTAACCTGTTCCTTACTACTTCGAATGGAGGTATCGTGGCTGCTTTGGGTACTGTATAGGTCAGTATAGAATTCTTCAGCTGCTTTTACTATATCTTCGAGACTGCTGATATTACCCTGCCTATCTTTCAGTGCATACATCTTGGTTTGTCCGATGCTTAGTTTCCTTCTCACTGTTTTCCGGCTGCGTCCATTTTTTACTGCTTCGTCAGTCTTTCTCACTTTATAATTTCGAATCTCCCTTATTTTCTCCTTGTTGCTTAGTTTTGACAGTTCCGCGAATTCTATGTGATCTCTTAAGTTGGACACTTTCATTATTTGTCTTTTCTTTATTAGGTTCTTCGTTACTTGGGAGAGCTTACCTACTGGTTGCCTTGGTGCCTTGCCTCCCACTTCAATTATTGCTTCTGAAGCCAGCCTATTTATGGTTTCATTCATTGCCTCTATGTCATCTTCATCTCTCTGTTCTAAGGCTGCATATTTGTTTGCAAGTACCAGCCTAGATTTGTCTGCATTTATCCTTACTGCCTCTAAGTTGACCTGTTTTTTTTCTTGGCCAATTTTACTCTTTCTCTGTTCAAATTGAGGTGAATCCTAGCCCTCACTAACCTATGATTACTGCACTTTACCCTACCTATCACTTCTACATCTTGCACTATGCTGGGATCAGGAGAAAGTATGAAATCAATTTCATTTCTTGTTTCACCATTAGGGATTTTCCAGGTCCACTTTCTGTTGCTACGTTTCCGGAAAAAGGTGTCCATTATTCTCAGCTTATTCTTTTCTGCCAATTCTAGCAGCATCTCTCCTCGAGGGTTCCTAGAATCCACGTCGTAGTTGCCAAATGCTTGTTCACCAGCCTCCTTTTCCCCCACTTTGGCATTGAAGTCGCCCATGACTACAGTATACTGAGTTTGCACTTTTCGCTTCGCTAATTCAACCCCTTCATAAAACTGTTCTATTTCTGCATCACCATGACTGGACGTTGAAGCGTAGGTTTGTACTACCTTTATTCTATGTTCATATTCAGCTTTATTACGACTACTGTTACCATATCATTAATGCTGTAGAATTCGTCAATGTTGGCCGGTATGTTCGGAGTGGGATTAGAAATCCCACTCCGAACTGCTTCTTATCTGGTAGTCCTCTATAGCAGAGGACGTGGCCACTTATCAGCACTATATTGTTACTATCGCAATAAAACATATGTAACATTCCCGCTTGCCGATTTAAACAAATAAAACATATCTGCCCCGTCCGGCGCCCTGTTCAGGTTTACATGTATTACGGTCGGACCACAGGCGCCGAAAACGGTTTTCCTTACCTGTTGTGTATACTAATGTTTGGCCCGTAAGCCGCGTTCAATTGTTTTCCCAGTCTATTCTTACAAAAAAAAAAAGAAAGAAAGAAAGAAGCCGGCGCGGTAGCCTAATTAGTGGCTATAATGACTATGGCGTTGCACTGCTAAATGAATGCGATGGGGGCGAAATGGCAAAACCCTCATGTACTTATATTTGAGTGCGCGTTTAAGAGCCCCAGGTGATGAAAACTAAACCGGGTGCATCATAATCACATAGTGGTTATGATACGTAAAGCACACAATTTGTTTGTTTTAAATAAGGGAGGTAGCTGTGACTTTCGTGTTTTTTTATGGGTATAAACAAATTAAATGATTCTTGAGCTTGATACCCCTCGCCACCTAAAAACAACTGCAAAAAAAGAAACTTATGGTTATGGCTATACGTTTCTATGGTTAGAAACTTGTATTATGGTTAGGTTATCTTATATTTCATATCTGCCTGTAATGCCGTTCTCAACTACACGTCCACTCAACTGAGCAGCTTGTAAGTTATAAATGGCTGCTTTCACTTATCCGGTGCGTTGTCATAACGATAGTAATGAAACAAATAAAGGAAAGACATGCTTCACATACACGTACAGATACAGTGACCCGCGTACTTATTTATACTTTTTACTGAGACTGCATTTCGCTCGCTGACAATGTTATTGCTCAGTGCAAGACGCGCCTGCACGATTTGGAACTTACTCGAATGCCCGGTGACCTGCAACGCCAACGAAATTGGAGGGTCAGGCTCTGCCTTCCAAAAGAAAAATCCTGGCGCCGCCCCTGTCAAAGCTCTTCCACGTATGTGAAGGGCCTTTAGCGTAGCAGTGGGCACAATACGACTTGCTCAATAATTCTTTTTGAAATTCGGACATTTATAGATATTGCAAGATGACGATCTTACTTATACCGCTAGCCTGTAACTACTACGGTGCGCTATTTGAATTTATTTTATTGTGGTATATCATAATTAGCGCTACCTTATTTAGTACCGCGGGCCATTGTAAAATGTTGAATGATCACGAACAGCACATGCAAAGCAGCGGCGAACACATGCGCAAGACGTGGCTCGCTTTCGCCCGGAAATTTATTGACCCTAAAGAGAGTGCCATAAAGGCCGCTTATTCGAGACGCCAAGGGCAGTGCTGGTTGTCGATTGGCACAGTCTAGTTCTTATCGAAAAACCGAGCGGCAAACGCGAGCAGCAGCCACGCAGTTCCGAAAACCGAGCTGTTGACACTTTCATTTGCACTTTCTTTTCCTGGCAGCACCTCACGTCGTGCATTGGCCACTACTCTTCCGCCGCTCGTGTACGGAGAAGTGACACGTGTCGAGGCTCAGCATCACGGTTTCTCGGCAGGGCGGCATTCTTTTTCAGGAATCCTGTGACCCTGCGTGGCTTGCTTGCCAACGTCTACGGACACAGAAACGTTCAGGGCTTCGTCGGAGGTTTGCTTTCCCTCCGGTGAGTCGATGAACACGGGAGGAACTTTGACCTCCACGTGGCCGTCCTTGCAGCTCTCCACGATCATCTTCTTCTCGATGTGCACCGGTGACATGATTGTCCGGGCTGGAGACATCGGACTGGCACTTTTGGGGGGCACCAAGTCGATCGTCATGTTCACCTGCAGCGGTATGTCGGCGAACTGGGCCGAAGATTCTGTGATGGCCTGTGCGATATGTTCCGAGATGGATAAGCTGTCGTCGTCGGTGGACGCCGTGGAAGCCGTGGGTACCTTGCGCCCCTTTTGACCCTTCTTGCCTTTCTTTTTCTGAGGTGAACCTTTGGCGTCGCTTTCTGGGGAAGTGATGGCTGATTTCTCGGCACTTGCCACTCCGCTATCAGTCGGCTTCTTTTGCGCGGAGGCAACAATGTCGGCGCTGGCTCGCTTGTCGCCCAATTTTGTTGACTCGATGATTTGAGCTGACGTGTCGGCTTCGAGCTGTCGGGCGTCGATCTGATCAGCGCTGATTCGCTCGTCAGAAGACTTCGAGGACGGTGCCAAAAGTTCCGCACTTGCCCTTATGCTCAGCTGGTACCCCTCAAAGCCGGTGCCCGTTCCGGCCGCTTGAGTAAGGGCCGTCACGGAAGATTTCTCCTTGTCCTGAGACAAAAAGATTAAGACTTTATCTTTAATTTCTTCACATAAATAAGCAAAATACACAATCTGTTGTGCACAAACACAACACGTCGTAATTTCTTTTGTACGTATACGGTATTTGCGAATCTTGATTAGCAATGAGACGCAATACTAGCAGTTGCGAATTTCGCAGAGGGAACAGAGCAGGTAAATAATCAAAAACAATATTCCGGTAAGAGCTGAGACACAATCTCGTGTGTTCCACCGAAATTTTGAGCGACACTCTTGATTTTGTCCGATGTTTCTGTCATTGAGTCGGCTTTGTGCTGGTGGTTGTACTGCTCGTTTTAGAGGACATTACAAGCGTAGCCTTTGCCGTGCTCTCGGAGGACACGTGTGAAGACACTCCCGACAGAGCGTCTCTGGTCTGCCATTCTTTCGAGCCGGCTCCCGATTCTAACTCAGATCTTTCGAGTGTTGTTTTCGTTACCAGAGCGCCTGATTTATCAACTACTCTATTCTCAGATTGCGCTGAGTGAACGTCTCGTGACGTAAGCTTTATCGTCTCCCCATCGGAATTCTTTTTTGTCAGGGCGAGCTCACGTTTACAAGGCGAGGCTATTTTTGAACTTTGGCTTGTACTTCGTTTGAATGTTTTCACTATGATGCGCTGCTCGCCTGAAACGATACCAGTAGTAGCTCCACTCACTAAGTTGCGTTCGGCAGGTGGTGCGAGTTCATTAGCCAGTGCTACAGTGCCTTCTTGCAACTTGTTGGGTGAAGCCGCCTTCGTGGCCTCATCAGATCCAGTTTTTGGAGAACGTATCACTCTTGCCGAGGATCGTAGCGCAGGTTTCAATGGAGGGTGATTTTCTCTCACCAGTTCTGCGAGTCCTCTTCCGGATGGAGATTCCTTGCGAAGGGACTTTTCCACTGCTGACAGGATGGTGAGCTGTGAAGATCCACCGGCGCTCGCCTTCTGCTCCGAGTCAGTGCAATGCGCGGTCACAAGGGGACCGGAAGGAACCTTCAGCTCCGAACCTTTCTGTGTCAAGGACGTCTCTGCTCCAGCGCGCTCTCCAGGGCTACGGACGGTTGTCGTTTCGGTTTTCGCTAGGTCGTGGCGTTCTGGCTCGGTAGGAAACTGTGCCAGTGACGGTATGTCGACTGTGCTGCTACCGCGCAGTGGAGAAAAGCTCGTGGGGCTGCCCTTGGCTTCCAGAAGCCTCTTTATCTCACTTGGGGATGCCAAGCCACTCGTCGGCGTAGGAGAAGCCGGTCCCAGAGCGTTAAGAGCACGTCTAGGGGACCCGATAGAACTCTGGCTAGGGCTCTTTACTGTGTCCAGTGGCACGTGCGTATCGGATGGCGACGGAGCAAATACAGTGACTGGGTGCCCAGCCAGCCCGAAGGTGCTCACGGAGCCGCGAGTAGGAATTGCACTCATTTCAGTACTCGCACGCTCTGTGGCGACTCTAGATTCGGCCGGCGCAGCAGCGGTTTTTTCTGTTGTGATAATCTCCATGATGGTCGATGAAGGATTGACGAGCTGTTGCGCAGATTCTAGCTTGGAGATGCTTGCTGAAACTTGCGAAGATGGTGTGAGTGGACTCTTTATGGCCGATAACGGGCTGACCGGAGGTTGCGGCGACTGGATTTGCTGTAATGACGTCTGCTGAAGACTGCCTTTTGAAGCCGGAGGTGATGGTTGTACTGCTAAACGAGGGCTCTTCGTAGAGTCCAGAGTGCCAGCTGTCGCTTTAGGGGACCAAGGTTCAAGCTGTTTAACTTGCGAATAACTATCCGCAACCGGATATATAGAGTCTTGTGACGCCTGAGGGGATGTTCCAGGACTCTTTCGGGGACTCTTGGTAGAATCTAAAAGGCCGGATGCTGCCCGCGGCGAGCACGGTTCAGGAGATTTGGCGCCTTGTGATGCTTGAGGAGATGTTCCGGGACTTTTGGTAGAATCTAAAAAGCCTGATTCTGCCCGCCGCCAGTATGGTTCAGGAGATAGGGCGTCTTGCGGCACTTGAGGAGATGTTCCGGGCCTTTTTAGGGGACTCTTGGTTTGATCTAAAGAGCAAGATATTCCCCGCGGCGACAACGGTACAGAAGACTGGGCACCTTGCGTCGCTGAAGGCGTTGCTCCAAGGCTCTCTCGGGTACTCTTGGTTTGATCTAAAAAGCCAGATGCTGCCCGCGGCGACAACGGTTCAGGAGATAGGGCGCCTTGCGACGCTTGAGGAGATGTTCCAGGCGTCCTTAGGGGGCTCTTGGTTGGATCTAAAACGCCAGATGTTGCCCGCGGCGACAACGGTTGAGGAGATAAGGCGCCTTGTGACGCCTGAGGGGATGTTCCAGGACTCTTTCGGGGACTCTTGGTAGAATCTAAAAGGCCGGATGCTGCCCGCGGCGAGCACGGCTCAGGAGATTTGGCGCCTTGTGATGCTTGAGGAGATGTTCCAGGACTTTTGGTAGAATCTAAAAAGCCTGATTCTGCCCGCCGCCAGTATGGTTCAGGAGATAGGGTGTCTTGCGGCACTTGAGGAGATGTTCCGGGCCTTTTTAGGGGACTCTTGGTTTGATCTAAAAAGCCAGATGCTGCCCGCGGCGACAACGGTTCAGGAGATAGGGCGCCTTGCGACGCTTGAGGAGATGTTCCAGGCGTCCTTAGGGGGCTCTTGGTTGGATCTAAAACGCCAGATGTTGCCCGCGGCGACAACGGTTGAGGAGATAAGGCGCCTTGTGACGCCTGAGGGGATGTTCCAGGACTCTTTCGGGGACTCTTGGTAGAATCTAAAAGGCCGGATGCTGCCCGCGGCGAGCACGGCTCAGGAGATTTGGCGCCTTGTGATGCTTGAGGAGATGTTCCAGGACTTTTGGTAGAATCTAAAAAGCCTGATTCTGCCCGCCGCCAGTATGGTTCAGGAGATAGGGTGTCTTGCGGCACTTGAGGAGATGTTCCGGGCCTTTTTAGGGGACTCTTGGTTTGATCTAAAAAGCCAGATGCTGCCCGCGGCGACAACGGTTCAGGAGATAGGGCGCCTTGCGACGCTTGAGGAGATGTTCCAGGCGTCCTTAGGGGGCTCTTGGTTGGATCTAAAACGCCAGATGTTGCCCGCGGCGACAACGGTTGAGGAGATAAGGCGCCTTGTGACGCCTGAGGGGATGTTCCAGGACTCTTTCGGGGACTCTTGGTAGAATCTAAAAGGCCGGATGCTGCCCGCGGCGAGCACGGCTCAGGAGATTTGGCGCCTTGTGATGCTTGAGGAGATGTTCCAGGACTTTTGGTAGAATCTAAAAAGCCTGATTCTGCCCGCCGCCAGTATGGTTCAGGAGATAGGGTGTCTTGCGGCACTTGAGGAGATGTTCCGGGCCTTTTTAGGGGACTCTTGGTTTGATCTAAAAAGCCAGATGCTGCCCGCGGCGACAACACTTGAGGAGATAGGGCGCCTTGCGACGCTTGAGGAGATGTTCCAGGCGTCCTTAGGGGGCTCTTGGTCGGAACTAAAACGCCAGATGTAGCCCGCGGCGACAACAGTTCAGAAGATTGGGCACCTTGCGTCGCTGAAGGGGTTGCTCTAAGGCTCTCTCGGGTACTCTTGGTTTGATCTAAAAAGCCAGAGGTTGCTCGCGGCGACAACAGTTGAGGAGATAGGGCGCCTTGAGACGCTTGGGGAGATGTTCCAGCCATTCTTAGGGGACTCTTGGTCGGAACTAAAGCGCCAGATGTAGCCCGCGGCGACAACGGTACAGAAGATTGGCCACCTTGTGTGGCTGAAGGGGATGCTCCAAGGCTCTCTCGGGCACTCTTGGTTTGATCTAGAAAGCCAGATGTTGCCCGCGGCGACAATGGTTCAGGAGATAGGGCGCCTTGAGACTCTTGAGGAGACGTTCCAGGCATCCTTAGGGGACTCTTGGTCGGAGCTAAAACGCCAGATGTAGCCCGCGGCGACAACGGTACAGAAGATTGGCCACCTTGTGTGGCTGAAGGGGATGCTCCAAGGCTCTCACGGGTACTCTTGGTTGGATCTAAAAAGCCAGATGCCACCCGCGGCGACCATGGTTCAAGTGCAGAAGCAACAACGAGTGAGGATGGTTTGCACACTGGAGAGCCGGGCTGACTTCCAGAGACCTGAGAGGACTCCGGATGAGCGATCGCAGTAGTCTTCGCCACCTCTGAGAAAGACTGCGGTGTGCGCAGTGATGAGGCTTCTGCTACTTGAAGCGAAGGTGATGCGGCGATTAGTGCGGGTGATTTATCCCTTGTTGAGGCTGGCATGATGTCTGGGCGTATAAGGCCGTCTTTCGGCTTCATATCTGTGACAGGGGATGCTCGCTTGATAATAGCCATTTCAGCGGACGCTTCGCTGCCGAAGGGACTTTTCGAAACCTGTGGGGCTGAGCGAGCATCAGGCCTTGGACTCTTGGTAGCGTCCAAGAGCCCAACTGTTGCTCGGGGTGACCACAGCTCAGGAGAATAATGCGGCAAAATTGCCCCAAGATACTCAGATAACGCGCCTTTCGGAGAACCCGGACGACTTCCAGTCGGTGTCTTCGTTACGACACTTGCGGATGCCTGCGTGGATATCTTCTGTGCGCCAGTTGAAGTGTTTAAGGAACCTAGCAAACCTTGCCCTGATCGCGGTGATGGTGAGCGATAATCAGGCCTTGGACTCTTGGTAGCGTCCAAGAAACCAGCTGTTGCTCTGGGCGACCACGGCTCAGGTGACTGGGGCGGCGAAATTGCGTCAAGATACGCAGATAACGCGCCTTTCGGAGAACCCGGACGGCTTCCAGTTGGACTCTTCGTTACACTTGCGGATACCTGCGTGGGTTTCTGCTGAGAGCCAGTTGAAGTCTTTACGGTACCTAGCACACCTTGGCCTGATCGTGGTGAGGAGGGGTCCGCCTTTAAACGAAGAACAGTGTCCGCAGGCTTAGACACTGCTTCCCGCGGAGAGAGCGAAGTTATTGCACTCTTCATTACAACTTCCCGCTCTGCCAAGGGTGAAGTGGCTGCTCTCTCCATTACGACCGCTCCAAACTCGGCTATCCCTTGGGGCTCCTTTCCAGTGGCAAACAATGATCTGGCCGTAATGGTCTCGCTTTTAAGGTCCTTGAATCTTTGATAATCCGTCAGAAGAGACGGAGCATCAGAGACCGGTTGCAACAAGGTGGGCTTTGTGAATGCATTCCGCGACGATTTCTGTGATGCAAGGGTTGTCAGCTGTTGGCTTTCTCCGGATTTCGAAAGTTCGGTTTTCGATGCTTTCTTAAGCTTTGCTATTTGCCCTCGTGCAGACTGAGTGAGCACGCTTAGGGAATTCTTAGAGGCATCTCTCCTAGCTCGCGCAAGTGCATGTTTTTCAGCAAAGTCCATCGGGTACTCGTTAAATAACTTGTCCAGCGCAGATTCGTGGTAGACGCTGTGCGCGTTCGGATAAGATTTGGGTGAACTTGGTCTGAAGCCTCCTCTAGCCTGTACAATTGGATTTATTTCCACTGATGCGATCGTCACCTCCGCTATATGCGGTCCAGGCGACGTCAGTGGAAGAGTAAGGTGGCTGCCTTGGGAAACCAATTCTTGCGAGTCTTGTCTGAGCGGCGATGCAAATGAAGCTTGGGATGTCCGTGGAGTTTTCAAGATTGACGATCGAGACGTCGCCGAAGACGCGTGGCGCTTTTTGGATAGCTTCTCGTATTGCTCTGAAATCGCCATTTCGGGGGCTGTCTGACCCAAGAGTCCACGCGCAGTATCTGCCTCCATTTTCACGTTCCAACGCTTGCCCAAGCTTGTCACAGAGTCGCTGCTGTGGAAAGCAGCCCGGTGCTTTACCGGGGAGTCGGCTGGGAAAGCGGCAAGCTCGCTATGTCTTTCAAGTACCGCAGCTTTGGCCGCTGACGCTGAGGACGCAGCGGCGACGCTGGAGCGCTTGACGGTGGCGCTCTTTGAACTGCGCACCATGGGCTGGATTTCGATGAACGGAGACTTAGACCATAATAACGAGCCGGTGGACTTGCCCGTTGACGTTGCGCTGGCCTTCTCGGTGCTCTTCGTCACCAGTGCGCTTAGGCTTCCATTGAATTCCGTGGATTTGTTGCTCTCCGGCAGCGACGGAAGTCCAGAGAAGCGGGCTTCAACGCTCCTAGAACCACTGGCACAGAGGCGGGCGTCGTTCATCAGCATGCTCCCCTCGGAATCATGTGACGACGCGATGGACCTGCTGTGATGCCTGGCCACGTTGACAGCAAGGCCGGACGGCGTCCAGCCGCCTTGGATGACGACTTGAGCGGGCGCCAGCGGCGTGGTCACAACAACGTTGGACGGGGTCTTGGGGGACCTGATGGACGGCGACGTCGGCCTCTTCACGCCGGCTAACCAGTGCGACGAAGTCGTGCGGGACCGGGACTTCATGGTGGCAGATTGCTCGCGGTCGTTGCACCGCTACCCAGGACTCCGCTCAGTAAATTGTATAAAAGGGTCGAATTTTGGCGAGCCCACGGGCCCGGCCGGCTATGAACGCTGCCTTGGCCCGTGAGCTTCTTCTTCGTCTTTCACTTGGCTCGATTGCTCGCGCTGGCCAGAAGCACAGATTGTTCTAGAAAGCTGCTTCCAGCACTATACAAAAAATGAGGAAGCGAGATTTTGTCTTGTCTTGTCTTATGTCCCAGACAGTGGCGCATACCCACTATGGGGGATTGGCCAAGAAGCAGGCGGTTTTTCGTATGCTTAGAAGTAAAGCCAAACTAGATTTAAATTGTGGAGCGTGAGACTAGAAATGTAATTTAGACGTGTGATGAAAATATTGTGAAGAATTATGATAAAATAAGTTAACGTAAATAAATGAAATAATAGAAAATATTGATAATTTTAGAAAGTCAGCAAGGTACTCATTTTGTATCTTTAATAAAATTGTAAATTGCAAGAAAAGCATCCCTGTGGCTGGATCCCAGTGAGGTCGCACCAAAAGAAAGAATGGTTGGTGAGGTTAGCGATAGCCCAAGTTTGGTGAATGAGTGTACTAATAATTTTCTTTGTCTTATAAAGCGGCGGCAGGAGAGAAAATAATGTTCGATAGTTCCAGGTGCACCGCAAAAAGAACATAGAGGGGACATAGCGAGACCAGACCTGTGTAAGTAAAAATTTAGAGGAGGTATACGGCATCTCAATTTTGTAAAAGAAACTTCTAATTGTCTTGAAGGACACCAATTATTATTCCATGGGAAGCCAAGATGGTGGAAATCCGAAGACGGTGTTAGTATGTATGTTGCAGGGTTTTGAGATATAGCGAAATTTTTGTACCTAGCCGCGGTGACATAAGCTGTTGTCGGCAAAACAGATATGATAGCGCCGTTGAGGGATGCTCGTGCGAGTGAATCGGCCATTTCATTCATGTGTAACCCATGATGTCCCGGTACCCAAAGCAAACATACTTTCCGTAAGTACGGAGGTACCATCGAACGAAATGTTCTTTGAATTCTTGTATCTAAAGATGCCGTTAGTGCTGCACATACAGATAGCGAGTCGGTCACAATAACAGCTAATGGGTCGTTTTGGGGAAGTTTTCGTAACGCTAATATAATCGCTAATGATTCTGCTTGAAATATAGGTGTGAAATCGGGACGGCGAAGGGAGTAAGACCATTGTAGAGATTCAGAGAAGATCCGTACTCCCGCCCTCTCATTGCACACAGAAGCGTCAGTGGGTATTACATTTTCAGTGGTTAGTTGGTGTAGGTGGTCGTGTAAGATATTAATTAAATTTCGCCTTGGTAATAGTTTAGCATGATTCGGAAATATGTCCTCGAAATCAATTTTATGGTCTGTTAAGTCATTATTTGAATGACAAGCTTGGCGTATGGACACATCCAATTGTTGTAACTGTGCTTGCACAAATAATATCTGAGGCGTGTGGAATCTTGACCACGATACCTGAAAAAACTCAGATGGTTCAGTGATAAAAGCATATTGCGTACGTCTTTTTGAAAACTCATAAATTCTTAAAACATGTCTGAACCGTAAGCATGCGGAATCTGCAATCTAGGGTGGGTATATGGGCTTCCTGGTATAAAACAGCGTTGGCAACAAATCTGGGAAGCCCGAGGCATGACCGTAGAGCTTCTCTTTCTAAAAGTATGAGAGGTTTAATTTTGTAGGCGGGGCCACCGGAAAATATTACGCAGCCAAATTCTAATATGGGCCACACATGCATTTTATAAATAATCAGTAAGGTATCCCTGCGTCGTCCAGAGCGGCGGTGGCTGAGCCGGCGAAGCATAGCTACGGCTCGTTCTGCCTTTGTTTTAATATGTTCAATGTGACTGCATCAGGTGAGTTTGCCATCGTAAATAACACCAAGGTACTTGACTTCGTCAACTTGAGGAATGATTTCCTGTCGGTATTGCAAAAATATATGCACTTGTGCAGTTAATGAGAATACTAAGACCGCACTTTTGCTAATATTTATTGACATACTTAATCTCTCTAGCCATGTCTCCAGCATTCCTTAGTAATTTTGCAACGACTGTTGTAGAGAATGTAAATTGCTTGCGGAGAAAAAAAAATGCGATATCGTCCGCATAAACATAAACATGTACTTCCGGAGACAAAGGAATGGTGCTCAGCAAAATGTTAAATAATATAGGGAAAGAACAGAACCCTGTGGTACACCTCTTGTCTGCTTGTGTTTAGACGTCGAAATACCGTGTTGGTAGTAATAAAACTCTCTGTCCCTTATAAATTCACAGATCCAAGCGGTTATATATCTTGGGAAATTCGCAGAGTTGAGCTTATCGAGTAGAATGCAATGCTCTACAGAGTGTTAAGAACGGCCAACTGCAATGCAAGTTTTGCCAACCAGTTGCGACTGTGGAAGCAACATCTCGGGAGCATCGCCGCCAACCTCTAGCCACGGCGTGGCGAAGTCGACTTTGTGTCGATATCAATACGCGCATCCTCCCCTCTCCGTCGGTTCAGCTAGGATGCGTTGTGACTGAAGGAGTTCGACGAAACAGGCTTTGTGCGCAACAGGACAAAGCGGACCTGATCTCCTACGGGCGGGGGAGCTGCCGCGCGAACGCCGACGGACAAGCCTTCTCACCCACCGACCGAGACGCAAGACAACGCGCTACCCGGAACGGCTCCGAGTTCTATGAAATTGATGCTGTGTCGGTTTCGGACCGTAAACACGTGTGTGTATGCGTGTGTGCGTGTGTGTGTGTAAACCGTGCCGCGGAGAGGCGGCTAGTTTGCGATGACTAAACGAACGTTCGCATCACCTTGTAGCGGGAGAGGACCGAGTGTTTAAAAACCGCTGTTGTGCGGCTGCTCGGGACACTCTCTCTCAAGCAGTCATGTTAGACTGATGTACTTTCTCAAACAGTCATGTTAGACTGATATAAATACTGTAAATAAACCCATATTCCTCGTTCTCGATGAGAAGCAGTCCTTCTCTTCATGAACGTCCCCAGCGTGGATAAGTTGGACGACGGCATGGGCCAGCTACCTTCTAATTCATGCCCGACTCCAATGTTGACAACGGATCACGAGCGATGGGATTGAACCCCCAGTCATAACAAGAGTCGTATGCTTTTGCTAAATCTAGCGTCACCAAAGCTGCGTACTCTCGTTTGCGGCAAGCAAGTTTAATGCGGCTCTCTAAATCTACATGGGCGCACCATATGGAGTGGCCCGGACGAAATCCAATCTCACAAGGACTGAGAAGGCTATCATCCTGCATAAAATTTGTTTTACGGCCGTGAAGAACCCTTTCTATTAATCTGACCACATTTGAGATAAGAGAAATTGGTCTTATGTTTTCTAAGTCAAGTCCGGATGATTTTTTCTTTAATAGTGGGATAATTTTAGCTACTCTCCACTCTCTTGGAACCCATAAATTCTTGAGAGAGAAATTTATTATGTTTAGTAGGTCCTGAGGCGCATAATCAAATAAAACTTTTAGCATTCCTGTTGTAATTTCATCTGGACAGGGTGCTGACGCCGGCAAAGAATTAATAATGCCTTCAAGCTCTGTCGCTGTTACTGCTACAAAGTCGTCTACTAAGGGAGGTTTCTTTAGTCCTGTCGGTAATTTATGTGTGAAACGTCGCGCAAGTCCTTGAGCAATTTTCTCAAGTGATTCTGATAATTCTTTTGTTGATAGAACGACAGATTCGACGTTCACGGGGGCCGGTATAGATTTGCGAGATCGAAGAAATTTAAACAGGGCTTTTTTATTGCTAGACGTCGAAAGGTATGTGTAGTGCCTGGAATCGTAATCCTCCTTAGCTTTTGAGACTGTTCGGTTAAATGTGGTAGCTACATATGTATAATCAGCCCAATTAACAGGACACTGGTCGTATAAAAGCTTTTTCCGTGCAGCTTTTCTACGTCTAAAATCGCGCT
Source organism: Dermacentor variabilis (assembly GCF_050947875.1). NCBI lineage: Eukaryota > Metazoa > Arthropoda > Arachnida > Ixodida > Ixodidae > Dermacentor > Dermacentor variabilis. The sequence continues at coordinate 132,733,531 of NC_134569.1, forward strand.
CACACTCAGAATTCCACCAGGGACAATATGATCTATCCTGATAAGATTTCACAGCAAATTGAGCTTTTTTTTATGACTGTTTTAGTATTGAACATAGGCTCATTGCTTTAAAATCCCTCTCCATGCCCTCCTGGGCTTGTAAAGCTGATTTTAAAGCATTTTTAAATTGTTCGTGGTTAACAAAAGTACGCATATTATTATTTAAACTAGTTAACGGAGTAAGCAGTTCAAAAATTATAGGAAGGTGATCACTGTTAGTTCCGGAATCTACAGTCTTTCAGGAGGTGACAGTCATGCTCGGGGTAGCAAACGTAAGGTCTAGGGCAGATCGCGACTGACCACGAACGAAAGTATGTGCTCTCGAATTTAAGCAGGAGAAATGATTCATTAAGACCCAATCCCACAAGCGTTTGCCACAAGTGTCCGTTCGGAAACTCCACGATACATGATGAGAATTAAAATCTCCCACGAGTATGATGTTGTTCTGACTGCGAGCAATAGAGGTATCTAGGTAACGGGTATCTTGTACTCCAGCGGGGAAGTACGTGTTAACTATAGAAAAAGGTGTGCAACCAGGTAGTATTATATCAAGTGCTAGGATTTCACAGTCTGGGGACATTATCTGGTATGCTATAGTAGCTCTATGGCAGATTTTTGATGAGACAAACAACACTAAACCACCGCCTCGGGATGGGCGATCCAATCGAAAACATCGGAAATTTTTTAGATGAAAAGATTGACCAGCAGCAAGCCAAGTTTCCTCTAAAATAATAATATCTGGAGAGTATGTAGAAATAAGATACAATAAATATGTTGCGGCCGAAAGTATGGAACCACAGTCCCATTGAATTACTGTTAAAGTTCCTATGGTGAATAAATCCGAGCAGCAGAGACTACTTGGTCTAAAACGTTCTCTTTTAATAAGTCCTTCTTAGTCGGAGTCTCTCTAACGTATTTTTTAGAGCGCAGCTCTTTGGCGTCCGTTCCTGGGTTTCGCTTCGTCGTCGGCCTCGTAACCAGCTCCGCCCCCCTTTCATCCCCCCCAGCGCTAGCAGCGACCGACTGATACCGCTGGATGCCGCTGACGCCGCTAGAGAGTCAAGATAACGTGACTGCATAGAACACCGTCGCCGCCATGCAGAAAGAGGAGGAAAGGGTCCCCCCCCCCCTGTATCGGCGTCAGCGGCATCAGTCAGTCGCTGCTATCTCTTCCCTCCTCCCTTTATCGTGTTGTCCGCTTGCTGCGCGCGCTTCTGCCCCCATCGTTTGCCGCTGGGTGTACACGCCGCCCCTCTCCCCCCTCTTCCTGCGAGTCTCCGGTTGTCAAAGCGCCGGCTCGAACTTAATTCCTTTCTTCGCTCCTCCTCCAATGCAACCCCTGTGCGGTGGCAATCAGAGAGCCAGATCGGTGGCGGCGGATCTGTATATGTGCACCGCCCGAGCCGAAATTGCCGCTGCCGTTCGCCACTGCGAAATTATCTGCCAGTTCTTTCTGAGCCATGAGCGAGACGACCGATGGAAGTCCTCCGTCTGCTGCTGCTAAACGAGCTGCCAGAGCAGAGGCCCAGCGCCGTCGCCGTCAGAATCCAGAGGTGCGTGCCGCCGAAACAGAAGCTTACCGTCGCCGCCGTCGAGATGATCCAGGAGTACGGGAAATATAAAAAAAGATTCTGTGATAGCGCATACATGTGTTGCTCGATTTCTTTGCCTCAATCTATCGAAAAGGTGAAACAGCTTATTTGCTGCGCTCAAATTTCGCATTAGGAAGTAACGTAATCGTCGGTAATTTTTTTGCTTTGGAGTTGATGGGATAGCTAGATTTTTTTTCTGTTGGTGACCTTGTTCGTTTAAGAGATCGGGGGTCCATATCTACATCTTGATTTTCCACCACATCTGTGTCGGAGATACAGATTTAATCGACTTTCTCAGGAGTTGATGGCTTTGGTGAATCGTTATTTGTGAATTGCTGCGCGGTCGATATTTCAATAGGTGGACTGTGTGGTAGACCTGACACCGGATCCTCAATATTCGGCTTATTAGTTAGTTGAAGCCACGGAGTTAGTTGTGAGGACAGCACCTGAACAAGGGAGTCGGTGAGATTTGTCGTGATGCGCTCCATTTCTTTCTCCAATGCCTCTTCTACGGAAGCTGCCACAGCCTCAGAGATTGAGTTCTCCATAGACAATGTTTGACGGGCCGTTATACCAGCATACCCTTGAGATCTGCTCTGAATTTCTCCAATGGCCTCACGACGAGAGCATCGACGTCTGTCAATTATTTCGAGGATTTGTATTTCTTTTGACCTTGCAGAGCAATTAGGTTCATTTGCGGGTTGGGGACCACTGCAAAGGCAGCAGGACTCATTTCGGGAAGAACAGTCATGTGAATGATGGCCTTCTCCACAAATTCGGCATCATGTGTTTGACCTGCAGCCTCTTATCGAGTGCCCAAACCGCCAGCACTTTAGGCACTGAAGGACACGAGGTGATAGAGGCTCAACTCGGTAGATAAGTGGCCATGCCTTGATTTCCGATGGGCGGTTCATTCCAGCGAAAGTAGCTATGACTGTATCAGTGGGCATGCGCTTATTATCAACGACACGGCTGCAACGATACACAGAAATCACGCCTGCCGCTGAAAACATTTCCAAGATTTCTGCCAGACATAGACTTATGCCGACACCGCTGACTAGGCCTTTGGTACATGCAAGGTGATGAGGAATGAAACTGCTCACCGGATGTGTCGCAAAAACACCGCACTTTAGTAAATCTTGAACACAAGCCCGGTCTGACGAGCAGCAAAGAATGCCCCCTCGGCCAAACTGTCGAACCTCGGTGATTTGTTGAAAATTGGCCGAGGCCATCCGGAGTTCGGTTTGAATTGCTTTGGGATTCTTCATGCGAATCACCCCGCCATCACTCGGAACCAAAGCCACAGCTACGCTGCTCGTCCCACTGCGTAACAAAAGCTCCGCCGGCAAATCCGAGTTAGGAACAGAAGCCGACCAGGAGGAAACCTTCTGGCCTGGCGATGAGAGTGACATTGCCAAGAAATAGGAAATTAGTCTGGAAGGTTATCAGATATTAAACAAAAGGTCAAAAACAATTACGTAAAACGCACAAATTAAAAGAAAACCGCCAGCTACTTGACCAGAACCAGTGTTCGGGAGCTCAGGCACCAGGCCACGTCGACACCGGAATCTTCGCAGAGAGGCTTCGAAGCGAGATTTTAACGTGCAGAATGTATGCAGTAAGCGCTTGTCCTCGTTTTTCCGTGTCCCTTGCCCCGCTTCGCGCTGCACCGCACGGCCTCGTGGAAAAACAGCTAGCACAAACCATCACCATTTTATTGTTATGCCAGCTCCAAATAACTACTTGAAAGTCATTTAGATACATCAGTGTAGCTACGGTTAATAGCTTTCCTGGGTGTTAGAAAGGTTACGTTCATACTGAAATAAACTGTTAGAACCCATCTCACGATGACTGTTGACGGCAATGTATAAATAAATAAATAAATAAATAAATAAATAAATAAATAAATAAATAAATAAATAAATAAATAAATAAATAAATAAATAAATAAGTAAGCCTTTATTAGACGAATTGAAAAAATATGTAGATAAATTTACAGGAGATCACAGAGCACGAGGCCGCATGTGGTCCTCCTGCCACAAGGTTATAAAAAAATAAATAAATGTGCGGAGTACAAGAGCACTTGTTAAAAAAAAGAACAGGTATTCAAAGTATTAGAAGAAAAACAAAGTTAAGACATCAGTACTTTACAATATAAAGCAACAAATACATGATAAATAGTCAAAGTGTTAGGTATTGATAAGAAATGGTAGCAACTGCCTTTCGAAAATTTCTAATGAGGAACAATACTTAATGTGTTATGGGAGGCGATTCTACAACAACAGTGTAAAACAAGCAGTATGCCTTCCATGGTTCGAGCGTATTGAAGGCAACGAAAAGTTCCCATCGGAGGCAAATCGGTTGGTTTAACATTACCGAGACGGTTACCCAATAAAATAGTGCATGAAGTTAAATTAGTCGTAAACTTGCAGACGATAATTACGAGATTAAACTGCACAAATTTATGTGTAGAGATTATCGTGGAGCTTTGGAGTAGATGTGAAACATCAGAATGGTATGTATATTGAGTGTTAGTATTCATAGCTTGGCTCTGTATGTATTTTAGTGGAATCAGGCGAGCTGGATAGTTGTTTTCCCATGATGAGATGCAGTAATTAAGATGGCTATGAATGAAGGCGAAGTACATTTTAAGCAAGGCTGACGTGGTAAAATAATGACATGCTTTCAACGATACTCTAATGCCATACATCAACTTTTGTAGAACGCCGTGTGATTTTTTTTTTTTTTTAGGTCAGAATCTAGTATTACTCCAAGAAATGAGCGCACATCGGCAGCGTGAATAAAGTTATTGCTGAGGGTAATTACAGGGTTAAATGAAATAATTTTGTGACTGGAGAGGACTATCATAAACATTGTTTTAGTAGGATTAATTGTAAGGATATTAGGACGACACCAGTTCAATGCGTTGTTGAGGTCAGAGTTAACTTTACCTGTTCGGACAGACAGCGAACGGTCAGTGGCTAGTATTGTGGTATCGTCTGCATATATATATGGCTCTGCGTTATTAAGACGACTAGGAAGATCACTGATATGAATTAAAAATAAAATACATTCAAGAATCAATCCTTGAGGCACACCCTTGTGTATGGGTAAGAAATCCGATAATGGTAGGGCGAATATACATATAGCCTGTTCTTGACCTGATAGAAAACGTTTAGTTCAAGATAAGACGGGATCAGTAATACCTATCGCGATAAGTTTGTTGCCATGAATTAGTGAAACAGATGCTTTTGATAAATCTACGAATGCAGCGCCAGTTAGGTTCCCCGAGTCTATGAAGCTTTTAATTCTATCTGTAAATGAGATTAGTGCTAGGTCTGAGAAGTATCCTGTTCTAAATACAAAGTGATTTGGTGAAAAAAACATTCAATTTAGTTAAATACTTCGTCGGGCGTTTTCGATACATTCCCCAATGATTTTACTAAAATATGGCAATAATTATATGGGGTGATAGTTATTCACGCAAGACCTATCTTCTTATGTACTGATATTACTTTGGATGACCTTAGTGCACTTAGATATGTTTCTGTATTAAAAATTAGGCTAATAATATGCGAAGAAGGAGCAGCTATAAGGTGAACAATCAATTATATAGAGCCTTGACGAATCTTGTCAAGTCCTGCTCCAGTTAATTTGGACTGTTACACAAAGGCAAGGACTTCACTAGGGAAACGATAGAATGACTGTGGAGAGCGTTGTAGTGACTAAACAATGGTTATCTTAGGATTTGTGTTACCGGAAGAAAACATTTGTTGAAGGCATTTGCTATGTCACTATAGCGATTGCAAACGGTCCCTGAAGAGTTATTTTTTTTTAATAGCGGCCTCATTACTTCATTCATTCAAGTTGCGGCTTAGAATTACCACCAGCTTGATTTATTTCAGACTCATAGTTTAATAAGTATTTTACAGTAATAGATGTAACGAGACTTTAATCGAATGTTAAACAGGCGTTTTTTTAACCTTTTTATACAGGTTACTTTTTTTACGCATGCGTCTCATTAAGGAGCTAGTCTACCATGCGCTGTATGGAGCATAGTATTTTTTTTTACATTTGACATTGAATAAATGTAGCGACACAATTGACGTATTGCCACCGTCGTAACGAGTCATGTATGAGGGGTGTACTACAACGGGACTCCTCTTTCGCGCTTCCCTAATACTCGACGCCATCTAGTGGTGCCACCGCGAAGCCTGAGGACGGCCTCCGAAGTCCATGTTGGGCCGGTGCATGAGAACGCTGAGAAGCGCGTCACGCGGCAGTTGGACTCCTCTCCCGCGCTTCTTTCTAAATACGCTGTGGCATCTAATGGCGCTACCGCGTAGTTCAACCGTGGCCTCCGAGACGAGAAGCGTGGCGCGCCGGTGCGTGCGAACGCTGAGAATTGTTCCCTCGCTTGCCGCACACCCAGTGGCCCATAGACAGTGAATCAAGTTGGCAAGAGATGCACTGAAAAGCGACACATACCCAGCGAATTTGTGATTCAGCCTGCGAAAGCGTCGGGTTGCTGTCCTTGAAGAAACCGCGCGACGTGTAGAGAGAGAGAGAGAGAGAGAGAGAGAGAGAGAGAGAGAGAGAGAGAGAGAGAGAGAGAGAGAGAGAGAGAGAGACCTTTAATGAAAGGCAGAGATTTTAGCCGACGTATAGACATCGCTGACATGCTGATCTGCGTGGGAAAGGGAATTGGGGAGAGAAATAGAGAAGGAGAGAGGCGCAAAAAAAAAGAGGAATAATTAAGTTAAACAAAAAATTGGGCCCTGAGTTTTCTGACTCATGGTCAACGGCGTGCTATAGTAAAGTCCTTCAGTCTATGCACCGTCCTACAATGAGGTGACAGAATTCGCTGCGGGAAAGGTGCATGTGGGTGACAGAGTGGAACTGAAGTTTGCCGAGTTGACCAATTTTTCCAAGTATGTGGACGTGGTTTTAATTCTGCCCAGCATCGGAGACATATAAAGGATTTTTTTTTTGTCATTCTAGAGCGGTACACACCTACTGCTAGATACCCAGTGAGCTAAGTTGGCATCAGAAAGGTTCATTCAAGGTCAGCACACACCAAGAGGCACACTACCAGTGCTCCAAGCCGGCGTCAAAGAGTTTATTCGAACAGCGGCGCCTGCCCACTCCTGCGCCTATACAGTGACCTATGTCGACGGGGAACCGAGGGTCGTTGAAGAGCGGCACATACGTACACATTGCCACATTCTCAGCCACCCAAGTTGGTTCGACGGTTGATTTCGAACTCGGTGCAGCTCGATGCTCTGACCATCAGACCGTGTCCTCCACAGTTACCCAGGTTACCGGTCAAACTGGTAACGCTTTGCGGAAGCCCAAGCGATGCTGCGTAGTCAGCTGCACGCAAAATGCTTGGCATAACGTCGATTCCCACAGTGTGTGGCGCCACTCCGACGACGTCGGCATGACGGCGATGGTGACTTGCGAGTGTAAGACAGCACGACGACTACAGCATGACGAAGGTGCATGCGCGTCGTCGATGACGGCACGATGGCTCACATGTTGTGAGCTTGGGATTTAATGCATAGCAAGTGCGCTGCAGCGTCAGCACAGTCATGTGCTGTCGCTTTCTTCGCAAGAACGACTGCAACACCGATGTGTCCCGTGGTGGTGCTCGCGCCTATGTACAAGGATATAAATCAGACGTGCACAATGTGACCTCCATAAGTACAAGCTTGTGAGAAGCGATAGAGAAAGAAAATTAGCTTTGAGGGATGCGGGAAATTCAGAAATATTCCGATAAAGGGCTATAATTTCTTGCGCCCGAGATGAGAAATCCGTCGCAGTGGTATGGGGCGTAGTTGCGGTGCTGATGATAACCTAAAACCATGGCGCATGGATCTGGTTTGTGGTTGAACAGTCAGACGCAGATGTGATAATTTATCTTTTAATTAACATGAACAAAACATTTACCAAAGTGGGAAAGAGAAACATATAAACAGCAAAAGAACATTTAAGGGCAGGTCAAGCTGGCTCAGCGCAATTTCCAACGCATTCCTCCTCAAGCAAGAGAAGCGCGGACCAATCAGTAAAAATGATCAATTATATCGATTTCGTCACAAAACAGACGTAGTGAATAGAGTTCCAGTCCAAATCTGTGCGTACAAAAATTTAGTTGAACACTGCAGCGCGGTCTCCTGAGCTTCACCTCGATCTCTCGATCTGCGTCAAGGGTATGTAAATTTTGATATTCTTGTAAGGACGTCAGACCGGATTTCGCCTTCAGAAGAAAATACTGGATCCACCTGGCTTTAGTGAGAAATGCTGCAGTCGTAAGTATGAAACCAATTGTCAGGCAATAGAAGCCTTTGCCGGAGAATCAGCCATTTCGCTTAGAACGAAACCTTCGTAGTCAGATACCGATACTAATAGTAAAAGACATAGATAAAGGGGGGGGGGGGACTAGTAGAAGGTTTTTTAAATGTGGGAACCACCGGGCGCTGTAAGCGAAGAACACAACGACAATGATTCTGTATGGTGGTGGTAGTAGCGTAGCCAGAAATATTTTTCGGGGGAGCCACCGACTTGGAGACCGGGGATGGAGAGGGCGAGGGAGAGGGGGCTGGACAAGCCGCATAGTAACATAATTTTGTTTTCTTTGGGGGGGGGGAGTGCACGGGCCCGGTGTGCCATCCCCTAGCTGGTAGCGAAAACGTTGGGTGAAGTTCGGACGGGGCTAAAACTACCGCTGAGCATTGCGCCAGAAACGTTGGTGTGAAATTGGGCAGCCGAACAGAATACGACAAATGCAAGAACGATGAGAATATTCATGACTTTTGCCTTTCTCTCTCTGACGTGCTGTCGGCTTTTAAAATTTCCCGCGATCACTGGACACAGTTAACTTGATTTTGCTTTATTCCGACAGCAATTACGTGGACATTCGAGAAGCGCGCGGGTCGTCGCAGTGCTGTACTGTGTGCGACTGCGCATGCGCTGGGAGTAGGAGGTCGCGCGATCTGCTGCGTGCGGTTGCGAGGGTATATAAGCATGTAACCGCGATGCCGATCAGCTCAAAGGCAAGTGCCGGATCACGGAGTAAGATGTACAGGAGCACCGACTAGCCTATCTTGCAATGCATTTGGCGCGGCCTACTAATGATGCCCAGAAGTCCACTGGGATCTCTGGCTCCGCTTCCCTCCTCTCTTCTTCGTGGATTCCCTAGGTACTCTCCTCACCCCTCCTATTAATAAAATTGCTACTCACTCACTCCTCCCTTTCTTGCTTCCCTAGCTATCCTCGCCAAATATTCGCGCCATGCGGTGGTCAATTCGAGAAACGAACGTGTCGAGAGCCATTTAAGCTATCGAAAATATTAAGTGGCCGGATGACGCGCTTTCGGTGTTGCCGTTGCTTGAAGCGGTATATAACTGCGGCGCATTTTTCGCTTGCGACAGCAGCGAGTAAAGATACGCTCAGCCGATTTACGAGAGTGAAAAAAGTATTCTGTCGCCGAAGTTAGTCACCAATGTTATACTAGCGGACATAAAGGCGAAAACAGCGCGTTGTTTGAGCGTAGCAGTATGTGCGACGCACTAGCTTGTGCTGGTGCTTGCTGGCGCTAAGCTAATATAAGAAGAAAACAATGCAAAAAGCCTTGCAAGCTCCCCTCCCCCCCCCCCTCTAGTTCGTGTGCGTCAGTCTGCAACTACATTCACCTCCGTCACTTGAATAAGATTAATTTGCTTTAAGCTGAGTTGCAACATAAAACAAAAGTTTGCTGATGTTCCTGAGGGCCTGGGTGCGTCCTTACTAATGGAGGATACTGTCGCCACCAGTCGCTAAATTAAGTGGCGTAGTGCGTAGAAAACACAATCGCATGCGTGCGTGCGTGTGTGTGTGAACCGGGAAGCCCGATTACAGCGTCTACTTGGTATTTGGACTCGCGCGCCATCCTGCAGTCTCATGATTCACGATGGCAAACAGAGTTTGAGCCCATGCATTGGAGGAACAGATACACGCTCTTCAGAGTGCGCTTGGTCGCCGACTGTGAGTCATGATTTACTGTGAACAATTCATGACTGCATCGGTCGCTTTCGTAGATGTGCAGGCGCTCATGGAAGTTGCCTAGAGTTGCTCACACAGCCTGCCGTAGACGCGCTTATGATCGGCATTTAGCAATCAACACAAACTGCGCCAGGCGCGCGTACAGAGTAATAGGCGTAGGGCATTCCTAGCCTTTTTGAGCGCGCAGTTGGAAGTACAGTATGGGTGAACGTAACGGTAAGGCACCGTATACGTTGCAGAAAGTGCACGCGGAGCAACATTTGCGCCGCTGCAGTGCCGGTTTATTACTTCGTCCTTTGTTGATGCGCGCCACCTCTCAATGCGAACGCAACAGCCGAATTCGTTATAAGCGCCCCACCACCACAGCCAAAAGCGAAGCCGTTTTACGCGCACACCATTCAGGCTGCGCGAGTGCTTTCCATTCACTCGAATCTGAGAACCTTGGACGACGCCCTGTGCACGGAAGTCGTCGAGAGCGACGCCGCGGGTTCAGTTTCGATCGAACTCGGCAGCGACTTGCGCCGCGCCAGTAGGCGAAGGGAAGCCCGCCTGATTCGCGGGAGCTGTCTGCTCTCGGTTTTGAGCGCCGAGGCCGCCGGCGCGGACGCCCGCTCTTCGAACTGCTCCATTCCGGGCGATTCGCACAGTTCGGGCACGGAGCCCAGGCTGGGCGGCCGGCTCACGGGCCCGCGGGTGGTCGAGGAGCGTCGCTGCGCCGCCGGCAGTGCCCGCAGGACGACTCGTTCCCTGGACGCGGAAGAGGGCCTGCTGGGGGTCAGGGCCCGGCGTTGCCGCGCGAAGTCTCGCGGGGTCGGCGACTGCGCGGCAGCCCTGTGGATCGTCAGGCGCGTCGTCTTGGAGCTGACGGTCACGACGGGTGCATCGGTGGCCGAGGGACTCCTCTTGAACCCGGCGTTGCTCGCGACACCGCGAATGCTGATGGGGCTCGGCGACGACGGAGCGGCCGCGCCGGAGCAGCAGCTCACCAGAGGCGACGTGATGTGGACGGCCGACGAGACGCTTCGCCGCCTCGAGGACGAGGAAGACCAGCCCGCCATGGTGCCTGGCTGAAGAATGGCGTTTGGCGTGGGGGTGGAATTTGTACACTTGGGTCGTTCGTTGCCGGTGGCGCGCAAATTTTCTTTCGCCTCGTCTGGGTTCCGAATCGGCCGGCCTCACATCGTCTTTTTCGTTCTTTTTGGGTCGAAGGAGCTCGTATACTTGCGGTAGCCGATGCTTCGTAACTGCTTGTATGTCGTGGTAGGAAAAAGCAACGCGAGAAGGAACAAAAAAGTAAAGAGTGAAGGAGGAACCTTAGAAGAGGAAACCAGGACACAAAATCATTATGAGGGACAGCGCCGATGCAATTAACCATGCGCCGTGCAGGCAGCAACGATAGCTGCAATTCTATAAGAAACTGAATGTAGCGTCACGCCTTCCTTGCGAGCGAAAAGAATATGGTGCTATTCTGCAAACACATCAGTTGCGAAAACTGCGCCGTATTCACGGTAACGCAAACGCCACGCTGTGCTGATTTAGGCGAGAAAGAAGAATTTTGTGTTGTGCCCTCATTACATGGCGCGTGCCCACTTGGCGCGAAATTAAGTTAGAGGGCGAACAATCTCCAAAATTTGCAAAAATAAAAATAAAATAAGATGTTCTCGACCCGCGGCTACTTGGAGTAAGGAGGCCGCCCACCTATACGACGCACACTGCGCTTGCTCAGAATAGAAGTTTATTATTTCTTTCTCCTCTTTTTCTTTCTTTATTTCTACGTTTTTTTTGTTTTCGTTAAACATACGCCGCTCACAGAAACTTTGGTGACATAATCGCAGGTCCGGTGGCCCTTTCGCGATTAAGCAATAAGGGTGAACGAGCGCGGACATTTTCGCATATCTGAGCTAAGGTGAATTCCCCTAAATAAAGGAACAGTAACCTGCAGCTGTTGCATATATATATATTTTGAAAATTTTTACGTCCGCGATAACTTTACTATTTCATCCAAAGAAGGCAATTATTTGTCTTGAAATTCGTGAAACACGAATTTCTCTTTTAGTTGTTGGTAATCAGTAACAGAGTTTCGATTTATTCTTTTTCGGTGACTTCATTGATTACGTAAACGCTTTCCATGTTTATATCGGTGAGAATATTTTCCACACAAAAAGGTGTAAACATTTTAAGGATAATTTGTATAACAGCTTACCTGCTCCTTTCTTCTTTCTTAAAAACGAGTCCCAGCTACGGTGATTTGCCATGTCCATATTTTTGTATCTTTATCCGAGTAAAATTGCCGTAATGGCAAACAACCCGAGAATGTCGGGATTAACATGCATATTTAGTACGTAAAGTTTTGGCATTTAGTCGTATATTTGGGCCGATGACTAGAACAATTTTCTCCAAATTGGGCGACAACGTGACGGCCAGAGTAAGCAAGATTCTTAACTATTACGTTAGGCGCTAAATAAGCAAAGCAAAAGGTTAAGGATCATATATGTGCTGTTTAACGTAACCATAACCGGAATAAACTAGTATTTTCGCTTTATCGCGAAAAAAAAAAAAGATAGTTGAAGCGATTGAAATGGCGCTCACGTGTCAGGTGTTGCTCACGAAAATGAGCCCTGATTATTTCATGAAATCAGGACAGATACCACCAAATAAAAGTTTAACAGTGCAAATTTCCAGGTACACAATACCAGCACCTGCATAAAACAGCGGTTATGATGTTCCATAATAAAGCATATGGCGACATAAAGAAAAGTCATTTTAAGACCATCCTTCTGCAGGCGACCTTGCTAGTTACTTTAAGCAGAGTAGCTACAGACTTTCTGAGAATTGTCTACTGATGCGTAAGCATTGTTTGGCTCGGCTGTGACTTCGTTTTTGCTTAGTTTTGCTTACTCGCTTTTCGTCGCTTATGCGCGTATACCCATGGCCTTTTCCGGTGGCAACGAATTCTCAGGCTTTAGTAAGACAACTGTCAAGACTTTCTGGCTGTCGTACCAATTGAGCCGGAACGCCGGGCACGAGCGCGCCTCGACGGAGCAGTGCGGTCGAAACGGAACACCAGCTGCTGCAGTAAAGCGTGAGGCGTTGCATGAGGTATATTGTTGTCGTTGTTGTTGAGGATGATGATGATGATGATTATGATGATGATGATGATAGTGATCTAAAGAAAGGAAAGGCGCTTGATTCTGCAACCCGTGAGGGAGCACGGCGAAGCGTCGTCAGGGGAGAGGGAGTGGGAAGTGAAAGATTATAGAGAAAGAGGGAGGATGTGGCCTAATAGACTCCACTATGCGCGACAGGTGGCAGTCCACAGTAAAGTTGCCAGCGTTGTAGCGGGCGCTTACAGGGTGTCTACTCCAGTGTAATTTATAAACTCCAGCTGGCTTCGCAGCGCAGGGAGGCGGGGACACACCGGGAACAGCAGGTCCTTACTCTTAGTCTTAGTCCTTAGTCTCTGTGGCCGGTGGAAGGCCTTGGCGTCTGTAAGTGTTGATCACTATGGAGAGTTCCTGCGCCAAGGATGGGCAGGCGGTGAGAGAAGGTGCTCAAGAGTCTCGGGGAGTATTGGCGGAGAGGAGTTACGGAGTCGCCATCTATCGGAAGCGCCTCGCTGGCGTAGTATGAGGGATCACGGGGCGCGCTCCTTATAGGTTTTGCTGTCAGCGCTCACTGAAAACACCACGCACGAGCTCTTCCGTACATTTCTGTACGTACTTTCGAAACGAGAGAAGTTTTTTACTGTCTAAATAGTAATCTTGGGCAAACTGAAAGCACAGAATCGTTTACAGATGCTATCTCTTTACCGAATACGTACAGTGAACGCCACTGCGCGCGGTCGCCGCGATAGAGTCTCCCGAACCTCCTCCTTGCGTGAAAGGTAGGTAAACGCTGAGAGCAAACTATGTGAAATACGTTCTTATAGTGTTTGTATAACTGAATGGAGCGTAATAGAATGAAGCCTCAATGCAGCGGTCGCACAGATTCGCAGCGACCGACTGCGCGTCTGCATGCTTGACCGCGCACTGTTTCGCTTCGGCCGCGTGCGCGTTTTCGCACCGTGTCATGAGCTTTAGGCCGCAGAATATGAGCATTTGACAGTATACAAGCAACAATTGTTGCGTTGGCGCTATCAGAGCTGTTCAAGAATAATTTCATTGTAGGGACTTCGACGCCTACGGGGACTGTGATGTGCCGTCGCGACGATTCAATATTTTTTTTCTTCTAAATTCTTGGACGTTTCAATATTATTTCTCGAGTTGCGTCGCACTATATGTTCATCGGTGTTCTCAGCATGCGATTTCGCGCTGCTGCTTTTTTGTAATCCAGTGCATTAGTTCGTAACACAAACATGACCATATGCCATGCTTTTTATTTAATGTGCTTCTTACCGCTCCCTTTCCATTCCAGTGAACTTGCCAGTATCTATAGCATCGACAAGTTCATAGACCAAACCGTCATGACATTAGTCGGGCAGCGGACTCGGGCGAGCGTCTCAGTGCGCGTTTTCCGAACGTCGCAGACCCGGCGCCGTAGCAGAAATCTCCCTCGCGTCTGTGCTTGCTGCATACCCGAGTTGTAGCCGACGACTGTTTGCCGGTTTTACGTTTCGCGAGCCAAGCTTCACGCAGATTGTCCTGCGGCTACGTGTGAATAAGGCTGGCACCGGGCTCCGTTGCGTACGTCCGGCACTGCGGCACCGAGCAGTAGTCTACCATGTTGCGCGCCTTCAAAGGCAGCCACTACCTATTGTAGCGCTTTCAAGCGTTGTAAAGGAGACACTCGAAGCGGGAAAATCTCGCCACTAAATGAGGACCGCAGCGTGCGAGGGAATTTAAACTCTCGTTTTCAGCTCGCTTCGGCGCTCCCGACGCGGCCGCTATGTCCACGTGATCCCTAATAGGACGTCACGCCGACGGTGGTGCCAGCTTTTCCAGTGGTGGAGCTCGAGGCCAATGGTGCCTAGAATATACTGGCACTGTACATGAGGGGAGAGTGCATCGCCGCGACGCCACGTGACCCGCGCTGTCGGTCTCGCAAGCCGGTGTATTTCGCGTGTTCCTCGTCCACGCAAGCTCTCGCCTGCGTTATGACCGTGCCTCGGTAAGGCCCAATGAAAACGTGCCAAGCGTCTGAAGGCGCTCACTTTTTTTGCGAGGCGTTCGTAAGTCGAAGGACGCTCAGCGGAATTCAAGTGGACGTTGGGCCACCCCAAAATCTAACGTTGTCCCGCACCCAAATTCCAAGCAGGCCCCACCCCAAAACTTCCAAGTTTTCCCAACCCCACATTTCATTTGTGCCAACCCCAAATTTCAGGTACGTCCAACCCGCAACTGAAGTTGACCCACCCCCAAATTTCAGTTGGCGCACCCCCACGCTTCAACTGGGCCTACCACCAAATTTAAGTTGGCCCACCCCATGATTTCAAGATGGTCCACACCCAAATTTCAAGTTGGCCCACCCCACATCTAACTTCGCCCACCCCCGGATTTCAAGTTGGCTCACTCCCAAATTTAAGTTGGCCCACCGAGAGGCTTGGGCCACGTGGGAGCGGCACGCTTCGTGAAGATTCACGATCTGCAGGACTTCAATAAAGTTTTACCTTACCTTACCAGACCCCCAGATTTTAACTTGGCCCATCCCCAAATTTAGTCTGAACCACCGCTAAATCAACTTGGCCCACCCCCTAATTTAATTGGCCCACCCTACGTTTCAAGTTGACTCACCTCCGAATGTCAACTTGGCCCACGCCCAAATTTCAGTTGGCCCACCCCTACCATAAGCTTCCCCATGCATATTCAAAGGAGCCTTATGTATTTCTATGGGTATTATCTTTTCTATTTAATTTTGCTTGAATTTCTTCCTTACCGCTTAAAAGCTACAAATCG
The DNA here is from genome assembly GCF_050947875.1 of Dermacentor variabilis. Taxonomy (NCBI): domain Eukaryota; kingdom Metazoa; phylum Arthropoda; class Arachnida; order Ixodida; family Ixodidae; genus Dermacentor; species Dermacentor variabilis. Next base: position 132,749,093 of record NC_134569.1, read on the forward strand.
TCTGCATTTACATTATCATAACGCTTAAATGTGTGCAAATTACGCAATTTTGCGCAGATACAAGTCATTACACTTCTCGCGTGATAGGGCTGGGGAGCTCGCCAAGGAATGCTTCCGTATTAAAACTTGCAGTGCATGCGCGCACAATATCTGATGCAAACAAAATCATGAGCCATTTTACTCTGTGAAGGTGGATGACCAGCGAAGCGGTGTAGCAGACGACAAAGAAGTGACACAGACTTTTGAACAAAGGTACGAACACATTTATTGTCTTGATCGGCGGTCATCGTGACGAAAAGTACGCACACACATTTATTTTGATACATCCGCTTTCATTCGTGCTATACATTCCTTATATACATTCGTGTTTTTATTTCGCGATATATTGAGGCAATGAATTTGAGACCGAAATCGCCGCACCGACTGGGAGTGGGCCAGTGCCGTCAGCACCTTCGCAGCGGTAGGAGCAGTACGGGAACGCTAGCGTGATGAGCGGCATCGGGGCCAGCTGTGGTAGAAGACGACGACGAACGCGCGAGCTGCGTCACGAGCCATTGCTGATGATGATAGCTTTTGCTCGCGCACATTTGTTGACGGACACGAAAAATGCACGGAACCCTAGCCATTAACATAAACGCGATACATAAACAAACGCTCCAAATAAGAATACTAATATCCCCTTCGTAGCGCGCAAAGCCACGGCCACTGGGAAAGCACTGCTCCAAGTATACTGGCCTGAACCAGACGCTCAAGACGCTTCTTGCCGCGTATGCATGTACATGATACTTGTGTATGTTGCGTGCGTGTGTTCTGTGCATGAGTGGGTCGTACCATACATCACCCTTGTCAATTTGAAGTAGCATACAACACAAAACATCTCCAACACCCTATAAATGAAGTCTCCGTCGTGCAATAGAGTGAGATAACTTTGATGTAAGAAAGGTGGATGAATCGGCCAGAGTGTCGTGCCTCTAGCCTGCTGCTCAGCTTTGAAGAAGGGGTTGGGGTACGACAGAGAAAACTGTATGTGCAGTCTGTGGCTCGATGGCGCATTATGCCTTCCTCATTGGGATGGCCGATCACTTGCGGCACATGCAGCTGCGACGAGACCTTGACCCACCTTCTCTTTGCCAAAGTGATGTACCTCGTGCCTTACACATAAGATAGTATCCGACTGTCGCAATGTTTTAGGTCAGTGATTCTTTAGACTTCCGCGGAGACGGCTATTGGCAGTGCTCCATTTCCCCAAGATCTACGAGCCTACACCCCAGACGCACGCTGCGTACTTCACCCCTATAGTTTGTGCGCGCGCTTGTGTGGTGCTTATTTCCCTTTTCTTGCTATCGCTTCACATCCTCGCCCCATGCGGCGAAGCCAACCAGAACTACCTGCGTTAAACCCCCTTGCGTTTCTATGCATCAGTCACGAGATGTTCAGACACCAACATTGCCGCAGTTCTCGAAGGTTTATTCATAGGCTTCAGAGTGTAGAGTGTCTGGACTGCTATCCAGTCCACCGGGTGGCCATGTATTAGCTACAACGCCGCAGAGCTGCGGCGCCGTGGCGGTGTGAGGTAATCGAGACGTACGTTCGCAATAATGACAAGCACACGAGAAGGCCATTACGTTTTGACAAATATATACCCAGCAAACAAAAAATAATGGGAGGCGAATATTTTAAATTTTGCGCCCGCCCCAACGGCTCGTCGAAGCTACCGCGACGACGTGCAGCTAGACGGTGGTGAGGCAGACGACCCTGCCGTAGCTGTGCAGGGGTTCCCTCTTGGTGTACACGAGGCGCCACGGCTCGAGTTGGCGGCTGCTGAGCTTGTCGAGGATAGGCCGCGTGGCAGCCGAGCGCAGGAAGAACGCGGCCACCACCTCCACCTCGTCCTCGTGGCTGCACGAGGCCAGCAGGCTGGACAGCAGCGACTCGGCCGTCTCGGCGTCGTCGGCGAACAGCCAGCGCAGCACCAGGCGACCGGCGCTGTCTCGCTGCATGCCGCCGAAGCCGCAAATGTTGCGCTCGTTGCGCGTGGCCACGCGGATGTCGAGCCCGACCTCGTGCACGGTCGAGGCCAAGTAGCGCTTGCGGCTGAAGCCGAACACGTGCTTGTCGTACGAGGCGAGAGCGTCGAAGTACTTGTCCTTGTACTCGAGCACCAGCACGGTGCGCGGGAACGCGTCCCGCGAGATCCGGGTCGGCCCGAAGAGGATGCCCGTCGCGGGGTTCGACGGGAACGGGTAGACCTCCTGCAGCTCCCGGCACGCGGGCTCGGGCAGCAGGGTGAACAGGTTCTTGCCGCTGGCGACGTGCAGCAGCTCGTTCCACAGCAGGACGCCCACGGGCTCGAACGCGTAGTTCTCGCGGATGTGGCAGAAGCCGCAGAAGGCGACCTCTTCGTCGAACACGAGCACACTCGCGGCTCCGCAGATGAGCCCTGCCACGAGCGCGCGCAATCGCAAGAGCACGGCTTCCACATGCGCACGGGATCAGGCGAACGGGGAAAAAAAAAAAAAATATTGCGCGCGAACGCGGAGCGGGCCTAGCGGAACAGCGTATGACGCCGTCATTAGCTGTTGATCGGAAACGTTAACGAAACTCATCCGTTCAGATTATTTCGCTTTTTAAGGGTTCAGTGAGCCCCGGACCATAGCTACATTACACGGCCGAGTGGCGTTTTCACTACTACTACTACTACTACTACTACTACTACTTGCAGTAGTAGTATTAATGTTAATAATTCAATTTACCCGTGCAAAGACTGCGATGACTATGTATAGAGCGCCACGCAAAGCAACCGTGATGGTCGGCTCAAGGTAACGACAAAAAAAAAAAAACGATTATCAGCGTGGCGTGTTTCCATGATACTTGGCGCCACAATGCATGCGGTAGTTTATGCCCAGGAGATATTTGACCTGCCAAGAACAGAATTCCCCGCGCGCCGTATACGGCCTGAACAGTGTTGGCGACGCATGTATACATCCTGCAGCAGATAATTAAAGGCTGTTTGCAGCGATGAAGGTCGTGCCTTTCACTGCGATAGCAGCGTAAAGCTCTAAACTGGGTTTGCCGGTGTTACTCCGTCCATCCTTTGCGTGACGCCGACGTCAGCGACCATAATCATCCTCATAAAGTCTTCATCGTTTATCGCGTTGTCGTCAGACCACCTCGTCATCGCCTACTTCAAGAAAAAAAAATCCCTTCACCGCACTGCTCTCGCTGCAGGCATCCCGGCAATCTACAGCCCTGGCAAACTATCTTATAATAGCGCGGCATTATAAGGCATAAAGTAGTGCCAGTGAGGGCATCGCTGTTCTGCGCAATGAAACAATAAAGCAATAATAATAATATTTGGGGTTTTACGTGCCAAAACCACTTTCTGATTATGAGGCACGCCGTAGTGGAGGACTCCGGAAATTTTGACCACCTGGGGTTCTTTAACGTGCGCCTAAATCAAAGCACACGGGTGTTTTCGCATTTCGCCCCCATCGAAATGCGGCCGCCGTGGTCGGGATTTGATCCCGCGACCTCGTGCTCAGCAGCCCAACACCATAGCCACTGAGCAACCACCGGCGGGTATCAATAAAGCACGGCAAAATATATGCATTTTTATGTACAGGGTGCTTAATTTAGACGATAGAGACTTTTTATAAAAACGCTATGAGTGTGAGACACCTGTTGTCTTTACATACGAGCTTTACGGCGAGGAGGAAATACTTTACCGCTGCTTACGTTACCTTGAAGAAGAAAAATTAACAAAAATTTGTTCATTAACATTTTTATTATTAAGCTGACGGCAGTTTTTTATACATGCAAAACAATTTATAGCATACCCATTTGCTAGAAATCCAAGAAATCGCACGTAATTTGACATAATCGAAATTGAAGGCGAAGTCCAGGCAATATCGAGACAGCGCGTCCCGCTGCGCGTCAGATAGCGACAGCCCGTGAACGAAGTTTCGAGTGACGGCATACCGAGGCAAGTCATGACCCGACAAACAGTGGCACAGGCTTTCTTTGCAATGCGCGCCGTATCAGTAGCTCGGTCTTGGATTGTAGCGCGAAGGGACACGGACACAGACTAGAGGCAGACAGGACGACAGTCTGTGTCCGTGTTCACTTTGCGCTACAATCCAAGATCGTGTTACCGCACCAACTCGCCCAACTTTCTATCCTTTTGCATCAGCAGCTGCCGCAAATAGCCGAGACGTTCGGTTTCGAACTTCCTTGCGCACTTCGTCACGGGGAGTTAAGGTCTGATATCGCCACCTGCAGCAGTGGGCGCAGTGCAAGAGAAGAGGCAGGAAAGACAAGAAGGAAGAACCGCGCGTGCTAACAACCGCGCCCAGCTCGATGGCCAGCAGGTCTCACCGCCGTGCCTTTGGGAAGCCAGCTGTCCTCATTAAACGTCGCAAGTCCTGTTTGAAGACGCGTGACCATGTGACAGCCGGGCCGCATTTTCGGCGCTCCACTACGCTCGCTCTCGATCTTGCCCGGATTTACCAACGAAATTCGATGGCAAATATATCGAATTAGGTGCCACTTTCGAGGTAAAAAATAAAGTAAGGGTACATTAAAATGTGACTGAATTCAAATTTGCCATTTCACCCACTGCCCCGAAGGCACTACTAAAAAAGCTAATTATTTTTTGGTTTTAGTCTTTTCAAAGCAACTTAAGCGGTGGCAAAGCATTTTTGCATCACCGTACAACTCGCATGCGAAGGCGATAGGTGTCTCACGGTCATAGTCTTTTTTATATAAAAAAATCTGTAATGATTAACAAAATCACCATGTATAAAGTCACTTCGTATGTGTATCTCTTAGCACTGTGTCCAGCTATGAGAACAGCGCATGATATTGGGCAGTTTCATTATTCCAACACGTTATGTGTCGCCTACGAACATCGTCAAAAGCTGCGTAAATTGGCCACGTTAACGCTTGCACATATAAAAAAGAAAGCTATATGCCTACCAACCGCGTGGTTCGAAATCACGGCGCTGCGGCAATGAGCACTTTCGAGCGTGACGCGCTGACCGATGCGCAATCGCGCAAACTTAGGGCCTGGTAGTTTTCGTGCGCAGCGTTGCACCGCGCACCGTCTCTGAACGTGGCGGTGTGTGTGCACTAATTTACGAGGCCACAACGGGCCATAAATAGCGGACGCAGACGACGCTCGATACATGGCGAAGAAGTTGTTCTTGAAATGATGACGGTATCATCTGTGAGAGCCCTCTGGCGTCACCAATAGCTACAAGGGCTGCTCTGGACTATATCGAAGATCACTGGACTAGACGGAAGGCTTTGAGGAAACTGATGTGTTAGTGCATATATGTGCCCCTTCTTCCCGTTCTCTTCATCACCTTTCTTTACTCTTTTCTGTTCCCTTTACTTTTTCCCTTGTGCAGAGTAGCAGGGGAAGAGGGAAAGAGAAAAGGAGAGTCTCTCTCCTTCTTTCTTGTTCCCCTGCTTCATGTTTTACTTTGCTCTCAGGAAGAGTAGGTTTAGTACAGCTGAAGACCAACTCGCTTGCCCAAGAACAAGTTCTTTTGGAGATTCTTAGCGCATTTATAAAATATTCGACGAACTACAACATATTTTGAATGTTGCTTTAGCGGAAATTTTGGAAAAAATAGTGGAAACACTGTTAAGCGGCTTTTGTTCCTAATAGTACATCCATTGCTTAAAGAGCTCTGTAGAGCAGTTTCCTAACGTTTTCTTTAAGAAAGCGTGATCGTTTTTTCGAAATTAATTCTGCAAGCGCTCTGACATCAACACAAATCACACAACAAAAGCTTTACAAGCTTTAGATGCAGCTTCTCCTTATTTACCGCGCAAAAATAATAATTGATCCTCGTCCTACGTAGAAATATTGCTTAGCTATGCTTCACATTAGATTCCAGAGATCTTGTGAGTGGATTTCAGCGGCTTCACGAAAATAATAAGCTGAATGCAGACTATTGTTAATGTTTTGTCTTCATCGCGGCAAGAAAAAAGTTGACAAATACTCAGGCCTGTGCCGCAATTTTGTCCGACACCCGTGAATATTACTATCCGAACTCATAGCTAGGAGAATATCAAAGAGCTCCAGCATGACAAACTTAATGTCGAAGATAAGTCTACTTCGGTGGTAAGAAACCCGGAGGAATAACATGTTGGGAAGAAGCTTCTGAAGTTCACGCGGACAGTCTCTGTGCACACTACAGTCCTTTCAAAAGCCGTAAGTTAGGGTACCAACGTAGCCTGCATTAGTTTACACGGCACGGAGGCGACAAGTATTTTTTGTTGTTTCTACAGGAGAACGCGAACACGATGTGGTACTTTTGTAGTGCACTGTAGTGTAATAGGAGTCAACCTAAATGATGTCGACTGCGCCTCTCAGTTCCAGAAAACCTGCATACGCTGCAATAAACGTGGTTTTTCCGTGCTTCTCGGACCCGTAAAATTTTATGGACAACCTCCGGACGGGTTCATCGACTCAATTTAACGTCCTCTCTAGCGACTGTCATCTACTTCGCACAAAACGTTTTATTCTGGAGATAGATGGACAGTGCGTCTTTAAGCGTCGTTCAATATTTAATGTTATATGGTGTTTACGCTTACCTCGTGAGGTGTCGACGGCGACGAAGAAGCTACTTGGGCAAAGCATGTGCCTCGTCACGATTGGGGCGTGCAGAGTGTACGTGGATTCCGGTTCTTTCCAAGGCAGATGCATGATCTCTCTCACGTCGTCGTCGGTGGCAATTCTCAGCTTGACAGTGTCACTCACTTCAGAAGGAACGGCCGCAAAGTAGTTTGGCAGATCATGAAGGCCAAAGCAGATGAATGACTCGAACGATTTTTCCGGAGAAATGCCGTTTCTACACAATGTGCACTCCCACGAGCTAATGCTAAGGGTTCTTTTCAAGCTGGCTGCGAAGGGCTGCTCCGCCTCAAAGCGCTGCTCTTCTGACGTCGTAGTCGCTTTCACTGTGGCTGTCCCCTGAGATTCCCGAGTGGACCTCTCGCTCGACGCGAAAGTCGACTGACGTTTCTCTTCGTAGCTTTCTGCCGAAGTTGCTGCCATCGCCTGCTTCTCATTTCCGGCAAGATTCGACGCTGCGGCAGTCACGTTTCTCGCCTCTTCGAATGCAGCGTCCCGCGGGGCCTCTTCTTTTTCAGGGGCCTGTGCTGTCGAGTCCTGGGCCGCGCCTGAGCAATACTCCGCTCCTTCTTCGACATTCGCTCCGTGCTGCACGTTACGTGGTGGTGTCGGAGGTGGCGCAGCAATCGCTTCAGACGACGCGCCCGCCTTGGAGAATGTGCCCGTTGACAACGTTCGCGAGACGACTCTATTCTCGAGATTGAGTGGCTTTTTGCCCCATATTTCCGCCTGGTTTCTTATTATGCCTGAATCGAGCATTCTTTGTACGAAATAGTCTTCTACAGAAGGTGCGCTCTGCGACGATGTCGACGAGGCAGTCTTTTCAACGTTCATACCCTGTCTATTGTCGTAAAATTTCGCCTTCTGCGCGTCGGAAAGGACACCCTCGGTGCCCTGAGGCGATTGCTTGCGCAATACACGCCAAGCAACGGCCTCTGCATAGGCGTTCCTTATGGCAGTTAAGCTCTCAGCAGGTGAAACAGTGATTGGTGCCGGTTCGTTGAGCCTAGTGCCTGAGGAAGACACACGCAAATTAGGTGTTGTTATATGGTCAAAAATTTCGCTGACCAGCATTTGCTCTTCGGCCATGACCATGTCGGTTTGATTTTCTTGGTTTTTATCTGCGGGCGCTACTTCGATAAGGTAAGTTAAAGCTCCAGGTTCAAGTTTTCGAATTACACATTTGGCGCCGCGGCCGCCCAACGTTGAGAACGAGAACCGGCGGTCCGTATGGGAAGTGCTCTCCAACTGGGTGTCGCTCTTCCGTGGAGCGCCTTGCAAAGAGCAACGATAGTTGTTGACGTACTGATCACCTGGCTTTTGGCTAACCGTCCCCGTCTGGTAATAGACAGGTATTTCCTGTTGTCCCATGTTGGGCGGGAAACCTGGAGCTTGCGCGCTTGTGAAATCCTGTGCCTGCACCTGTTTCTGATGCACGATGCCTTGTTTGTGGATGTCGGTTCCACTGACGTGCTGCTGAATGATTTGTTCAATTAACTCTGCAATGGACTTGCAACGCACAAGCTGTTGCATGGCTTTCTCTTGCTGTACCTTTATGTCGGCAAGACGGCGTTCCTCTTCTTTGCGGGAAGCTATATCAGTTGCAGAAGTGTATGGTGACCCCGAACGTATCCTCGCGGGCGCCTCTTCCGAGCAGGGGTACTCTCTAAATCGCTTAACGGATTTGGTAGCTTCTTCGCGCTTCGCCGCTTCTTCGATGGCTGCCGCTATGAAGCGCCTCACCGCATTTTCAGACGTCCGTTCACCTTGATGTTGCTTCACAAAAACCTTGTCTTGAAGTTCTTTAGTTTCGCCTTGATCCGTCGTCAAAGTGGTCCTCTGGGCTATTTCAAGCGTTCCCTTGTCCTGCACTGATGCTGTTCTCCCTTCTCTTTCTATTGAAGCAGGCATGTCATTCCAACGCTGCTCGAACTGTCTACGTCTTTCTTCTCGAATAGCATCAAAGGATTTTTCGGAGAAAACTTCCTTGCCACCCACCTCTATGCTTTCAGCATCTTTACCTTCCCATTGATCATGTTCTTCCGCGAGAACACGGTGTTTTTCTTGCGCCTTTGTGGTAACAGCGGATTTGTGCTCTTCAACTTTAGCCTTGACTTCTTCACCAATATCTACAGAAGGCTGTGCGCCTGCTTCGGTTGGCTCTTCTGGCTCTGGTTCTGGTTGTCTTTTCTCAATACGTTCATAATATTCTTCAAGGACCCCCGCATATCCCTCCTGGTCAAGGGCCATGACAGCTTGTTGCACTGCGGTCGTAGGTTGTTCAAATGCTTCTGCTGCTGACCTTTCCTGTTCTTGAGACAGATCGTCCTCACTGCGTCGCATGAGGAGCTCCTCTTCATATGTCTCGTACCTTAGCCGGCCAAGAGACTCTATTCCTTTGGATGATCGTATCGTAATTACGTCATCAGGGAGAGGTTCGACGTGGTAACGAGAGCTAGCTTCGATCTTCTTTTCCACTTCACGAACTAACTCAGCCAGGATGTACTCGTCAGGGGTGTACTGTAGGAGGCTGCTATCTACGCGGGGCTGATCATTTTTCGGTTGACTGACCCGCTCTTCTTGCTCAGCGCCGTACGTAATAGGAGCAATTTGGGGCTTTTTAAGCGCCTCGCTTACTGGTGCGGGAGCGGTGCCTTCTTGCATAGCTGTGTCGTAAATTTTCCTTCCAGAAACTTCTTCGTGACCACCCTCCTGCTCCTCGGCCTGTCTTACCTGCTCGGTCATCTCTTTGTTCTCGGAAAACTGTGCTTTGATTCCGCTGTGCCCAGTGTGCACGACGTCTGAAGGGGCATCGAAAAGGGCGGCAGCTTCTCCCAGCCTAGTGCTATGACGCTCTGTAATGTCAAGACGGGCGGGCCATTGTAACGCGTCATCTCGATCGGTGACTTTGCAAACAGGTCGCTCAGTCTCGCTTGAACGAATTTCTTCGGACGATGCCTTAGGGGTCGACCCAATCAGGGAGAGCTCTGGAAGCGGTGTGAGCGCTACAGCTGTTGCACTTTCGGCTTTATCTTCCACTTGATTCTCTGTGTGTGCGCTGACATATTGCGTACTCAAGTCTTGAGGGGCTTTATCACGAAGCGATTCACATTCGCAAGCAATTTCGACAGTAGCTTGTGTGGGTTCACTGCTTGCCGTGACTTGAAACTCCTGGAAATCGTATTTACCCCCGGATGACACAAGCTGGCCGCGTTGCAGGGTGCTGTCGATTGTCTGATAGTTAGATCCTTCGATTCGTTCAAAGAATGAGTGCTGAACTGGTTCGTTGGTCTTATGTCGCGTACTTATTTTTTTGGTCGTGATCAGCTGTGCTCCTGCGGAGAGCGAATAATTGTTTGAATCTGTTTCTGCAGGTTTCTGCTGAACCAGGTCTTGAACAGCAGATGAGCTGAATGTTTCGTCTTTTGTGTCCGCAGAAACCTGTACGGCAGGTGGCTTAGTAGAAGAAACTGTTCGACGCATTGATTCTTGAATGACCGACTTTGAAGATGTTCTTTGTGGAGCCGAGGTTACAAGAGTCACTCCGCTCAAATTTGTCAAAGCGTCTTGTTTTGTAGAAGACACCTTAATGTCTTCTAAAGCTGGTACTGAAATCCCGACGGCTTGCCCCTCTGAAGGAAGATTGGTTCGTTGTTGTGAATCTTCCAATAAAGACATTGAAGTTGTTCCTTGAACCACGCGTGAAACGTCTTCGGAAGACGACGCTAGTGTCGACGCCGCAACGTTGCCGAGAGCTTGTTCACGAGCATCCTGCTTTGTGGAAATAGCCAGTACGTCGCCTGTGGAATCAGTAGCTCTTGCTGTCTCTGGCGCTCTATCTGAGGGGATGCTGGTTCGCTGTGAAGATGTTTGAACTGAAGTTCGCGAAGACGCTTTTTGAAAAGAGGTAGGCGACAAGATACTAGTCTTTTCATGTAGGTCTAGCAACGTTGACTGAGCGGTGTTGTCAAGGGTGGTCTGCTGAAGTGCGTTCTCACTTCCAGAAGCCGCAGTCGACTCCATGATCTTTACATCATTCGTCGATATACCCGGCGGTTTTTGAGAAGAAATAGTGCGATGTACAGGCTCTTGTATCACCAACTTTGAAGACGCCTTTGGAAAAGAACTCGTGAAGACGTTAGCGCTCTCATTCGACCCTTTAGAGGTGACTGTGGCTGCTTTCGCAGAATGTAATTCCGGATTTTTCACGGACTCTTGGACAACAGACTTGGAAGACACTCTTCTTTCTAAGGTACCAGAAGCCAATGTACTAGGCCTGTCGCGCAAGTCGTGCACGGCTGGTGCTGTTGATTTGTCAAAAACGTCCTGACTAAGTTCAGCCTGGTTTGGGGATGTAGATAATGTAGTGCCTTCGATACCTGTGGGTGCCATTGTGCCAGCAGCGTTGTCTAAAAAGGAAGTACTCTGGCGTATGGACTCTTGTGTCACGCTGCTTGAAGACGTTTTCTTCGGAGCAGAACTTGCAAAAAAGCTAGACTTTTCACTTGAACCTAAAACACTAAATGCTGGCCTGTCTAGAAGCTTTTTCTGAAAGCCGTCTTCCTTTGTGGAATCACTTAATGTTTTGCCCGTTGTATCGGTTACTGTTGATGTAGAAGTTATCTTGTTCGACGGAAAGCCAGTTGGGTGTATTGACTCTTGAATGAGTGATTTTGACGTTTTTTCCAAAGTTGAACCTGGTGTTATCGAAGCAACATTTTCCTCCGAATTAATCAATGTACCCGCAGCTGTCTTTTCAAGAACTGCTTGTTGGATCCTCTCCTGCTCTTTAGACTTAGCCAACGTCTCGCTGTGCGCTGCATTGACTGCAGATTTATCAGAATCCGTGCCTGAGGATATAGTCGTTTGGAATGATGACTGCTGCGTCATTGCATTTGAGGCTTCTTTTTCAATAGAACTTGGGACAAAAATTGGGGCTGGAGCAGAGCTTGTCAATGCACCAGACGCATTGTCCGAGAATAAACTGCTTCGATGGACCGACTGCTGTGGGAGTGAACTTGAAGTTCCTTTTTGAAGAAAGCTTGGTGTCATGAGACTAGTATTCTCGCTTGAACCTGGCATTCTAGACGCGGTTGCGTTGCTGAAGAATTTTCTGTGATCTGAGCCCGGTTTACTAGAGGAAATCAACATTCCGGTCTTAGTGTCTGTTGCTGCCAAAGTACCAGGTCTTGGTTCTGACGAAGCGCTTCCGCTACCTGTCTCCTGGACTTTCCACCTCGAGGACACCACTTGTTGAGGCAATCCTGGGCCCTGAGTCGCAGTTCTCTCCGTTGTGATAACAACTTGCGGTTTTTCGCGTTCTTCTGCCTTTGTAGCCTGGGTAACGTTCGTACTTTCAAGTAGACCTACGCCTATGGGTGCTGTGTCTCGAATGGCCGTGGTGCTAGTCTGCTGCTGACTTCGAACCTTTGTGCTTTCAGTTGCCGTCTTTGTAGCAGATCCCGACAAGGACAGCCTCAGTGGTGTAGCAAGCACGTCGTGCTTTTGTCTTTGAAACCCACTGTCCGCCATTGACGTCACGCCCAGACTGGTGGGCGAAGTTCTGCTTTTATCCAGCAGAGATTCGAGCCGTTTCGAGGATTGAAAGCCGGTTTTGAACGACGACGTCAGTGCTCCCTTGTTGCCTGTAGTTCCGAGGGTGCTTGAAGTTCTCTCCGTTGAAGTTGCTGTGCGAGCACTGTGTACCAGTCTCGAGCTGCTGGAACTCTGTGCATCCTTTGGCAGGCTTCTTGTGGATATAGAATTCGCTTCGATCGAAGAGGAAGACTTCCGTGTCACTTCGCGCTTCGCTTCGTTCGAGCCATGGAAGCTCGCCGACCTCGCGGGTGAGCCAACTGTCCTTTCTCTCGACAATGCACCGTCGGTCTCAACTTCGACGAGCTCCTGCAGTGGTCCGTTGTCCTCGCGGCTGCTGGGAGACCGCGAGAGGGACCGGCGGGCCAGACGTGTCTGCGAACCGCTCTGGCGGCGCGTCCTTCTGAAGGAGCCGTCATCCAGCTGCGGCTCAAGGAAGATTCCGCTGCCCTCTCCGCTTCGGGCCCTGTCCCGGAACTTATGATCGCGAGAGGTGCGCGATTCGAACATCGACTCTATTCCGCTGCTGACAGGTGTTATATGTATGGACATGGGGGTGTCCAATACATGCCCGGAGATCTGTTGTGGAGCTATTCTACTCTCAGACGAGTGCGCCATGCCATGGATGACGGAGTCGCTTCGTGACGAAAGCATCCGCAGATGAGCCTGCTCGGTAGCGCTCAGGGTTCTCCCATGGCCTGGAAATAGGAAAAGCGACCAGTACTGTGGATTCTTGGTGCTCTCCCATTCAAAAAGCAATTACGCACTTAATTATTATCGTGGTTTCTCGAGCAAGTAACAGCTCGCTCTGTTCAATCACATTAGTGGTAAGAAATGTTACGCTACATTTTTCTATCACATAGTCGCATAGATGGGTCTGAATTTCTCCAAAAGAAAACCTTGTACCAAAGTAGGCTTAAGTTATAACTTGAAGGTCTTAAAGACAAAGAATTGTGAGCAGTATGATAGCACCAAAGCAGTTACACCTGGAAAATAGTATTAAATTCTTGGGTTTTAAGTGCCAGAACTACGACCTGTGAGTCACACTGTAGTGGGAGACTGCGGGTTAAGTTCGCCCACCTGGGTTTCTCTAACGTGCACCCAATGCACGGTACACAGGGAGGGGTTATGGCATTTCGCCCTCATCGAAATGCGGCCGCCACGGCTGGTATTCGATCCCCGGACCTCGTGCTTACCAGCGCAACTCCAAAAACAAGGCGGGTAGTGACAATAGAGCTAGCGCAGCAGTGTGAAAGAACCGTCTCTAGTTCTTTTTCTTTCTTTTCGTAACTGTGATTTCTTTGATTCTAGAGGATGCTTTAGAAACAATGCATATATATTCATTTGCTTAAGGCAACATCTTGTGGTAAATAATGAAACATAGCACTTCGTAAGTTTGGAGTAGTAAAATGCTAGCTCTTTCAAAGCCATCGGAACAATTGGTAATTTTGACTAGATGAACCGAAGAACGCACTTTCTTGTTACGAATTTCGCACCGATATCTCAGCCTCCGGGCTTTAATGTGACTTCAATGAGATTTCAAGGTGATATTTGTTTTTTGTAATTTTTTGGAGCAGAAATTTTTAAAACTCGCTAGGTTGAGTAGCAATGTGATCGGTCATGACTAATAAAGCGCAAAATTAGCCGAAATTTTGAACTGAGGAAGAATACAATGAAATATGGAGATTTGGAAATATTGAGAATAAAAATCTAAGCACGTATACGTTGTGAATGTGAACTCCTCGCAGGCAAGCGAGCGCCTTGAGACGCTTGGACAACGTCTCCTAGATAGTACAGGGCCGTTGCACTTCAATCCGTGACGTCATGCTACCTCGCCCGACTGCCACAGAATCTAATGGAGACGCTGCCGAGTAAACCGCGGTGATTTTGACGCCACCACTTTCGTCCCGCCGGGCTTGGCAATGAAAATTTCGGTCCAAGTAGTGTGATGCCATGAAGCAGAGTGCACGCTGCTATCTAGAAGGCACTAGTTTAGCCCAGTGCGCAAGACACTAGGCTCCTGAGTCCGGGGTCGCTGGTTTGAAGCTTGCGCGGCCAAGGAACGCGCAGATAACCCAGGCTTCCGAGAGCGAGGGAGGCGTGGCATCGTCGCGATGCCCTTTCCCCTCACGCAGCACCTGGCGCGCCAGCAAGTCTATCCGCTCGCCCGCTCTGCTCCGTCGAGGCGCCCACGTGACGTGATGGCGCAGCCAATGGGAAGCTGCTACTGACGCTGGCCTTTTCGCTTAATGGGTAATCAGATGCTTTCGCATGAAAAATTAAGGCCGAAACTTCCTAACGAGAATTATCGTAAATGTGCGAAGCTTCTGCTCGCCGATAAGATAGAGAACTACCGTTTGTTGCGCGCCGCTTTACCGAGCGGTTTGGTCGCAACGCTCACTCTCCTAGATCACGCCACTTTTCTAGGGGTGTGCGAATATTCGAAACTTACGAACAACAAATCGAATAGTTCGAATAAATGCGAATACATTTCGAATACTTTTCGAATATATTCATACGTGAACTGCACCCAAATCAACATAAATTGGAGCAAAAGTGCGGCAAATGTTTACCCGCGCGTGCATAGTACAGACATAAAACATGAGAACTTGCGTAGTGGAGCAGGCGACGTCACCTAGGTAGCCATACCTTGTAGGCTGTACAGGGTTCATTCGTCCTCTCTGAAGAGTCCTGTGCATGCGAAGAAACTACTTGTTCGCTCCCAATGCTCAACTTGTGGTTTTAATAAACAAAGCTTTATAATGCAATATGCAATGAGAGAAACGCGCCTGCTTTAACAATACTGGGATGCGAATATCGTTTTATATTAATTTTGATAACGGCTATTCATCATTCGAAAGCTATTCGAAAAACATTCGATGTTCGATTCGTATTTGAGTCGGTCTCAAAAATCACTATTCGCACACCTCTACACTTTTCTCTCCACAAAGGCTACCTCTACTATGCATAGCAGGCAGGCACGTACCCAGCCCCCCCTCCCCCCCCTGCGTTCAAGCGGCATACCCCCCCCCTTCCCCGCCCACGCCACCACTCCTCACACATATTCCTAAAGCGCCGCCAAGTCAATATTGAGATTTGACAGCTATTTGGCGGTCAACATTTTGCTGCCTTTTTCACTCTTTTTGGATGGCGGTAGTTATCGGCATCTCCTGGGGTGTGAAGGCCAGTTTTCTCATAGATTCGGTGCCTGCGCGATTAACTCGAGATGCGTTCAATTGTCACCACCTATTCAACGATTACGCGCATTGCTGTTGCTTCGTCCGTTCAACCTTCTTTGTTTAGACTGATCCAGGGACCAGGAAGGGGATTCGGTTCATAGTCAGCTGGTCTGTATGCACGAGAAACGAATTGCAGCACGACAAAACTCCATTTACGTTTAACTAGTCCTTTTGCTTCATTATTTACACGAGTGACGGCTCGCCGCGACGGTGGCAGATCCTCAGAACCATATATCGGCGATATAGGTTAGATAAGGTGCAAAATAAAATAATGCGAAACGGCGTTAATCATCAAGCCCTGCAATAACTCTTAAGAGGAAGCTTTAGCTCGGGCCCAAGTCCAACGCGGCCTATTCAAATACATGTAAAACACAAAAATGCTTTGCTGAGATAACCCCTAGACCGACTTTAATGAAATTTGTTGAAGTTGCGAGATAAAGTTAAATTCTAGTGACTGTTGGAAGTGGAATTTCGATTTATGGCCTGAATTTTGTGAATAATATTGTCAAAAATTCGAAAGTCGAAAAAAGAATAAACGCACGAAGTTTATAAATTAATAGCTCTGCATTAAAGACAGATACCGCGGTTCTGTAAACGGCATCCATTAGATCATTCAAAGCAGACAAATTCGATATGTCAATTTATATCTTACATGAATCTTTTACGTTGTGTACGAGGGTTCTGCAAAAGCTGTATTTCCATATTACTGAATCTTTTTTAGATTCTTGTGTAACACATCAATTTTGTGCCCTTTAGATGTAATATCCGATGCAATTCACACAATTGTGATTTTTTTTGTTTGATGAGTTAGAGAGTTGTAAACTTGATAGTTTCGTTTTCTGGAAATTTTCGATTTCTGCCAATTTTTTAATAAAAAATTGACAATATAGATCAAGAATTGAAAACCACCAGTCACTATATTTTACGTTTCTCTTTTGAATGCAAGAAACCTCGTCACATTTGGTGCAGTGGTTGCCGAGAAAAACGAATTCTCATTTTACATGTATTTAAACAGGAGCACCCGAGCTAAAGCTTCCTCTTAAACACATAAGTAATATGACTGCCACCCGTTACCTCGTCTTGTTTTTCCCTCATTGCACAGCACTTTTCGTGCAAAATTGACAACTGGAAACAAGAGTCGCAAGGAGTTGAGAAATTAAGCGATATACTAAGGGAGAGAGCCAAGGCAAGAGCCAAACAGGAAGGAAAAGCGAATATTAACATACTTAACCGTTGTTTACAAAAATCTTTATAAATCCACATATTATTTAAAAAGGAAGTAGAGAAAACGCCGCCGGAAGTGGGGAACAATTCCGTGTGTTTTGAATGACGCTGCTACAGTTATCAGTCCAGCCGCCTGACGTAGCTACTTCTCTGCTGTGCTTTCTGCGGTGGGCGCAGTACATCTAGAACCGCAGCGTCCTGCGCTCTACGCGGTTGTACGGGACTGGCGGCCACGCATCGTTACGCAACTTCCCAAATAACAATACGAGTCGGTTGCGGCGCTTAGCTTGGTAGAGCGGTAAACGCGGGATCCAAAAGAACTGTGATGGTTCCGCAAATACATATTCCTCTATAATTCTTCCAGAGCTAATTCCAAACGCGCTGCTATAGTCGGATACAACTCGAGTCTGCAGTGAAGCCCCGCCCACGCCCTCATAATCACCAGCCACTGTTCCTCCGCGGCGCGGCAAATAATTCGTATTTCAAACTTTTCCTGTTCCCAAATCAGGTGGTATAACCACAAAAATTTAATTATTAGCGCCTAAATTTCTACGTTTTCTCTCGCCAATTATAGTGGAATGGCGAATGCCTAATTCTTTATTCAACTGAAATAAAATGCTTGCTTCGCTGCAACTATGCAGTATATTGTCAAGTTGCACTTCAGTTGGCAGTGAAGTTTCATGAGTAAGACGGGCTCTGCAGTGAAATGAACTGTACCACAGATTTTCGAAGATTTAATTAATTAATTATGGAGCTTTACGTGCCGAAACAATGAGGCATGCCGCAGTTGGGGACTCCGGAAATTCGGACCACCTGGGGTTCTTTAACGTATACCTATATCTAAGTACATGGGTGTTTTCGCATTTCACCCCAATCGAAAATGCGGCCGCCGTGGCCGGGATTCGACCCCGCAACCTCGTGCTTCGCAGCTCAACATCATAGCCACTAAGCAACCATGGCAGTTAGACTTTTGAAGAGTGAAATGCTCAGACTCCGTACGCTTTGTCCATGTCTGTTGCAGACCTCATTCGTTACGTCGATGAAAAGACTCCTCAAGAACAGCAGACGCTCCGGAGGTATCAAGTACGACGCCATTTTGAAAAGGCCGCATGACGACGATTTTCTTTACTTCTGTGATTGGCTGGCGGAGTAACACAAACCCGCGTGGGCCGTGTGCCTCGGTTGTCAACTGCTGTTTTTTAAGAGTTGTATGCTACCATAGAAATCTTTATTTTACGCTTTCGCTTTTTTAATTGCTCTTGGGATTGTTCTTCATGCGCTTCGTTCCTGCGTGAGTCCATTTGATGGTGTACCTTGTTTGCCTAGTGAAGGAGAGGTGTATCTCACAGGCGTACCTGTGAGATACACCTTATTTCATTTCTCTTTTGCGGGTTTACGCGTCTTTATGGCGAATGGCGGGCGTTATTAACATTTGTACTAGTAAAGGTAACCCCCCCCCCCCTCCCGCAAAGAAATCCTGGGTACGTGCCTGATAGCAGGGCACCGTGCATATCACGTGACAACGCTTGCGCATGCGTAGCGCCTCCACCTGCTGTCGCGCCGGCGCCATCGTGACGATAATAGGGCACAGGCCCCTTCTAGGTGACCCTGCGACCCCGAATTGTCGTTAAGTGTACTTTGACACACTAGAAACACTTATGGCATGCCTTTGCGCCAATATCTGGCTCTTGAGCCGCACGCGCCTAACCTAAAGCCAGTTTTACGCTATTATGAGAGTTTTAATTCGTCCTGGAAAATGAACTAGATCACTTTGAAACATGAAACTTGCCTACAGGAGAGATGCGAAATTCCATAGGCAGGCTTTCCCACACGTGTAAGTGCTCTTACAAAGCTGCTTTCCCGCTAGTAGCCACATATAAAGTTGTGACACGCTTTTTTTGAAAGCTTGGATGGTGCGGGGTGTCAGAGTTGTCGGACGATCCCACCGCTGTCAACCAGATGTAGGAGTCGTCGGACGATCTCGCCGCTGCCACCATTCGAAGGAGTTGAAGTTCGTAGAGAGGAGCTCGTTGAACAGGATTTATTTACATTATTTACATCTTAGACAAGACACACATC
This sequence comes from Dermacentor variabilis, assembly GCF_050947875.1. Lineage (NCBI taxonomy): Eukaryota > Metazoa > Arthropoda > Arachnida > Ixodida > Ixodidae > Dermacentor > Dermacentor variabilis. The sequence continues at coordinate 132,767,873 of NC_134569.1, forward strand.
GAAAGTTTAGCGTGACTCCCAAATGGCGCCCGCAAGACTAACATACAGCAAACAGCTTACGAGCACACAGCTCACGAGTACATTTCTAGCACGACAACGAGTACTCAGCTCACTAGTACATCTCGAGCACGACAACGAGCACACACTAGCAGCCGTCAATCGCTGCATATAAGCACTTGGTCCCCCCTTGATTCCAAACGGACGGAAGCGTTCGTACAGTCATCGTTCGACGTCACCGTTCGACGTCACCGTAGACCAGCCCTTTTGGAGGAGGATGAGGGCTGTTGGAGGAGGATGAGGACTCACATACACGTGCCGCACATACACACAGGTGTAATGGTGCGGAGCCGACGTCAGAGGGGCTTCGTAGAACTCTGAGCCGTTCCGGGTAGCACATTGTCTTGCGTCTTGGTCGGAACACGGGAAGGAGCCCCTGTCGGCATTCCCGCGACAACTCCGCCACTCATAGCAGAACGGGGCGGCATTGTCGTGTTGCGCACGAAGCCTGCTTCGTCGAACTCCTTCACTCGCAACGGCGACGAGGCTAGAGGTTGGCGGCGGCGTTCCAAGATGAGGTTACCACCGCTGGCGTAAATGGCTGGCAAACTTGCACTGCAGCTGGCCGTTCTTAACAGCGCCTCCATGGCCCGGAAAATCTCGACTGTCCAGTGCTGGCAACCACTGGGCAGGAAGAGAATGGCTGGCGAGCAAGACGATGGCTTTGCTCTCTGCAAGCCCTGCGCACTTGGAATGCCTTCAACCATCTCACAACTGGCACAGAAGAGTCGACCCGGCAACACAATACCACTCAGCGTGCAAACACCCGGAATCAGCTGTTAACCCACCAGGCTTCCTATCAAAATTTCAGTGCAAGTCACTCAACTGGGAATCCCCAAATTTTGCCCGAAAATTTCGTGCCGCCAAAGCGAGCGTTCACGTTCCTCTTGAGTTCGACCAAACCCGACCGTCGCGATGCACAAGAGTAAAGGTTTACGCAGATTTAAACCGAAGGCTCTCAAACACCAATACCCAAACATAACTTAAGCAGTCTAACTTCGCGAACAGCCTGTTCTTATCCTATCCCAGTGGCGTACTTATCTCATGTACTGTTGCCACTGAACAGCCTGGCCAACTCCACAGGTACGTAAATACAATCGCGCTAACTTTGTGGTCCCTATTCCGAACACGTGCTTGCGTCATAGACAAAGTTTTTATCACGTTTACTCACATTTGTTCCTTTAGTACACACAGGACGCGTTCCTTAAACGAACAACCAAACTTGCGTAACTTACGCAACACCAAGGAACCTTCAAACAAATGTGTCTTCTAATAACTCGTTCCCTGCACGCTAACTACCGAAGTCAGAATACGGCTGCCCTCAACACACACGACCAACCAAGTCATTAACAACCTGCTTCACTCCGTCCACACAGGACATGCGCTAATGGAACTAAGAGTTCTCTGTGCAAATGATGCACTCACTGAAAACCTACGCGGTTAACCTTAGAAAATAAAAAAAACGCTTATAAAGAAAAGAAGGTTAACTAAAACACACGCGCGCTACGATAGGTCTCTCACCGATCACCTTGACACTCAGGTTACTCACACACACAAAAAAAGAAGAGCCTATCTACTCATTAATGAACATCTCGCGAAATTACATGCTTACATAAAACTTATCTTTCCAATATCGGAGCTTCTCGAACAAAAACACAAACAAAGCTCATACTTTTACATATTGAAAGAAACTTATATCGCGAAAATTATCCGATGCTCAAAAAATAAAACAAAACAGAACGTTTTACTTCTAAGGAAGCTCTCTTGGCCTCCCGTTCCAAATGCTTACGTCTGACTCATACTTTGAGCCGTACCCGAGGTGGTCGCGGTTCGAAAGCTACTTTGGCTGCCGAGGAACAACAAAAGGGCTGACTTACTATCAGCTCCCCCAGGACATTACAGTCCCCTGCCAATTTGCGTCCTGGGCCCCGCTTTCATCACGAACTCGATTAACCGCGTCGCTACTCCCCACCTGGTCTCGTCTTGCCACCTTGCGCTTCTTTGTACTACACGCTGAGCTTCGAAAAGAACGACGGAACGACAAGAAATTTAACTGCCCCGTGCCCTTTGTCCGCGTCCGTGCAGAACATGCTTCTCGCTCCCCCTTTGACCGGTGGCTCGAATGTGTTTGATGCGTCAACATCGTCACCGACGACCGCATCTTTCTTTTCCTCGCGCCTGGCCTTTTTGCGACGGTCGCAGTCTCTGGCTGCGCTACATTAGTCACCACATTCTGATCTTTACGGCGCTTCTTTTTACGGTGCTTTTTCCTCGCACTCACTTTCATGCCGTCCTCTGGCGCCTCGTGCTGGCCGGTACACATCTCTTCGGTCCGGATCGGTCTCTTACCCGCACAGTCTGAATGATCCTTAACTAAATCATCCCTCTCTTGGCTAACTAGACTGGCGGAGAGCCGCACCGATCCCTGAACAATGCAGTTGTTCTCTCGTGAGCTACGCAGCTCGCAATCCTGAGAATTACTCAACTGCATCGCTCAGCTCGCACTTCACTTCTGCACGCAGATCTGGCTCGACATGGGTGCTCGTGTCTGTCGGGTCAGCAGTACTCTTTACTTCGCTAGCAACCTCGCTAACATTACAAGCGACGCACACGCGCGGTAACTGTGCCAATTTGTTCACAGCTGGCCTAGCTGTCTCTACAGTCCTCTGTTGGCACAGCACCTCGTCGCTCTCACTCTGGCCTTTAACGGCCTATGCTGCGACTAAGGCATCGTTAGCGGCTAACAATTCGAGTTTACTAATGAATGTGCTACTAATCTCGCAGGTGCTACTCCTTTTCTCGGCTTTCGACTGAAATCTGCTGTCTACCTCTTCCAACTTTCGCTGCGTCCAGCCTACAGATTTATCAAGCCGTTGTTGATTTAGTTCGTTTAACTGCTGCAAATTTTGTATCTCTTTGTTCACTGCTGCCATTTCCTTTTCAACCTCCTGCCGTTTTCGCTCGCGCTCCTGGCGTTCTTGATTAATTGATTCCTGTTCCTGTCTTTTTCTTAGAATTCGGTTACCAGTTTGTTCTATGAATTTCAAATCATTGTTACTTGCGAGAATAGTTTTACGAATTTCTGCTTCTGTCAAGTCCTTCTCTACGTCTACCTCGATCTCTTCACACAACCACAACAGGTCAGCTCTCGTCAAACACATTAGGACCATGGTCGCTACTTTAAGCTTTGGCTCTGCTGTCACACAATACTTTCTGTGATACCCACGCAAATCAAAATGCAAGTAAAAGATCCCCAGCGAATCAAATCCAAAAACACAGAGAAATTGAAGCCTGGTAAATCTTAGAGCCAAAACCAAACGCTTACCCACTGAAGCAGCACCATATCACCAGTCCATCTGCGCCGTACCCAGTCAGTTGCAAGAGGTGGTCACTCTCAAGTCGCCTCCAACTTGATCAGGATACCGGTCGGTCACCATGTGCCAACGTCCGTCAGCTGCCGTTGCTGTCTCCCGAGTCGTAGGCCGATTTACGAGCCGTAGGCCGATCTCATCGCTGCCATTCAGTTGTCAGAGTTGTCGGACGATCCCACCGCTGTCAACCAGATGTAGGAGTCGTCGGACGATCTCGCCGCTGCCACCATTTGAAGGAGTTGAAGGTCGTAGAGAGGAACTCGGTGAACAGAATTTATTTACATTATTTACATCTTAGAGAAGACATACATCGACAGTTTAGCGTGACTCCCAAATGGAGCCCGCAAGACTAACATACAGCAAACAGTTTACGAGCACACAGCTCACGAGTACATTTCTAGCACGACAACGAGCACTCAGCTCACTAGTACATCTCGAGCATGACAACGAGCACACACTAGCAGCCGGCAATCGCTGCTTATAAGCACTTGGTCCCCTCTTGATTCCAAGCGGACGTAAACGTTCGTCCAGTCATCGTTCGACGTCACCGTTCGACGTCACCGTAGACCAGCCCTTTTGGAGGAGGACGAGGGCTGTCGACTTGGAGGAGTATGAGGGCTGTTGGAGGAGGATGAAGACTCACATACACGTGCCGCACATACACACAGGCGTAATGGTCCGGAGCCGACGTCAGAGGGGCTTCGTAGAACTCTGAGCCGTTCCGGGTAGCACATTGTCTTGCGTCTTGGTCGGAACGCGGGAAGAAGCCCCTGTCGGCGTTCCCGCGGCAACTCCCCCACTCATAGCAGAACAAGGCGGCGTTGTCGTGTTGCGCACAAAGCCTGCTTCGTCGAACTCCTTCACTCGCAACGGCGACGAGGCTAGAGGTTGGCGGTGGCGTTCCAAGGTGAGGTTACCACCGCTGGCGTAAATGGCTGGCAAACTTGGACTGCAGCTGGCCGTTCTTAACAGGGGACACACGGCGGCAGGAATGGTGGGTACTGGCCAGCACGCTGACGCCCTACTTACGATTTTCGTCCCAGGTCCGCCAACTTGGTTAGGTCAGACAAGGTCTATGGGGAAGCGCACTTGCAGAATTTCTCATATTCCTGACGTACAATTTAGATATAAGGCACTTTCTAGCGTCTCTGGGCTCGCTAAAGTGGTCCTTTTGAGGTTGACCGAAGAAACCCCTCCGGACCCCGCTGTTAAGTAGCCGTATAATCCTTCACATTAAAATACGGCACAGCGATTGTAGCTATGAACATAGCATTTTAAAGCACAAGTTTGCTTCGAACAAACTCAGTGGTGGTACTGGCCGCCTGAACGTTCTGTGAAACGACATATAAGAGTCAGTTTCAGAATGTTTGCAGGATTTTCCGATGCCTTTGGTACCATTCTAAGTTCGCTTTTGTCGAAAATGACCGTGGGTGGGAGTTCACGGGGTGGTCTCTTATCTCTAGCTTGACAAGTAACGAGAAACGTTACTATAGGCGATTGTCACATGAGAGCGCTAACTTGCTTGCGACGTATCGGCCTCTCATATGTTCTAAATGCGCCATAGCAAGGCCCCAATTCAGCATTCGGGGGAATTTTGAAGTTTCAAACTGAAAAAAAAGAAGACCAGCTGTGGGCAATTTATCATCCCTATATGCGAATTTTGGAATCTGACATGTCTTCAAAGTCACATCGCAGGGTTCAAGAAGTGCCCTGCTGACGTAAGAGCTGCAGAACCTGCAGACTTCGAAGCAGCTCATTACGTGTCGCGAGAAAAAAAAAAACTTGTCCTGCGTTTCTTTCTCGTGTGCCAATCCTCATGCCGTCGTTTCAAAGCGCTACGAAAGCGAGTTTCTTTAACCCGTGATACTTGTAAAGCGAGCTTTGTAAATTGTTCTCGTTGGGCGCTTTCCTACAGTACCTCTTTTTTTTCTATCCTCTCTCCCTGTCCTATACCCTTTACCCTTATTTACCAGTGCTGGCCACTAAGAAGCAGAGGACAGGACATCCCGCCTCTTAATACTACTGATAATCTCGAATGCCCGTAAAAGGATTTTGTCATTTACAGAACAACGCGTGGTTCTGTAGTAGGGTTTAAAAAAAAACGTATTCATTAACCAACTTACCAATACAAGCGGATTCATTTACGACATCCTGAAAGAACCAATATTTATCTGGCCACGCTTCATGTGTGTGTGTGTGTGTTTTAAATTATTTCTCTGCTACTCACGGGTACAGTCATCGGAATTTGTACCAATATAGCCGATGGCTATATTCGTCATGAGGCTACTTTTACGGACATCTCTGGAAAAAATTGTACGCTTTTTGTCATTTCCTGCATTGCTGGACGGGCTAATGTCTATTCAATTTCATGTTTCCCCTGTATAGGGCTTTTCCCAATACGTACTGTCATCAGAAATTGAAACACGCACGATTCCGTAACTACTCGAATGCGTTGTTCCGTTTCCAGGCTTATCTGCATTTGTAACCGTGGCGTAATTTCGACCGGCTACAGAACAATTACGCGTCGCACGTCCATTTGGTTACGTGTAACAAATGTTGTGACGAATTATTTCTTGTTCGCATTTTTGTTTATGGCTGATGGAACATGTCGCGTCTTCGCAGAAAGTTAGGATAGAATTGTGCAGTGGCTTGCTTCAGGTGCACACATCTCCCAATTATAACAATGCTCGAAATTGAGGGATTTTTGAGGTACAGCGTTCATTCCAGCACATCTACAGGTAGTTAGTCCATCGTGGAATATTGCATTAATCATTGTACAAAATCTCGCAATGCGAACGTAAGAATTTCTCATTAGAAATTCCAGCGTTCACATAGCAAACAAGACGCGCAGTTCTTTTCCTGCCTTTTTTTTACCAGGAAAGAAACACAACAGCAAACATGTTTTTTTTTTTAAATTCAGAATTTTTTGTTTCCAAGCCTCTACATCACTAGTCGCCATCCGCACTGTTGAAGTAGCGTGAACAGGCTGTCCACCTTCGTGAACTCCGTCAAATGCTAAATACAGCAAAGTCATTTCTAGCTTATCAAGCTTGCTCTAACGTAAATAAGAGTGTCTGTTTTGCTGCTGCAGAATCCAAATTTGGCAATACAGCGCAGCGTAACGGGCAACGTAACTGCTACCCGGTGCGGTATAGCCCATGTGACGTTGCTCTGCGGAGCTCGACTTCACGGGCTCGAACACGGCCACGGCGGCCGCATTTCGGCGGAGAAGGAATGCAAAAAACCACTCGTGTGGCGTGAATTGATTCGGTGCGCGTTAAGGAACCCCAGGCGGTAAAACTTAATTCGGAGCCCCGCAGCATGCACGGAGTACCTCATAATCACATCGCGGTTTCGGCACTTCAGAACCGCATAACTTATTTCCAAAAATAGCATTGCTCTCCGGGGTACCCCTAAAAGAATCGCCGGGCTGTGTCGCTCACCGGCGGCGCTCCGGTGCGAAGCGGACCCCGAGGGCGCCAGGTTCTGGCCCGAGTGAGCCGAGACGCGCCTCTGGACGCTTCCGCCGGGGCCACCGTGGCTGCTGAAGCTGCTGCTGAAGGCGATGAGCGTGCGGCTGCCGCCGCCCAGGCCGGTCGAGGCGGAAGGCCTAGGCGAGCTCAGCACGGCGGTGGCCAGCTGCGACCGCCTGGCGGACAGCTCCGCGCCGGAGAGCGTGGCCCGCGTGCGAGACCCGGAGCGCCTCATGCCCGCCTCCTTACCGCTAGCTCGCCGCGACAGCGCAGCCAATCGGCGAGAAGAGGACGCGCTGCTCGGGCCGCCCCACCGCCGCTTGATCGGCAGTCGACGCGAGGCGGCACCGATGGTCGTCGTCTTCCTCTTCGAGGACCCTGCCTGTAGTTTGCTCGTGACTGGAGCTGGTTCGAGCTGGAAAAAAATCAGAAAACAAAACGAATTGCGCAGAAGCCATGGACGATGATTGTAAATGTAAGCGAATATCAGAACGCCTCTAGAAAGTTGTTGGCCTTATTAAAGGAACGATTCGCCTAGTGGCTGTACTGGCGTGTATCTGCAGCAGTGAAGGTACTCAGGTAGCGTTGTTTCACTGCGCATTTCGGTAGATAACAGAGCCGTTGTTGCGTTTCGCCTGCGACACGTGGTTTTGCCGGCGCGACTGCGGCGGGGCGGCAGACATTTTGGCCCGATCGTCGTCGCCGCAACGCTCCCCGCCAGGTGTTTCCAGGCGCGACTGCGGCGATGCGACCGCAAAGGATCACCCTCTCCTTCCAGTCATTGTGCCCGAACCAGGCGATGCGAAAGCAGGGATCATCCTCTCATTACAGTCATTGTGCCCGACCGGCAGCGCTACGACAGTGTGCTACGACATTGTGCTACGACAGTGTGCTACGACATTGTGCTACGACATTGTGCTACGGCAGCGCTACGACAGTGTGCGTCACCATTAGCCCATTGTACATTCACGTGCTCGTCTATTGAGGGGTTCCTTCTTGCCCTCAACTGCGAGAGTATAAAAACAGCTGCCCCCGGACGCCAAAAGGAGGGCTCCGATTTCTTCTGTTGAGTAAAGTGCTCTCCCGTCTCTCTTCTTCGGTCAACCTGACCGACAACTCTTTGCGATGTTAAAATAAACAAGTTGTTTTGTTGTTACCAGTCGACTCATGCTTTGCCGGGACCTTCGGATGCTTCCAGTTGTACCCCAGGCCGCCAGGCCAACGCTACCCTTGGGGCTTGCGACCCAGGTACAACCACGGGCGTCAGCGCCGAGTTCCCAACAGATCGTACCAGCGGTGGGATCCAAACATCTGGTTGGCAGCGGTGAGATCGCCTCCGACTTCAAACAACTGTCTGCCAGCGGTGAGATCGCGACAACGGAGGCCAGCAGCTAAGAGATGCAGTTGACTGTATGCTGAGCAGCTCAACGACGATCCGGGAGCAGTGCAACGAGCCCTGTGTGACGACTGGTTGCCTGCAGCGGAACGACTGCGCGGAATTCCTGCCTGCGAGGTTTGGTGAGTGCGGGACTTTCTTCTTCTGAGCTTTGCCAGGCTTTTGTTAGTGTCAGAAACAGAGCTGGTAATTGTGGTTGTCGTTGCTGCCGGGTTAGTTTGCGGCAAGACAATAGTAAGCAGTAGAGAAAGCAGCATTCAGAGCAGCCATGGATTTGAAGTCGTTGCGCAAACCGAAATTGTTGGAGCTTGCAAGAGAGTTGGGTCTGGATGTCTCGGACAAACTCAGAAAACCTGAACTGCTAAAGGCTATTCTTGAGTTAGAGGCTGAGGATGACGAGCTGTCGGAATGCCTTGAGACTATTGAGGAGAGGTCAAAAAGACAGGAGCGCGAACTTAAAGAGCAAAAAGAGAGACAGGAGCGCGAACTTAAAGAACAGAAAGAAAAAGAAGAGCGTGAACGTAAAGAACAGAAAGAGCGAGAGCAACAAGAGAAAAAAGAAGAGCGCGAACACGCTTTGGAAATGAAGCGTCTCGAGGTAGAGATGGAACGCGCTCGTAATGGAAGTCAGGCACACGGTGCAGGAGAACGCGTATTGTTCAAAATGACTGACCTGATGCGGCCGTTTAAGCTTGGAGAGGACATTGGTTTGTTCCTGGTTAACTTTGAGCGAACGTGCGAGAAGCAGGGGTTCTCTCGGGAAACGTGGCCACAGCGCTTGCTCACTTTGTTACCCGGCGAGGCGGCCGACGTAGTCGCTCGCTTGGATAGAGAGGAGGCAGAGGATTTCGAGACAGTGAAATCGAGTCTTCTAAAAAAGTACCGGCTGTCTGCGGAGGCGTTCCGTCGGAAGTTTCGGGAAAATGAGAAAGGCAAAAGTGAGTCATATACAGAGTTTGCGTATAGGCTTATGTCAAACATGCAGGAGTGGCTCAAAGAAGAGAAAGCGTTTGGTGACCACGATAAAGTTCTGCAGTGTTTCGGGCTAGAACAGTTTTATAGTCGGTTACCGGAGAACGTGCGATACTGGGTCTTGGATAGGCCAGACGTTTGTACGGTGGCTAAAGCCGCTGAGCTAGCCGAGGAGTTTGTGACGCGTCGGGCTCGCGGAGCTAAGGACGGTCAAAAGGGTGAATTTGGCTCGAAGTTTGAGAGGCCGAAGTTCACACCCATGAGAGCAAAGGGGAACACGCGTAGTGCGGATGCGAGTGGAAGCAGTGCGACCGAACCTAAGGAGACGGCGGCAGCCGAAGCCGAACGCAGAAAGCGGTTCGAGATGAGGCAAGCGCGCGTTTGTTATACGTGCCAGAAGCCGGGTCACTTTTCGGCGCAGTGTCCGGAAACAACACCAAAAGTTGTGTTTTTTTCAATAAGCAGCACTGACGAGAACATGAAGCTTCTCGAGCCTTACATGCGAGACCTCCTCGTGAACGGGAAAGAGTGCCGAGTGCTTCGCGATTCCGCAGCTACGATGGATGTAGTTCACCCGTCTTATGTAGAACCCCATATGTTCACGGGCGAGTGCGCGTGGATCAAGCAAGCCGTGGAAGCTCATAGCGTGTGTCTGCCGGTAGCAAAAGTGCTTATTGAAGGACCTTTCGGAGCGCTTGAGACGGAGGCGGCAGTGTCATCTATGCTGCCACCCCAGTACCCGTACCTATTTTCAAACAGGTCCGATCACCTCCTGCGCGAGAAGGGGCTTTTGTTTGGTGAAGCTAGTGTTCAGGCCTTAACCAGATCGAAGGTTCGGGAGCTCGCTGCAAAGGCGGTAGTTGCGGGGCCGACGTTATCAAACAACGAAAAAGGGTCAGAGGCGCAGCAAGCTGATATTCAGAGCACGCCCGAACTGAATAAACTTGAGTCTGTAACGTTAAAGGCGCCAGATACTGGAGAGGAAACGCCCGACACGGGAAAGTTAGAAGAGCTATCTACTGATTTGATCATCGCGCCTACGTCAGACGGACTTAATAGGTTGCTAAAAGTCAGCCGGTCGGCTTTGATAGCCGAGCAAAAAAAGGATGGCAGCCTGGAAAACGTGCGCTGCAATGTCAAGGAAGGTATCGCCAGGAAAAATGAGCGTTTTGTGGAAAGAGGTGGAGTCCTGTACCGGAAGTATCTTGACCGCCGAGGAGTGGAGTTCGATCAGCTGATCGTGCCTCAATGCTATCGTCAGGATCTGTTGCGCTTGTCACACGGGGGTTCGGGGTCCGGACACCTAGGAGTTAAGAAAACTAAGGACCGTCTCTTGCAAGAGTACTATTGGCCAGGGTGTTTTCGGGACGCAGACCACTTCGTGAGGTCATGTGACACCTGTCAGCGGGTGGGCAAACCAGGGGACAAATCGAGGGCGCCGTTGAAATTGGTACCTATCATTACGGAGCCTTTTAGACGGCTCGTTATTGATACAGTGGGACCTCTGCCGGTAACAGCCACGGGGTACAGACACATTTTGACTGTGATCTGCCCAGCGACAAAGTTCCCTGAAGCAGTGCCGCTTAAAGAACTCAGCTCAGTTGAGATAGTCAATGCACTACTGTCCATATTTGCGCGAGTTGGTTTTCCTGCGGAAATCCAATCAGATCAGGGCACAGTGTTTACTAGCGCTTTGACGACAACTTTTCTCGAAAGGTGTGGGGTAAAGCTGCTACACAGCTCAGTGTACCACCCACAGTCGAATTCCGTTGAGAAGCTCCACTCCGTCATGAAGCGCGTGTTGAGAGCGTTGTGTTTTGAACATCGAACTGACTGGCAGCTGTGTCTGCCTGGGGTGATGTTTGCTTTAAGGACCGCGCCGCATGCGGCTACGGGGTTTTCGCCAGCTGAACTGGTGTACGGTCGCTCGCTTCGATCTCCGCTTCGCATGCTTCGAGAATCATGGGAAGGTAGGGGCGACGACCCAGTCGTGGTGGAGTACGTACTTAAGCTCCTCGAACGCTTAAGAAGGGCACAGGAGTTGTCAGGTGAAGCAATGACAAAGGCCCAGCAGAGGGCCAAGGTTTATTATGATCGGACAGCCAGGGCCCGTCGTTTTGAGGTGGGCGATGAGGTCATGATATTGCGCACATCGCTAAACAACAAACTAGACGTGCAGTGGGAGGGCCCAGCACGAATTGTTCAGAAACTGTCGGACGTTAACTACGTGGTAAGTCTGCCAGGAAAGCGGAAAGCACAGCAAGTTTACCACTGTAATCTGCTCAAACCTTATAGACAAAGGGAAGCAGTGGTGTGCATGATGGTAAACGTTCCTGAAGAGCTTCCGGTCGAGCTTCCGGGACTAGGCTCAGTGACGAACAGGGAAGACACCGGTCAAGTCATTAGTGACCTTATCAGTAAAGCACCGCTGTCGCCCGAGCAGAAAACCGAACTACACCAGCTATTACAAGAGTTTCAAGGTCTGTTCTCTGAGAGGCCTGGTAGGACTTCTGTACTTACTCATGATATAGAACTTACCTCCCCAGAGCCAGTACGATCCAAGGCGTATCGGGTGTCACCCCGCCAGAGCGATATTATGGAGGCTGAGGTAAAGAAAATGCTACAGCTCGGTGTTATTGAGGCAGGTGAGAGTGATTATACCTCCCCTTTGATTTTAGTTGAGGTACCGGGCAAGGAACCTCGTCCTTGCGTCGACTACCGCAGGCTTAATTCCATCACTAAGGATCAAATTTATCCGATCCCTAACATCGAGGAGCGCCTTGAGAAAGTTAGTAGCGCTCAGTTTATTTCCACCCTAGATCTTGTCAGGGGTTATTGGCAGGTTCCACTTACAGAAGAGGCTAGTAGGTATGCGGCGTTCATTTCACCAATGGGAACATTCCGTCCTAAAGTGTTGAGTTTTGGTTTGAAGAACGCGCCATACTGTTTTTCAAGCCTCATGGATAAAGTGTTGCGGGGACAGCAAGAATTCGCTTTACCGTATCTAGACGACGTAGCGATATTCTCCGCATCCTGGTCTGAGCATATGACACACTTGCGGGCAGTGCTAACCCGCCTGCGCGAAGCGGGCTTGACAGTCAAGGCTCCTAAGTGCCAGTTAGCACAGGCCGAGGTTGTCTACCTCGGTCACGTGATTGGTCAGGGTCGTCGCCGCCCCTCTGAAATAAAAGTGGCCGCTGTGCGAGACTTTCCGCAACCGCGCACCAAGACCGATATTCGGTCGTTCTTGGGTGTCGCCGGCTACTATCAGAGGTACATCCCTAGGTACTCTGATATCGCGGCTCCCCTGACGGATGCTCTAAGAAAGACAGAGCCTCAAACAGTCGTCTGGGACGAGACAAAGGAAAGAGCTTTTAGCGCCCTAAAGAGTGCCCTAACAAGCCAGCCTGTGCTACGATCGCCAGACTATACAACAGGGTTCATTGTTCAGTGCGATGCTAGTGAGCGAGGCATGGGCGTTGTACTGTGCCAACGGGAAAATGGAGAAGTAGAACACCCCGTCCTGTATGCTAGTCGTAAGCTGACCAGTCGTGAGCAGGCGTATAGCGCCACCGAGAAAGAGTGTGCGTGTCTCGTGTGGGCCGTTCAGAAATTGTCATGCTATCTAGCCGGCTCGAGGTTTATCATTGAGACGGATCACTGCCCTCTCCAATGGCTGCAGACCATCTCTCCCAAAAATGGCCGCCTCCTGCGCTGGAGCCTCGCTTTACAACAATATTCCTTTGAGGTGCGTTACAAAAAGGGGAGTCTCAACGGTAACGCCGATGGCTTAAGTCGAAGCCCCTAACGTAGGAATCAGCCTCAAAATTGTTTGTTACTGATGTTTTTCTTCCTGAGGCAGGATTTTTTTAAAGATATTGCTTTTGTTTAGTGTTTCAAAGTGATGATATGCTTTCTAGTGCAATTTTTCAATTTGTGGACGCGTTCTGAGTGATGCTAGACTACTGTAAGGAACTAGGCAGTGGTATAAAAAGGGGAAAGAGCCTGGCAGGGCTTAGTGAGGGTTGTGCCGTGCTTGCTGACTGAGCGGTTGAGTTTCAGCGTAGTTCTAACGCTTGCCGGGAACGAGAACAAAAATGTGAACTCTCCCGAAGTCACTTTGCAGTGTCCCGTGCGAACCTGAACGAGAGAACGAGGCCTTCTCTGTGCGCTGCGCTCAAGAAACGTCGATGGACGCCCGACTTCGGTTATGAGCATCATCGAGCGACATCCCTCCGGACAGCGGATGCAGTCCCCTGTCCATCGGGATCTCCTTCCCCCGGCGGGGCGGTCTGTTGCGTTTCGCCTGCGACACGTGGTTTTGCCGGCGCGACTGCGGCGGGGCGGCAGACATTTTGGCCCGATCGTCGTCGCCGCAACGCTCCCCGCCAGGTGTTTCCAGGCGCGACTGCGGCGATGCGACCGCAAAGGATCACCCTCTCCTTCCAGTCATTGTGCCCGAACCAGGCGATGCGAAAGCAGGGATCATCCTCTCATTACAGTCATTGTGCCCGACCGGCAGCGCTACGACAGTGTGCTACGACATTGTGCTACGACAGTGTGCTACGACATTGTGCTACGACATTGTGCTACGACATTGTGCTACGGCAGCGCTACGACAGTGTGCGTCACCATTAGCCCATTGTACATTCACGTGCTCGTCTATTGAGGGGTTCCTTCTTGCCCTCAACTGCGAGAGTATAAAAACAGCTGCCCCCGGACGCCAAAAGGAGGGCTCCGATTTCTTCTGTTGAGTAAAGTGCTCTCCCGTCTCTCTTCTTCGGTCAACCTGACCGCCAACTCTTTGCGATGTTAAAATAAACAAGTTGTTTTGTTGTTACCAGTCGACTCATGCTTTGCCGGGACCTTCGGATGCTTCCAGTTGTACCCCAGGCCGCCAGGCCAACGCTACCCTTGGGGCTTGCGACCCAGGTACAACCACGGGCGTCAGCGCCGAGTTCCCAACAGATCGTACCAGCGGTGGGATCCAAACACCGTCAATTAAATTATGGGGTTTTACGTGCCAAACCACGATCCGATTATGAGGCACGCGGTAGTGGAAGACTCCAGAAATGTGGACGGGGGATACCTTAACGTGCACCTAAAACTAAGTACACAGGTGTTTTCGCATTTCGTCCCCATCGAAAAGCCGTGGCCGGGATTCGATCCCGCGACCTCCTTGCTTAGCAACCCAACACAATAGTCACTAAGCAACCACGGCGGCTGAGCAGAGCCGTTATTCAGAACATCTGTCGCGGTTGCATAGGTGGCTATACACATGAGCCGATTCGACACATATCTGTGTCGTTCCCGTGGCGCTAGCGTCGGTGTGGAAGGCGACTCTCCTGCTGCCATAGCCCGCCCTCGCAGCCACCACAGGGGAGGTGGGAGAAGGGAATGCTTTCCTTCCCGAGAACTCCAACGCTGCATTCTGACGGCCCTCGCGTGGCAGCGCGCCCATATCAAAAAGCTATAAAGCCTTCGGCGTAGTATGCGCCGTGCAACTCGGCTACGCGAGAGCCCGTGCCCTTCGCATCGGTTCCTTTGTATTGGCGGTAGAATTCTGACCGTGAAAATGGTCGTAAGAGCTAAGGAAACCTATTCGCTTTAAAAAAACAAGCCCAGGTCATACGCTAGACTTTCAACTGGAGGCACATCTTACACGCGAAACCGCCCGCAAAATTTTCCTCCGGTGAGACGCACGTGCTCCTGGTTCCACAGTGCGTCTGTTCCCTCTCCTCGTCGCCCTGCTAAGGCGAAGGATGCCTAGGAGGACTGCGGGTTGGCGTGGTCCATACACTGGCTGTCGCCTGTACTTCAATTGGCCGTATTTTTCACTGTGCATGCGCAACATGTATAAAGTGTCCCCTACCAGTGAAGTATGGAATTGTCCAGGCTTGCAAGTGGAACATTTGTCTCCTACTGCAAGCTGGTCTGAAATACAGCGCCACGTCCAGCTACAATGGCTGGCTACACAAAAATATACACCACAAGACAGTGCTTGAATTCATGCACAACATAAGCCTTGACCCGCCGTGGTTGCTCAGTGGCTATGGTCTTAGGCTCCTGAGCACGAGGTCGCGGGATCGAATTCTGGCCATGGCGGCCGCGTTTCGATGGGGGCAAAATGCGAAAACACCCGTGTACTTAGATTTAGGTGCACGTTAAAGAACTCCGGGTGGTCGAAATTTCCGGAGTCCTCCTGTACGGCGTGCCTCCTAATCAGAAAGTGATTTTGGCACGTAAAACCCCATAATTAAAAAAAAAAAAACATACGCTTTGCATCACACACACAATGTATACCAATTTAATGCGACGGAAAGTTGCCTTAAAGGGGCCCTGAAACCGCCCTCGGGATTGGTGATATAACATAGTCCTCGGGTAGCATACGCTGATGTGAATATCTCAGCCAAGTTTTGCTTTGGTACACGGTGCGTGGAGCTCGCAAGCGGAGCGCGAAGTCACCTTTCTTTCAAACGCTCTCTTTTCAAACGGAAGCATGCTCCTCATTCTCTTCTGGACGCTTTATTTTCTAATAAAGCGGATCCCCATACGGGGCTGCTGTTGGTAGCTGCGGTCTGCTACGTAGCTTAGATACAGCGGCCGCCGCGGGGTGCCGCCTCGAGTCCACTGGCTAAGCGCACTGAGGCTCGCTGAGGGAAACCGCGCTTGGCTTACGTTTAGCGCACCGTAGGCACCAAAATCAGAAGTCGCGGCGTCTACGTTAAGATCCAAACTGAAATTGGATGTTAACGTAGGATGTTAACGGCGAAGCGTTGTGGGCGTTGTGGGCTTCGCCGTGCAAGGCATTGAAGAAGGAACGGGAGCACAGCGGAGGCCGTTGTTGTTGCCTCAAAACATGGTTCGCACCCACAAGGGGATTGGCCACACTAGGTTGACTGAAAAGAACATCTAACAAAATATCAAAGGGAGTGAAGGTAAACATTCAAAACGAACCACTAGGAAACTAAACGCTAATGAAAATTACTAGAGGGCCTATACTTCAATTTAGGATGAGATGAAAATAAAGTGTCCCACAGTCGATACCCTAGCAGCGAAGCCTGCCTGACGTTTCAATGAATTTATACATATAGCAGAAATCATCGACCCATGGCTTGTGCCTATTTGACAGGCACCAAAGAACAAACTATTTGGTGTAGTAAGCACTAATACCAACCTACTAGTTGGAAATACGAAGAACATTCTGCGGAGGGAGGAGAAGCGGCGGCAAGAAAAAGAAATGGCACATAGTTTCCGATTCATTGCAATATGAGCAGAGGCCGTGTTTGAGTGCCAATAACTCCGCTTCTGCTGAGCGCATTGAAGTACTTCTTGCGGCGAAGTATTTCTGAAATAGCCTATTCTCACTTCGAATGCCTTTCTCCACATCGACAAAAAGTGGTTTAGGGCCCCTTTAAGGTAAGCCTACGTCGCAAAAAATAAAATAAAATAATAATAATAATATAGAGGAGAAGGTGGACATGTTTTCGGCATCCCTGGGTTAGGAGAGCTACATGAACGAAAAAGGTATGCGACTTCCGGAGACAGCGCGCGGCGTCAAGAAAGGGGAAGCGACTAAATGGCTAAGCTTTTGGTGACCAATTCTACCAGAAAAAATGAGAAGGGATGAATAAGTCAGCCTGTTTCCTTTTTCCCAGCAAGCAATATTTGTTGTGCCCTCTGTTCGAAACAAACAAACAAACAAACAAACAAACAAACAAACAAACAAACAAACAAACAAACAAACAAACAAACAAATCATTGCATGGCTCTTTGCAGGTTTGGCGCAATTTTATGAGCGACGTACACGAGGGCGCGTCGTTAGACGAGATGTGGCCACGATCGACAAGTATTGGGGAATCGTCGTGGATTTTGTCTTTTCCAAGAGGCACGTTTACGAATGGTCCGGGCATGCCCTGCTCCCCACATGAGCCGACGCAACCGCACCAATGGAATTCAGAGTGAACCGGCAACTGTATAAAAGCACACGGAGGTCAGGTGGGCTAACGTCTCGTTTTGACTAATCTGTATGGAGTTTGTCGGGGTTCTAGTGCAAACAGCAGTTGCTGCAGATAGGAAATTAGCCAATCGTTGCTCGTGAAATGCTTTTTTTTTTCGTCCACTTTCACATTCCCTTAATTTATAATTTTAACACTTCAAAGCTACGGATAACTTCCCCCAGTATGCTTTCCGAAGCACGGCGTATATCGTGGTCGAGAGTCGCAAATGGCATTCACTATTGGTCCCCGCCGGCCCACACAGGCCGGAGCTCACGCCGAAAATGTGTCGCAAGTCTGCCACCTGTGGCTGGATCGCACATTAAACTCGGAAATTTGCATAGCGATAGCGTGAGTCACACGAGGATGGGAAGAAAGCTATAGTCGCATCGGTACTGATGCGTTCGCGGCCTAGAGGTGTAGTGGCCCAGAGCAGCCTGCATCTCTTTGTTCGGAGGCGCCTGCGAGTTGGGCCTCCCAAGCCAACATTCCTTTGTTTGCTCTAGCGCGCACTCTAGGTCGCATCCTTATCTAACTCATAATTTCACAGTGAAGATGTCAAGGGGACTTCCGTAACCATTTCTGCAGGGGGACTGCGCGCCGCTGCGGCGTGCGGCGGTGTGCTTGGTGTCACGCTTCAGTCAAGGAACGGCCATCAACACAACCTGCGTCAGGGCGCCAAATTTTCGCTTTGAGATCTAATTATCCATGGTTATCCACACTCTCACGTGGTTCCCCGTTCACATGGGTTCCATCATGGGAGGCCCCACAAACCTCAACGAGCTGGCCCACTCCAAGGCGCGAGGTCTCGCTTTCCGCGACCACGGAGAACCCCAACGCCGGCCCGCAGTGGTGGAGAACAGAGATCAACCGACCACATACAATGAAATTGCGCAGCACTTCTATCTCGGCAGGAGAGACTTTCCCCTTCCACACAAGAAGTTAAATAGAGCGCAGGCATTGGCCCTCAGATTATTGCAAACAGGCTCGTATCCCAGCCCGGCTTTATTCCACAAGATTTATCCCGACACCTACGCCACTAGTTCTTGCAGGCACTGCAATGACATCGCTAGCCTAGACCACATGCTCTGGCGTTGCGCCTCGTTACGAGGCACAGAACAAATCAATGAAGACAAGTGGCTCTCCGCTATCAAGAGCCCCGATGCCGGGGCGCAACTATGGGCTGTCCAGAGGGCCCACGATGCGGCGGTCGGGCATGGCCTGACTGTCCCAACGTGGGAGCGGCCCGCAGCGCGCTGAGTCGCGTACCTCAGGACTTTTATTAAAGTTTTGCATCAATCCACACTATAAAAATATGTTACCTTGCATACACTGCACTCCAGTAGACAACTTCCTTGCATGGTTCTTCTTAACCAGTAATCCGTAATATATTGTTTCTCGTGTCCCGTTTTACCGACTGCACGTTGGAGGTCAGCTATGTAGGAGAGTTCGTACACGGCTACGGTGGTGATGGGCTGATAGCGCACGTGGTCCAGCAATGCAGCTTGCCTGGGGGCCCCTCGCGGCCGTGTGAGCGGGACGTCGGTGATGAATCGCAAGCAACAACCGGCAAACAGAGTCGCATGTACTACCGACGAAAGGTGCGAGGAATCGTGTAGACAGCTTCGCTGCCATTGATGCATCAGTTGCTCGGATTGGCATACATCTGCGAAGGATTTCTTTACCGCTGATTCTTTTTCGCTTTTGTTCAGCGTCGATGCAATTGACAGAAGACTTTTGAATTTAGCAAGCCTGGCCACTCAGTCACACATTCCTTTACTGAATTTCTTTATATTTTCCTTTCCTTGAGTAGCACGTTCTCGCACTGCCCTCCTTGCCTCGATTTTCGGCATATTCGGAACAAGAATGTATATTAGCGCTTCATATATTTGAGGAACAGCAAGAAACACTTAAAAAATGCGATAGGTATTTTTATTTCCATCCAGATTCGTAGTTGTAAAACGCTTCACAATTTTTGAGGCACGGCACCAATTCGGCTAAATAACAATGACTCCGCGTCGGCATAGTCGAACGGTCGAGAGAAACGCCCTCCGACGCGAAAGATTCGTGTTCGAAACCCTAAGGTATAATCTACGTTACGATCTGCGCTGCACTAATCTAATTCCTCACACCACGTACAAAACGCCGGAAATTGTATCTCATACAGATATAATACTAAATGTCTGTTCACGTCACTAATACGCAATACGATTACAACACTTTTTCACGGTAAATCGCGCAATAACTAATGAACGCCTGCAGCGCCTAAATGCGTTTAAAAGGTGCATTCGATTTCTTACGACGAGCAGTCTCCGCGTAAGGCTCTCCTTGTTGCATTATCCGAAGGCGTCAAGCTCCCGAAGCAAGCAGTCATCTCCCGTCATTAAAGCGCGCGCCTGCAGGAATTTTATTCTTCACGCATACGACTCGACCGCCGTTTAGATGCTGGTGAGACTGACAATCTTATCGTATCTCAAGAACGGTTCCCTTTTGTTGTAAAGAAGCGTCCAGGGCTCCATGGACTCTATGTCGACGCTGTTCAGTATGACGCCTGCCGCGTGCGACGCCGCGTAGAAGACGCCCACCAATCCCTTCTCTCGGATCTTGGGGCACGTCTCGACCACGGAGTGCATCAGCGCTTGCGCCGCTTCGTCGCCGTCCGCCAGGAGCCAGCGCAGCGCGGGCCGTTCGCGCTGGTCCGCCTGGACGCCCGCGTATCCGACCACCACTACGCGACCTTCGGAGGACGTAACCGTGGCCACCTTGACCGTCTGCCCTTCTTCGGCGAGCGCGACGCGAAGGTAGTAACTCCTGTCGAAACCGAGCACGCCGTGGTCGTACTCGATCACGGACTCCGCGTCGCGCTTCAAGTCCAAGTCCCTGACGAGCACGCCAGTCCCGCTTCCACCACTGGGAGCCGGGAAAGAGCCCTTGCGCAAGGTGACGTGGCAGTAGACGATGTCGCCCCAGTAGGACACCTGGAAGTGGTAGCGATCGAGGAACGGTTGGGCGCGACTCTGCGGCATCACGACGCACATGTTTTTGCCCTGGCACGCTTCCAGCATGCGGCTCCACAGCATGCGGCTCAGGCCCGTGTTGTAGCGCTCCCGGGAGACGTGGAAGAAGCCGCAGAAGGACACTTCGTCGCCGAACGTGATGACGCAGGCCGACGCGCACACGTCGCCTCCTGCGAGAGGCCGAGTGCGCGCGCGACACTCGAACATTGTTCATTGCCGCGGGACATGAATCAGCTTCTTTGTTCAAGCGGAAGCTGACGGGTGACTCGGCATGTTACACTATAGCGGCGCGAGTGAAAAATCTGCGCATCTGTGAAATTAACGAAACGGTTGCGAAACATCAGAGCAAAAGCGCAGATATCAGTCAGTCGTGATGACGGCCCTATTACTAGCCTAAGGCGGTCGGCCAATGCAAACAGCTCTTACGAAGAAAAAGCTTTGTGAATTCAACTCCATAAGAAGAAGGGGATTTCGTGCTTTTCGTTTGCCTGTGGCATGCCGTCTATAGCTTTGTCTGTTTCGTTAGACGCTAACAGCGTCGGTCACGTCTTGATTAAGCTAATCTCGCACGCAAGAACTTGCTTAGACGATTAAAAGAGAGCGCTACGGCGCACCCATCATTGGCGATAAGTTAGCGCTCTTTTACGCGCATTACTTTCTATGCGTGCGCGCAAAAAAGAAAGAAAAAAGAAAAGGAAGAATGAAAAAAAAAAAAAAACAAGCTGTCACTGCAGCGCAAGAAGGTCACGCTCACAGGACTAAAATTAAGATGGTCTACATGACAGCGTCTTTTTGATGTCATATAGACCATTGGTGATACAGCCACGCGACTTCAGACCAGCATTACTTAGATGCGTGCGTTGCCACAATAACTACCGCAGTGACGCGCGAGTGCATTGCTCAATACTGACAATAGTTCGCATGTAACCCCTGCACACGCAATAATCTCCTTGCGTGTGCAGGTAAGTGGTGCCATCGCTACTGACACACCCCAGAGACAGAAAGCACTCAGAGTTACAGACCATAGACACGTGGACGCGTCGTTGTCAGCGTCCTTTCAACACTGGCAATGCATCATAAATTACACTGGAATTACACCTTGAAAATTTGAAATTGTACGACGGCGGCATCACATCTGTAATTCACCGGCACGGTCAATACGTTTATGCAAGTTAGTTGCATGCACGTACAAAACCTGTCTTGTCCTTTCGGGTCATTTCCGCACTCATTAATGAGGCTGCACTTCCTTGTTTGATTTAACCGCAGAAGTGATTTATGGCTTTCTTGCGCAGGCTTCCGGTATACATCAGAACGGAAACTACGTCATGGAAGGACAAGGCGCTGCCCATGCAGCCACCTTGTGTAGAGCGTGTCCCAGCCATCATGCATCGCGCTTTGAAAAAAGGACGGGCCATTCTTTGCAAAGGTAACCAAGTGTACATTGTTCAGAGGGGAGTAGCCGCCAGTAATTTTTTTGCTGATGCCAATCCATTGATTTATGAATTGCAATTAGCTGATGCTTTTTTTTTATATTACTGCTCTGAATACTGTGCTGTCAATGAAGAGCTTATAGGAAATTGAAAGAAACTTATAGCTGGGATGTTCTAAGCCAGGTACGCTTAGCCCATTTATTTTTTCCGGGTGATAAAGAAAGCTGAGAGGAGCTTTTTAAAAAAGAAGGCCCGCGAACAATAATAAAAAAAAAGAATCAGGGGCTAACGGGTTAGCGGGATTTCTTTTTCAGCTGGAAAAAATAAACAGGCATAAAACACCAGGCTGAAAACAGATACGACGACGACGACGACGACGACGACGACGACGACGACGACGACGACGACGACGACAACAACAACAACAACAACAACAACAACAACAACAACAACAACAACAACAACAACAACAACAACAACAACAACAACAACAACAACAACAACAACAACAACAACAACATACCATCATCATCATCAACAATAACAACAACAACAACGACGACGACGACGACGACAACAACAACAACAACGACAACAACAACAACAACAAGCAGCAGCAGCTCAAACTCGTCGTTGTTCATGCGAGTTCTCCGCCACAAATGGCCTGTACATGAATGCTTGGTAGTCACTCCTAGACGTGACAAGCAAGCATTGAAACGAACCCCAAAACGACACCGAACACTGCGAAATGCTCTCTTTGTGCGAAATTAGAGCGCGAATGTTCTGTTACGGACGCAATATGCAGTATATACGTTGTAATTCCCGCTCCTCGCGAGGCAGATCGCTGCGTTTGCCATGAACTGAACACACCGACTTTTGAACGTCAGGCTTTCCGTATACAGGGTAGAAGAAGCCCGCCAATGCACGAAAAGTGCCTCGAGCAGCCAGTCGCGCGGCGATTTTGCGTGCATTTGCGGACTGCTTTCTCGCTCGGAAAAACACTTTTATGTAGCACGTATTGAGCAACAGAAAGCTGTATCGGGAGTTTTTCACGTCGCTCTGCTATTCTTTCATTGACACTTTTCATCTAATTAAAATATTGAAAAAGGTGATTAATTAATTAAGAATAATTATCGCTGAGAATAATTATCACTGGTAAGCACCTCGCCAACATGTAAAGCGCTTCTTTTTGATCATTCACATTTTTGTTTATATCTGTGTCTTTAAAGTAATATATAGCAATGTATAATGTTCACACTCCTGCTATAGCCTTATATTGGCCTGCAGTATATGTATATAACAAATAAATAAATAAAAATTAGGTATTATGACAAAAATAATAATTTGAGCAAGTCCAAGCCACGCGACGGCAAACAACATTACCTTTGTTCTATAAAAAGATAAATAAATAAATAAATAAATAAATAAATAAATAAAAATTAGGTATTATTAAACAACATTACCTTTGTTCTATCCAGCTACGTGGCATTTACATATTTTTAAACTCTGGCTAAAGTTTGCTGGGACACCCTGTATATGGAGTACTTGAAGAAAATTAGCCACAGCCGGCACAGAATGTTATAGCTACTTCCGACTAAGATGTCCGCACTCAAGAGATCGCGCCAACAAGATATTGAGCACTGTTACGCACTGAAATGACTTTACGCTAGTTCTAGATAATTAACTCCTTGCAGCGTATACCGCGACATGCGCGCCGAATTTTGAGCTCTCACGAAGGACTTTAGCGACACACGATGAGAAGGCGGCGCGACGATGAAACACGCACTAGGGTGCTTCGAAGTCTTCCGCGTCGGCGGCGGGCAAGGCGGTCATCGAGACACCCTATTACAGTGTTCTAGAAGACACTGTAACCCTATCACGCACGGCTGTCGCTTGAGCCATCGGTAGCCGTTTGCGCTTGCACAGTTTGCACGTGACGTCACGCCCGCCGTTCCGTCCCTTCGGCCGCCATAACTGGGCACCATGCTTAGGTCTCTCGGTCATTCTCTGTGGACTACAACGCGTCCGTGACTGGCGCGTGAGACAGTTTAGGCGCGGTGATCCCGAAAGGCAAGTGTTCAGCGTTTTGCCTTTCGTATTTACACGGGTTAGTGGGTCGTACGCGGGTAAGGCACGAGAGAAAAGGTCGGAATCTGCGACGGCGTAGACCCTTACAGGCTACGACTCGGCGCAGGTGCGACTGCAACTTAACTTTAACTTCAACTTTATTCCGCATCTTCCTCTTTTACAGCAAAAGAAAATGCAAGGGCAGGAACAAAAAGCTTCACAGTCGCAGCTTGGCGAGGTTCCTGATGCTCAGTAGCTGCCAGCCACAACGCAAGCGGACATATTTACTTACCTCGCCTTGTCAACGACTTACGTAACCCTGCAGAAAATGAAGCTTCTGCAATTCACTGGATGCGCACAACTGCTGCACAAAAGGCTGGATGAAGAAGATCCTATCAATGCGGGCTACAAACAGAGCGTGTCATCGTTCTCGGCAAGGCGAGTCGGCAGCGAACGCGTTCTTGCACACCAGGGGCGCGATCGGAGATATCTTGTTCGATACGCGTTCTGTTCAGTTGCTGCAACGTCACAAAGTTGCAGTGTGCAAAATTTGTGACAGCGGGGCGGAGAGAGCAGCCAATCAGGAAGCGGTGACCTCCCCGGAAGTTTACTTCCGTCGTTTGTCGTCTGCTTGCAAACAGTACACTACAAAACCAAATGTTTCTCGTCTTCCAAATGAATTAAATCTTCATCTAAAAAAATGTATTTTTTCTTCTCAAGCCCAAACACGTTTTCAAATAGTAGTACGCGTGACTACTGCAATTTAAAACTATTAGGTTTTTTGCGTCGTCCCTAGGTGGTGTCGCGCACAGCGAGAAGAAAAAAGAAAAAGAACGACGGGAAGAGTGGCGCACTTTTCAAGAGGCAGCGACAACATTCCAGTGGCTCGCTGGCACCGATGATGTTGTCGATTTCTCTGTACAACCAACGAATTATTTGTTTCGAGAAACAAAAACGACGCCGGAATTCACTTTCTGCCATTTCTTCAAACGCGTTTCGAACCGCCACCCGCTCTCCTCCTTCCTCTAGAAACGCCAGCGCAACAACCTAAGTTCCCAACGGAAGCGCCATTTTCTCGAATTAAACTATGGATTGGATTCAAGCGTGCCATTCCGCAGCCGGAAAGGCCGCCTGTTGGATCCAATCCAATCCACCAGACGCGCCATACGAAGCCGTATGATCGCTCCAAGCTTCCCAGCTCCCGTCGGGTTCGGCGCCTAGCAGACGAAATGCTCGGTGGGAGGATGATTGACAGGAGCGTGTCGTCATTTTGACGTCACCAAAAACGTGGCCGCGCCCCGTGGCTGGCGACGTCGGCGCGGAGTAGGCCAATCGCGCGCGCCGGTAACCGAACGAACGCGCCGAACAACCATCTCCGATCGCACCCCAGTAAGCGACAACGATGGCTAGATTGTGCCCGTTTTATTCTACGGCTCCGTTAAGGCGCAGCGGATTTGCCGTGCGAGCAGGAGTAATTTCTCAGGTGAGATTGTGTCCGACTGAGTTCGTGCTTGATTGATATAGTAGTCTATACCCACCAGTAAACCCAAGTCTGAAGCCAATACATTAAGTTTAGGTCGTCCGTTCCTACAAATAATTGCTCCTTTAGGCATCAGTGTGTCACAACCGTTGCACGCGGAAGCCGCGGAAAGTGACGCACGTGCAAACTATGTACAGATCATCGGTAGCCGTAGTCCTACTTTCTTTCTCCCGTCAAATCGTTCTCATGCGCTTTTTAGCTGCGTCATGTGCGCTGCTCATCAGTATTGCTTTGAGCGCGGCTTGTAAAAAGGTAAACTATAATGCGCGTGAGCTCATCAACGTGTTACTCACGAGATGTCGGTCGCTTTTCCCGTTCCCTGATGACGTAGAAGGAGTTGGGGACGCAGCGGTACAGCGACCACACGAGAGAAGCAAGGATTGCAGTCTCTTCATCTCTCCATGCTTGTCGCAGAACGTCGCTAACGTCGTCTTCGTCCACAACACTGAGCACGTACTTCTCAAGAAACTCCGGCGAAAGTGGGACGCCGCTTGTAGCAGCAGGAAGAGCTGCGTCCTTGTGGTAGCCCGAACACAATTCGGCATGCGTTGGGTTACTGCGGAAGAAGGACTGCCCACAAAGCTTGCAGCAAAGAAGCGACTGGACTTCGCTGCCATGGTGTGGCGGACTAATACTTCGCATAGAGGTGGCGCTGTGCGAGAAATCTGTGCCTAAAGGTTGGCTTGCTGTTGGGTTGCTCTCAACCTTTTCACTCCTGTTGCTCGGTGCAGTTGGATTTAAAGGATACCCAGACTCTCGAGGAGGAGTAGCTTGTTTGCTTTTCCCGGCAGTATCCTTATCAGGGCGGCGAGGCCAGCTATCTTCGTCATCTCTACCCGATATACCTGAAGAAAGAAATTGGGTTAGCTGGCAGAAAGGAGGTGGTTTTGTCAGTTCACCTTGAAAAGGAACGGCTTGTGTCTGTTGAAAGTTAGCCTTCAAGTCCAAGTAACACAGCCTTGTGGGTGACCCAGGACGTGGCTGTACATTTGTCTCGCTGGTCTCGTCACCTTCGTCATCATCTATTCGCACTAGACAGCAGGAAGAGCTCCTCTTTATTGAAGTAAGCTTTCCACCAGGTGAACTACTGCCGCTGCTCACATATACGACTTCTTCATCTGTGATGTCAGTTTTTTCTCTTTGACAATGTGGAGTTCCAGTGGAAGATGAAGCCGACTTTATCGTGGTGAACACGACTCCTGTGTTTGAGTGATTCATTATACAAGAGTAATCTGAAGTGCAAGCCGGTGTACTGAACTTAAAAGTTCGAACGTGAGGTACGGCGCTACCATGATCTCTAGCTTTAGCCTTTCTCTTTACCAGTTGCGAAAGTGCTTGCGGCTCTTTCAGTTCACCGACAATTCTCTCGTAGGTTACGCTTTCTGTAACCGTGATTACTTTTTCGCCTTCGAGTTGTTCGGAAGACAACGATTGAAGTTGAAGGCCCTCAAGAGTAGTGTTTCCATCTTTAGGAAGTGCGTTATCTTCTATAACTGCAGGCTGTGACTTCGAGCCTTCAACCTCCTCTGAGGACTCATCTTTTCCAGGAAGAGCAAGCTTCTGCTCTGCCACTTCCGTCCTTGGCAACGCCAATTCTTTCTCCCCAGGGGATGGCTTCGTTTCGTTTGCACTGGACGTAACATAGGTGTTCGGTTTTTCCTCTTCTGTGTGTAGTATATTTCCAGTGCCTCCGCAGCCTTTCTGTTTACCGTGTTCAGCTACATCCTCGGGAAGTTTGTCCTCTTCTGTAACTCTAGGCGGTGACTGCCAGCCTTCAACAACCCCGGAATATTGATCCTTCGCAGAAAGAGGAGGCCTGTGCTCAGCCACTTCTGTTCTTGGAAACGCGATATCCTTCTCTACAGTGGATGACATTGCTTCGGTTGGACTGGGCAATACTTCGGTGACAGGTTTTTCTGCTTCGGTGCGCACCACTTTTCCAGGGCTTTCGTAGCCTTCCTGTTTACTGTATTCTAGTGATACCGCACTTGCATCCTCCTGAAGTGCCTGCTCTGCTATAACTTCAGTGAGTGACTGCCGGCCTTCAGCCCCATCTGAGGACTGATCCTTTCCAGAAAGATGAGGCGTTTGCTCAGCCACTTCAGTACTTAGACTTGCCATGTCCTTGTCTACAGTGGATGGCATTGCTTCAGTTGCACTAGGCAATACTCCGGTGATGGGTTTTTCTTCTTCGTTGTGCATTACTTTTCCGGTGCCTTCGTAGTCTTCCTGTTTGCTGTGTTCTAGTGATGCTGCACTTGCATCCTCCGGATGTGGCTGCTCTTCTCTAACTTGAGGTGGTGACTGCCAGCCTTCAGCCCCCTGCGAGGTCACATCCTTTCCCGGAAAGGGAGGCTTGTGCTCAGCCCCTTCAGTACTCGTACTTGCCATGTCCTTGTGTACACAGGGTGGCATTGCTTCGCTTGCACTAGGCAATACTTCGGTGATAGGTTTTTCTTCTCCGGTGTGCATCACTTTTCCGGTGCCTTCGTAGTCTTCCTGTTTGCTGTGTTCTAGTGATGCTGCACTTGCATCATCCGGAAGTGCCTGCTCCTCTATAACTCCAGGAGGTGACTTCCAACCTTCAGCCCCTTCCGAGGACTGAGCCTTTACAGAAAGATGAGGCTTGTGCTCATCCACTTCAGTACTTGTACTAGTCATGTCCTTGTCTATAGTCGATGACATTGCATCAGTTGTACTAGGTAATCCTCCGGTGATAGGTTTTTCTTCTCCGATGTGCATCACTTTTCCAGTGCCTTCGTAGCCTTCCTGTTTAGTATGTTCTAGTGATACTGCACTTGCGTCCTGCGTAAATGCCTGCTCTTCTACAACTCCAGGAGGTGACTTCCAACCTTCAGCTCCCTCCGAAGACTGATTCTTTCCAGAAAGACGAGACTTGTGCTCAGCCTCTTCAGCACTCGGACTCGCCATGTCTTTGTCTACCATGGATGGCATTGCTTCGGTTGCAGTAGGAAGTAGTTTGGTGACCGGTTTTTCTTCTCCGGTGTGCATTACCTTTCCGGTGTCTTCGTAGCCTTCCTGTTTGCTGTGTTCTGGTGATGCTGCCCTTGCATCCTCCGGAAGTGCCTGCTCTTCTCTAACTCCAGGTGGTGCCTGCCAGCCTTCAGCCCCCTCCGAGGACTGATCCTTTCCAGAAAAATTAGGTTTGTGCTCAGCCACTTCAGTACTCGGACTTGCCACGTCCTTGTCTACAGTGGATGGCATTGCTTCAGTTGCACTAGGCAATACTCCGGTGATGGGTTTTTCTTCTTCGTTGTGCATTACTTTTCCGGTGCCTTCGTAGTCTTCCTGTTTGCTGTGTTCTAGTGATGCTGCACTTGCATCCTCCGGAAGTGGCTGCTCTTCTCTAACTTGAGGTGGTGACTGCCAGCCTTCAGCCCCCTGCGAGGTCATATCCTTTCCCGGAAAGGGAGGCTTGTGCTCAGCCCCTTCAGTACTCGTACTTGCCATGTCCTTGTGTACAGAGGGTGGCATTGCTTCGCTTGCACTAGGCAATACTTCGGTGATAGGTTTTTCTTCTCCGGTGTGCATCACTTTTCCAGTGCCTTCGTAGGCTTTCTGCTTAGTGTGTTCTAGTGATACAGAACTTGCATCCTCCGGAAGTGCCTGCTCCTCTATAACTCCAGGAGGTGACTTCCAACCTTCAGCCTCTTCCGAGGACTGAGCCTTTACAGGAAGATGAGGCTTGTGCTCAGCCACTTCAGTACTAGCACTTGTCATGTCCTTGTCTACAGTCGATGACATTGCTTCAGTTGTACTAGGTAATCCTCCGGTGATAGGTTTTTCTTCTCCGATGTGCATCACTTTTCCAGTGCCTTCATAGCCTTCCTGTTTAGCATGTTCTAGTGATACTGCACTTGCGTCCTGCGTAAATGCCTGCTCTTCTACAACTCCAGGAGGTGACTTCCAACCTTCAGCTCCCTCCGAAGACTGATTCTTTCCAGAAAGATTAGACTTGCGCTCAGCCTCTTCAGCACTCGGACTCGCCACGTTCTTGTCTACCATGGATGGCATTGCTTCGGTTGCAGTAGGAAATAGTTTGGTGACAGGTTTTTCTTCTCCGATGTGCATTACCTTTCCGGTGTCTTCGTAGCCTTCCTGTTTGCTGTGTTCTGGTGATGCTGCCCTTGCATCCTCCGGAAGTGCCTGCTCTTCTCTAACTCCAGGTGGTGACTGCCAGCCTTCAGCCCCCTCCGAGGACTGATCCTTTCCAGAAAAATTAGGTTTGTGCTCAGCCACTTCAGTACTCGGACTTGCCATGTATTTGTCTACAGTGGATGGCATTGCTTCGGTTGCACTAGGAAATAGTCCGCTGATAGGTTTTTCTGCTCCGGTGTGCATTACTTTTCCGGTGCCTTCGTAGCCTTCCTGTTTGATGTGTTCTAGTGATACAGAACTTGCATGCTCCGGAAGTGCCTGCTCCTCTATAACTCCAGGAGGTGACTTCCAACCTTCAGCCCCTTCCGAGGACTGAGCCTTTACAGGAAGATGAGGCTTGTGCTCAGCCCCTTCAGTATTCGTACTTGCCATGTCCTTGTGTACAAAGGGTGGCACTGCTTCGCTTGCATTAGGCAATACTTCGGTGATAGGTTTTTCTTCTCCGGTGTGCATCACTTTTCCAGTGCCTTCGTAGGCTTTCTGCTTAGTGTGTTCCAGTGATACCGCACTTGCATCCTCCTGAAGTGCCTGCTCTTCTACAACTCCAGGAGGTGACTTCCAACCTTCAGCTCCCTCCGAGGACTGATTCTTTCCAGAAAGACGAGACTTGTGCTCAGCCTCTTCAGCACTCGGACCCGCCATGTTCTTGTCTACCATGGATGGCATTGCTTCGGTTGCAGTAAGAAATAGTTTGGCGACAGGTTTTTCTTCTGCGGTGTGCATTACCTTTCCGGTGTCTTCGTAGCCTTCCTGTTTGCTGTGTTCTGGTGATGCTGCCCTTGCATCCTCCGGAAGTGCCTGCTCTTCTCTAACTCCAGGTGGTGACTGCCAGCCTTCAGCCCCCTCCGAGGACTGATCCTTTCCAGAAAAATTAGGTTTGTGCTCAGCCACTTCAGTACTCGGACTTGCCACGTCCTTGTCTACAGTGGATGACATTGCTTCAGTTGCACTAGGCAATACTCCGGTGATGGGTTTTTCTTCTTCGTTGTGCATTACTTTTCCGGTGCCTTCGTAGTCTTCCTGTTTGCTGTGTTCTAGTGATGCTGCACTTGCATCCTCCGGAAGTGGCTGCTCTTCTCTAACTTGAGGTGGTGACTGCCAGCCTTCAGCCCCCTGTGAGGTCACATCCTTTCCCGGAAAGGGAGGCTTGTGCTCAGCCCCTTCAGTACTCGTACTTGCCATGTCCTTGTGTACAGAGGGTGGCATTGCTTCGCTTGCACTAGGCAATACTCCGGTGATAGGTTTTTCTTCTCCGGTGTGCATCACTTTTCCAGTGCCTTCGTAGGCTTTCTGCTTAGTGTGTTCTAGTGATACAGAACTTGCATCCTCCGGAAGTGCCTGCTCCTCTATAACTCCAGGAGGTGACTTCCAACCTTCAGCCTCTTCCGAGGACTGAGCCTTTACAGGAAGATGAGGCTTGTGCTCAGCCACTTCAGTACTAGCACTTGTCATGTCCTTGTCTACAGTCGATGACATTGCTTCAGTTGTACTAGGTAATCCTCCGGTGATAGGTTTTTCTTCTCCGATGTGCATCACTTTTCCAGTGCCTTCATAGCCTTCCTGTTTAGCATGTTCTAGTGATACTGCACTTGCGTCCTGCGTAAATGCCTGCTCTTCTACAACTCCAGGAGGTGACTTCCAACCTTCAGCTCCCTCCGAAGACTGATTCTTTCCAGAAAGATGAGACTTGTGCTCAGCCTCTTCAGCACTCGGATTCGCCACGTTCTTGTCTACCATGGATGGCATTGCTTCGGTTGCAGTAGGAAATAGTTTGGTGACAGGTTTTTCTTCTCCGGTGTGCATTACCTTTCCGGTGTCTTCGTAGCCTTCCTGTTTGCTGTGTTCTGGTGATGCTGCCCTTGCATCCTCCGGAAGTGCCTGCTCTTCTCTAACTCCAGGTGGTGACTGCCAGCCTTCAGCCCCATCCGAGGTCAGATCCTTTCCAGAAAAATAAGGTTTGTGCTGATCCACTTCAGTACTCGGACTTGCCATGTATTTGTCTACAGTGGATGGCATTGCTTCGGTTGCACTAGGAAATAGTCCGCTGATAGGTTTTTCTGCTCCGGTGTGCATTACTTTTCCGGTGCCTTCGTAGCCTTCCTGTTTGATGTGTTCTAGTGATACAGAACTTGCATGCTCCGGAAGTGCCTGCTCCTCTATAACTCCAGGAGGTGACTTCCAACCTTCAGCCCCTTCCGAGGACTGAGCCTTTACAGGAAGATGAGGCTTGTGCTCAGCCCCTTCAGTATTCGTACTTGCCATGTCCTTGTGTACAAAGGGTGGCACTGCTTCGCTTGCATTAGGCAATACTTCGGTGATAGGTTTTTCTTCTCCGGTGTGCATCACTTTCCCAGTGCCTTCGTAGGCTTTCTGCTTAGTGTATTCCAGTGATACCGCACTTGCATCCTCCTGAAGTGCCTGCTCTTCTACAACTCCAGAAGGTGACTTCCAACCTTCAGCTCCCTCCGAGGACTGATTCTTTCCAGAAAGACGAGACTTGTGCTCAGCCTCTTCAGCACTCGGACCCGCCATGTTCTTGTCTACCATGGATGGCATTGCTTCGGTTGCAGTAAGAAATAGTTTGGCGACAGGTTTTTCTTCTGCGGTGTGCATTACCTTTCCGGTGTCTTCGTAGCCTTCCTGTTTGCTGTGTTCTGGTGATGCTGCCCTTGCATCCTCCGGAAGTGCCTGCACTTCTCTAACTCCAGGTGGTGACTGCCAGCCTTCAGCCCCCTCCGAGGTCAGATCCTTTCCAGAAAAATGAGGTTTGTGCTGATCCACTTCAGTACTCGGACTTGCCATGTCTTTGTCTACAGTGGATGGCATTGCTTCGGTTGCACTAGGAAATAGTCCGGTGATAGGTTTTTCTTCTCCGTTGTGCATTACTTTTCCGATGCCTTCGTAGCCTTCCTGTTTGCTGTGTTCTAGTGATACAGAACTTGCATGCTCCGGAAGTGCCTGCTCCTCTATAACTCCAGGAGGTGACTTCCAACCTTCAGCCCCTTCCGAGGACTGAGCCTTTACAGGAAGATGAGGCTTGTGCTCAGCCCCTTCAGTAATCGTACTTGCCATGTCCTTGTGTACAAAGGGTGGCACTGCTTCGCTTGCATTAGGCAATACTTCGGTGATAGGTTTTTCTTCTCCGGTGTGCATCACTTTCCCAGTGCCTTCGTAGGCTTTCTGCTTAGTGTATTCCAGTGATACCGCACTTGCATCCTCCTGAAGTGCCTGCTCTTCTACAACTCCAGGAGGTGACTTCCAACCTTCAGCTCCCTCCGAGGACTGATTCTTTCCAGAAAGACGAGACTTGTGCTCAGCCTCTTCAGCACTCGGACCCGCCATGTTCTTGTCTACCATGGATGGCATTGCTTCGGTTGCAGTAAGAAATAGTTTGGCGACAGGTTTTTCTTCTGCGGTGTGCATTACCTTTCCGGTGTCTTCGTAGCCTTCCTGTTTGCTGTGTTCTGGTGATGCTGCCCTTGCATCCTCCGGAAGTGCCTGCACTTCTCTAACTCCAGGTGGTGACTGCCAGCCTTCAGCCCCCTCCGAGGTCAGATCCTTTCCAGAAAAATGAGGTTTGTGCTGATCCACTTCAGTACTCGGACTTGCCATGTCTTTGTCTACAGTGGATGGCATTGCTTCGGTTGCACTAGGAAATAGTCCGGTGATAGGTTTTTCTTCTCCGTTGTGCATTACTTTTCCGATGCCTTCGTAGCCTTCCTGTTTGCTGTGTTCTAATGATGCTGTACTTGCATCCTCCGGAAGTGGCTGCTCTTCTCTAACTTGAGGTGGTGACTGCCAGCTTACAGCCCCCTGCGAGGTCACATCCTTTCCCGGAAAGGGAGGCTTGTGCTCAGCCCCTTCAGCACTCTGACTCGCCATGTCCTTGTCTACCGTGCATTGCATTGCTTCGGTTGCACTAGGCGATACTTCGGTGATAGGTTTTTCTTCGGTGTACCTCACTTTTCCAGTGCCTTCGTAACCTTCCTGTTCACGGTGTTCTAGTGATACTGCACTTTGATCCTCTGGTGGTGCCTGCTCTTCCATACCTATAAGCGGTGATTGCCAGCCTTGAACTTCCTCCACGGACTGATCCTTTGCAGAAAGAGGAGGCTTGTGCTCAGGCGGTTCTGCTTTTGGCAACGCCACATCCTTCTCTCCAGGCGATGACATCGTTTCGGCATCAGCCGAGAAGACCTCAGCCACATATTTTGCTTCTCCGGTGCACGGAAATTTTCCAGTACCTTCGTAGCCTTGCTGGTTGCCTTGTTCTGATGATACTGCACTTGCATCGTCAGGCAATGCATTCACTTCCACAACTCCCGGGGGTGACTGCCAGTCATCAACTCCTTCGGATGATTCATCCTTCGTAAAAAGAGGAGGCTTGTGCTCACCAACTTCTGCCTTTGGCAACGTCATGTTCTTCTCTTCAGGGGATGACTTCGTTTCGGCGGCACTGGGTAAGGCTTCTGTCGTAGGCTTTCCTTCCGTGTGCCCTACTTTTCGAGTACCTTCGTAAGTATCAAGTAGGCCGTTTTCTGGTGAAACTGCACTTGGATCCCCAGGAAGCGCATCTTCTTCTATAACTGCAGGCGGTGACTGCCAGCCTTCGGTCCCCTCTGGCGACTCATATTTTCCAGAAAGAGAAGGCTTGTGCTCATCCACTTTTTTTTTTGGTGACGCCACATCTCGCTCTCCAGAGGACGGCTTTCTTTCGGCTATACTGGACAAGACATAGGTGGTAATCCTATCTTCTGCCTGCCGTAGTTTTCCAGTGTCTTCGAACCCTTCTTGCTTAGCACGTTCGAATGAAATTGCGCTTGCATTCTGAGAAGGTATGTCCTCTTCTGTGACTGCAGGCGGCGACCGCAAACTTTCAACCCCCTCCACAGCAGCTTCGTTGCTAATGAACGCTGACTGCATTTCCAGTTCTCTCGTTGTTCCGCTTACGTCTTTTTCTTTCTTTGGAGATTCAGTGCCCTTAATTATGTTAACCTTTTCTTCCAACCCATCAGAAGTTACGCCGTGATCTTGAGTGCTTTGAAGAGTTATTTGCGATGCACCCCGCTCATCGAAGAATCCTACTAAACTGGCAACGGGGTCTGGTATTCCCTCTGGAAGAAACTCATCCCTTTCTGCAGGTGAAATTGTCTTATCATGATCCGTTGACACACTAGATGAACGCTCACGCTGTTCCGAATCATTAGAAAGCGCAGGCTGTGTCTCTCGATCTTGGTTTATAGCAAGCGGCGCTTTACTTAACGCGGTAGTCTCCTCCAATAAATTCTTATGCTCGATTCTTTCTTCCGATTTTCTATCAGTATGCTTCGCTTCCACTATCGCAGCTTCCACTGCTGTT
Source organism: Dermacentor variabilis (assembly GCF_050947875.1). Classification (NCBI taxonomy): domain Eukaryota; kingdom Metazoa; phylum Arthropoda; class Arachnida; order Ixodida; family Ixodidae; genus Dermacentor; species Dermacentor variabilis. Next base: position 132,802,731 of record NC_134569.1, read on the forward strand.
TTATCTGTACGTTCTGTTGTTATAACATCGGATTTATCAGCACCTATTTCTTCTTCGTTGGGTACTCGATTCTCCACTTGTTGCTCGTGGTATTCCACAAGCTCTGTGTTCGAAGAAACACTAGCCTTTATTATTGGCACAGCGTCCACCTGTGCTGCAATCACCGAAACATCCACTCCAGCGCCTGCTTTTGGCATAGGTTCCGTAGAGAGTGGGGATGCTTCTGTTGTGTAAGGACGAGTTCCTTCAGTTTCTCTCTCAACCAGCTTACCTTCACATTGCATTACATCATGACTGGGAGCCACTGCGTCATTCGCTGCATGTGGCTCAGTTATTTCTGTTATTTCGCTTCGCACAATTTCCACGAGCTGCTTTTCGTATTCACTAGTTAGCGGGCTAAGCAGACATCCTGCTTGCTTCCCTTGAATCAAATTTGAAGAGACTTCAGGTAGATTTACACCAGGATAGCTCGTACCATGTACGAGCGCGTTGCCAGTCAAATCCAGAACACAGGGGGCAGCTGAACGCAATAGTTCTTCGTTGCCAACTTGCTCACGAATTCGATGGGGCAGTTCTCCGGTTTCCTCCGGCACTGGAAACGGCACGAAAGATGTTTGTTCAAATTAGAACCACAGCTCTGAGTTCAGGAAGCTATAGATAATATTTATTTTGTGGTTGCAGGAAAACTTGGAAAGTTTCTCCGTATTACTGGCTCCTTCAAGGAAATAATGGCGAGGTATCGCCATAAGAAATTTAAGCTGCTGATTGTGGTTGTCCGTCTATATGCCAGAAACGTCGAGTAATATATGAAGTATTTATATTCTTCACTTACTTGATTTTCTTCCTTTTGCTGGGGCACTGCCACCGTCTTCACTTCCTTTGAAGGGCTCTTCGAGTTCAGATGGGCGAGCTTCCCTCGTGCTATCCGACGGCTGTACTTCAGATGAATGATTTTTCTCAGACAATATAGGAGGCGGCACACCAATTTCCCTATTCGGCAAATACTGTCCGACTGGCGTAGACGACGGCTGTGAGAGGCCACTCTGACCTGGGGCCACATCATTATCTATAGTAGGCACAAAACCCAACTCAAGTTCCAAAGCATTTTGAGCTCTCACAGGAAAATCTTTAGGGGGCTCCGTTATATCAGCCGGGGCCTGTGAGGACGTAGATGCGCGGTCTAGAGAGATCTGATCTGCATCGTACTGTGGGCCGCCAAAAAGAACACCCGCATCTATGTAGAGTGTTTTTATTTCGTCTGCTATCGGTGCTTTACCGGCATTTTGAGCAGACGTCCACGACAGACGGCGCTTGAGAGAAGACGCGGGGAGCTGAGTCTGTGAGCTAGTGTCAGTCAGGGAAGGCTTTCTAACGCTAAATGCAAAATGTGTAGCCCCAGCCGCATCTGTACTAAACACAGCTTTGGCTTCCCTTTCAATTTCGACGAAGGATTCAGGTTTGTGAAGATGGGCGGGAGACAATTCCGCCGCGCGGATGTCTCCTGGCTCAATTTTGCTCTCACCATCGCTTACATCTTTCGTAGAAGAAGAAGGAAGGTCTTTTGCGAGAGATAAGGGTGCTAGTTTTTCTGCGAGAACCCCTGATACGTCAACATCTGACGCACAAAGTACAACAGAAGGACCACCAAAAGCTTTAGCTTCTTTAGAAGCAATCGCTTGCTCCTCCAGGATGGTTCTTTGGACAGGACAAGGGCTCGCCACTGGCTCCTCCGGTGTTGGTTTGGTTTCTTCAGATTTCACAACTTCTGTAATCCTGCTGTCCCCTTCAAGTAACCCTCCCGTTACCCTTGGGTGAAGGGAAAGCTCATCCGTAAAATCAGATGCTTGAATATCTCGTTTGGCTTCAGGCTCCCCTCTTTCTTTTGCAGCAGTAGCCTCAACAAGAGGTTTAATTTCGACCTGAGCTGCACTTTCTGCTACTGGCAATGCTTCATCAATGTGTGCCTGAATTTCCTCGGTCATTTTGGATTCTCTTTGAGGTTCAGCTACTTCCACTAAAACTTTGGTCTCCCCAGATATATCGGCTAAGGGATAAGGCCCAGCCACTGGCCCTTCCCCTGTCGCTTTGGTTTCTTCAGGCTTCACTTGTTCCGCAATCGTGCTGTCTCCTTCAAGTAGCCCTCCCGTCACCATTGGGTGAAGGAGGAGCTCATCCGTAATTTCAGGTGGCTGAATATCTGCTTTAGCTTCCAGTCCACCTCTTTCTTCAGCAGCAGCAGCCTCCACAGCAAGTTTAGTTTCGACATGAGCTGCAATTTCGGCTCCTGGAGCTACTTCTTCAGGATGTCCGTGAATTTCCTCAGCCTTTTTCGCTTCTGCTTGAGGTCCCAGTTCCTCAACTAAAGCTTTGGTCTCACATATCTCGGCTACTGGACAAGGTGCGGCAACTAGCATTTCTGTTGATGCGGTGGATTCTTCAGGCCTGCCATGTTCCGTAATCGTGGTGTCTTCTTCAAGTAAGCCTCCCCTCACCATTGGGTAAAGGGGAAGCTTATCCACAATTTCAGGTGGCTCAATATCAGCTTGAGCTTCTGGCTCCCCTTTTTCTTCTGCAGCGGGAACCTCTACAACAGGTTTAGTTTCGACCTGAGCTGCAGTTTCGGGTGCTTGAGCTGCTTGAATTTCCTCAGCCACTTTGGCTTCTCCATGGGGTTCCGCTACTTCATCTAAAGCTTTGGTCTCACTTATCTCTGTTACGGGACAAGGTGTGGCAACTGGCATTTCTGTGGATGCTTTCGCTTCTTCAGGCTTGGCATGCTCTGTAATCGTGCTGTATTCTTCAAGTAGGCCTCCCGTCACCATTGGGTGAAGAGGAAGCTTATCCATAAATGCAAGTTGCTGAATATCTGCTTTGGTTTCCGCCTCTCCTCTTTCTTCAGAAGCAGTAACCCCAACAGGAGGTTTGGTTACGACTTGGGGTGCAATTTCGGCAGCTGGAGCTGCTTCTTCAGTGTGTGCCTGAATTTCCTCAGCCGCTTTCGGTTCTGCTTGAGGTTCAACTACAACAATAGCTTTGGTCTCAGAAATCTTCGGTTCGGGACACGGTGTGGCAACTGGCATTTCGGTTGATGCTGTGCCTTCTTCAGGCCTGGCATGTTCCGCAATCGTGGTGTCTTCTTCAAATAGGCCTCCCGTCACCATTGGGTGAAGAGGAAGGTTATCCACAATTTCAGGTGGTTCAATATCGGCTTGAGCGTTTCGCTCTCCTTTTTCTTCTACAGCTGTAGCCTCAACGGCAGGTTTAGTTTCGACCTGACCTGCAATTTCAACCGCTAGAGCTGCTTCTTCAGTGTGCACTTCAATTTCCTCAGCTACTTTGGCTTCTGCTTGAGGTTCCATTACTTCAATTACAGCTTTGCTCCTGGGTATCTCAGCTATGGGAGAAGGTGTGGCAACTGGCATTTCTTTGGATGGTTTGGCTTCTTCAGGCTTGGCATGTTCCGTAATCATGCTGTCTTCTTCAAGTAGGCCTCCCGTCACCATTGGGTGAAGAGGAAGCTTGTCCATAAATTCAGGTTGCTGAATATCTGCTTTGGCTTCTGGCTCACGTCTTTCTTCAGCAGCAGTGACCTCAACAGGAGGTTTAGTTTTGACTTGAGGTGCAATTTCGGCAGCTCGAGCTGCTTCTTCATTGTGTGCCTGAATTTCCTCAGCCGCTTTCAGTTCTGCTTGAGGTTCAGCGACTTCAACAATAGCTTTGGCCTTAGCTATCTCGCCTACTGTACAAGGTGCGGCAAATGTTATTTCTGATCCTTTGGCTTCTTCAGCCTTGGCATGTTCTGTAATCGCAGTGTCTTTTTCAAGTAGTCCTCCCGACACCATTGGGGAAAGGGCAAGCTGATCCACAATTTCAGGCGGCTGAATATCTGCATTCGCTCCTGTCTCCCCTCCTTCTTCTGCAGCAGTAACCTCCACAGCAGGTTTAGTTCCGATCTGAGCTGCAGTTTCGGGTGCTGAAGCTTCTTCTTCAATGTGTGCTTGAATTTCCTCAGCCTCTTTGCCTTCTCTTTGCGGTTCTGCTACTTCATTTAAAGTAATGGTCTCATATATTTCGGCTACGGGACAAGGTGCGGCAACTGTTATTTCTGATGGTTTGGCTTCTTCAGGCTTGGCATGTTCCGTAATCATGCTGTCTTCTTCAAGTAGGCCTCCCGTCACCATTGGGTGAAGAGGAAGCTTATCCAAAATTTCAGGTGGCTGAATATCTGCTTTGGTTTCCCGCTCACCTCTTCCGTCAGTAGCAGCAACCTCAACGGCAGGTTTAGTTTCCACTTCAGGTGCAATTTCGGCTGCTGGAGCTGCTTCTTCAGTGTGTGCCTGAATTTCCTCAGCCGCTTTCGGTACTGCTTGAGTTTCAGCTACTTCAACAATAGCTTTGGTTTCGGATATCTCGGCTACGGGAAAGGGTGCGGCAACTGATATTTCTGATGCTTTGGCTTCTTCAGGCTTGGCATGTTCCGTAATCGTGGTGTCTTCTTCAAGTATGCCTCCCGACACTATTGGGGAAAGGGCAAGGTGATCCACAATTTCATGCGGCTGAATATCTGCTTTGGCTTCTGGCTCCCCTCTGTCTTCTGCAATAGTAGCCTCCACATCAGGTTTTGTTTCGACCTGAGCTATAGTTTCGGCTGCTGGAGCTACTTCTACAATGTGTGCTTTAATTTCCTCAGCCTCTTTGCCTTCTCCTTGCGGTTCTGCTACTTCATTTAAAGCTTTCGTCTCAGATATCTCGGCTACGGGACACGGTGTGGCAAATGGCGTTTCTGGTGATGTTGTGCCTTCTTCAGGCCTGGCATGTTGCGCAATGGTGGTGCCTTCTTCAAGTAGGCCTCCCGTCACCATTGGGTGAAGGGCAAGCTTATCCGCAATTTCAGGTGGTTGAATATCGGCTTGAGCTTTTGGCTCTACTTTTTCTTCTTGAGCTGTAGTCTGAGCGGCAGGTTTAGTTTCGACCTGACCTGCAACTTCAGCCGCTGGAGCTGCTTCTTCAGTTGCCGCTTGAATTTCCTCAGCCACTTTGGCTTCTGCTCGAGGTTCCATTACTTCAACAATAGCTTTGGTATCAGCTATCTCGGCTACGGGACAAGGTGCGGCGGTTGTTATTTCTGATGCTTTGGCTTCTTCTGGCTTGGTATATTCCGTAATCGTGGTGTCTTCTTCAAGTAGGCCTCCCGACACCATTGGGGAAAGGGCAAGCTGATCCACAATTTCAAACGGCTGAATATCTGTTTTCGCTTCTGGCTCCTGTCTTTCTTGTGCAGCAGTAACCTCCACAACAGGTTTAGTTTCGATCTTAGCTGCAGTTTCGGCTGCAGGAGTTACTTCTTCAATGTGTGCTGGAATTGCCTCTTCCGTTTTGGCTTCTGCTTCAGGTTCGGCTGCTTCACCTAAAGCTTTGGTTTCAGTTATCTCGGCTTTAGAACACGGTGCGGGAGCTGGCATTTCTGTTGATGCTGTGGCTTCTTCAGGCCTGGCATGTTCAGTAATCGTGGTGTCTTCTTCAAGTAGGCCTCCCGTTACCATTGGGTGAAGGGGTAGCTTATCCACAATTTCAGGTGGCTCAATATCGGCTTTGGGCTCTACTGTTTCTTCTATTGGAGTAGGCTCAACAGCAGGTTTAGTTTCGACCTGAGGTGCAATTTCTGTTGCTGGAACTGTTTCTTCAGTGTGTACTTGAATTTCCTCAGCCGCTTTGGGTTCTGTTTGAGGTTCCGACACTTCAACAGTAGCTTTGGTCTCAGATATCTCGGCTGCGGGACAAGGTGCTGCAACTGTAATTTCTGACGCTTTGGCTTCTTCAGGCTTGGCATGTTCCGTAATCGTGGTGTCTTGTTCAAGTAGGCTTCCCGACACCATTGGGTGAAGGGCAACCTTATCCACAATTTCCGGCGCCTGAATATCTGCTTTCGCTTCTGGTTGCCCTCTTTCTTCTGGAGCAGTAACCTCAACAGCAGTTTCAGTTTCGACCTGAGCTGCAGTTTCGGCTGCAGGCGCTGCTTCTTCAGTGTGTGCTTGCTTTTCCTGGGTTGTTTTGGCTTCTGCTTGAGGCTCCGGTACTTCAACTAAGGCTTTGGTCTCCGCAGATATGTCGGCTACGGGATAAGGTGCGGCAACTGGCATTTCTGTGGATGCTTTGGCTTCTTCAGGCTTGGCATATTCCGCAATCGTGCTGTCTTCCTCAAGTAGGCCTCCTGTCACCATTGAGTGAAGAGGAAGCGTATCCATAAATTCAGGTTGCTGAATATCTGCTTTGGTTTCCGGCTCACCTCTTTCTTCAGCAGCAGTAACCTCGACAGGAGGTTTAGTTCCGACTTGAGGTGAAATTTTGTCTGCTGGAGCTGCTTCTTCAGTGTGTGCCTGAATTTCCTCCGCTTCTTTGCCTTCTTGCGGTTCTGATACTTCATTTAAAGCTTTGGTCCCAGATACCTCGGCTACGGGACAAGGTGCGGCAGCTGTTATTTCTGATGCTTTGGCTTCTTCAGGCATGGCATGTTCAGTAATCGTGATGTCTTCTTCAAGTAGGCCTCCCGACACCACTGGGGAAACGGCAAGCTGATCCACCATTTCAGGCGGCTGAATATCTGCTTTCGCTTCTGGCTCCCCTCTTTCTTCTGCAGCAGTAACCTCCACAACAGGTTTAGTTTCGATCTTAGCTGCAGTTTCGGCTGCAGGAGCTGCTTCTTCAATGTGTGCTGGAAGTGCTTCTGACGTTGTGGCTTCTGCTTCAGGTTCCGCTGCTTCAGCGAACGCTTTGGTTTCAGTTATCTTGGCTTCGGAACATGGTGCGGGAGCTGGCATTTCTGTTGATGCTTTGGCTTCTTCTGGCTTGGCATATTCCGTAATCGTGGTGTCTTCTTCAAGTAGGCCTCCCGACACCATTGGGGAAAGGGCAAGCTGATCCACAATTTCAAACGGCTGAATATCTACTTTCGCTTCCGGCTGTCCTCTTTCTTCTGCAGCAGTAACGTCCACAACAGGTTTAGTTTCGATCTTAGCTGCAGTTTCGGCTGCAGGTACTGCTTCTTCAGTGCGTGCTTGCTTTTCCTCAGTTGTTTTGGCTTCTACTTGAGGCTCCGCTACTTCAACTAAAGCTTTGGTCTCCGCAGATATGTCGGCTACGGGACAAGGTGCGGCGGTTGTTATTTCTGATGATTTGGCTTCTTCTGGCTTGGCATATTCCGTAATCGTGGTGTCTTCTTCAAGTAGGCCTCCCGACACCATTGGGGAAAGGGCATGCTGATCCACAATTTCAAACGGCTGAATATCTGCTTTCGCTTCTGGCTCCCCTCTTTCTTCTGCAGCAGTAACCTCCACAACAGGTTTAGTTTCGATCTTAGCTGCAGTTTCGGCTGCAGGAGCTGCTTCTTCAATGTGTGCTTGAATTTCCTCTGCCGTTTTGGCTTCTGCTTGAGGTTCCGCTACTTGAACTAAAGCTCTGGTTTCTTCAGATAACTCTACCAAGGAACAAAGTGTGGCAACTGGCCCTTCTGTTGATGCTTTGGGTTCTTCAAGCATGGCATGCTCCGTAATCGCGCTGTTCCCTTCAAATAGCTCTGCCGTCGAACTTGGAGAAAGCCGATTCGTAATTTCAGGTGGCTGAATACGTGCCTTGGCTTCCAGGTCACCTCTTTCTTCTGTTGCAGTAGTCTCACTAGGAGATTTAGTTTCCACCTGAAGTGTAGTTTCGATTGCTGGTGCTGCGCCATCACTGCATGCTTGAACTTCCTCAGCTGCTTTGGCTTCTAGTTGAGATTGACATACTTCCACCAAGGCTCGGGTCTCCCGAGATATAGCCTCATCTTCATTCTCTAGCTTTTCTGGGTAAGCTGAATTTTCCATTGATGTTTGAATGTCAGATGCTTTCGGTTCGGCTCCTTTCGCGACTTCTTTTTCTTCTTCGGACTTTATATGTCGGTGACTTGGTGATGTCTCTGCGAAAGTCGTTGCGGTAAGAGCTTTATTTGTAGCTTCTGCGGTGGTTTCTTCTTCAGGTCCGAAAAGAGCTCCTGCGAAAAGCGGAGTCTTTTGAGAAGCTTCATCCTGCGCGGCGCTAATGAATCGATCTGCCTTGCGAATTTCCACAAGTGCTGATGCGTCCAGCTTCTTCCTTTCTTCTTGCCCACTTTGGAGATGGTCTGTTGAGAGTACAGGTGAGATAACAACCATGTCTGCAGCTTCAGTTTTATCTTGATCATGCTCGCTGAGGAAGTCTCTCGGCTGATATTCCGGCTCGGAGTCGAGTTGACCGATTCTAACCGCAGGAGCGGGAGCACGATTCTCCTCCGCTGGTGCTTGAGCATCTGCAGATGAAAGCATGTGAGTCAGAAGGGAAAAAACTACAGTGGTGGCTAGTGATCTGGGAAATTTGAATGTTGTTTATTGTGTTATTGTGATACAAAGTGATCAGGAGTGCCCATTAAAAGCACTCAAGTAGTGAATGAGTTGAAGAATAGCTATTGTGGCCGTGAATGAGTCGCATATCATTTCACTGCTTTCCTCACTTATGAAGAACAATAACTTTACAAGGGAAACGTTTCTCTCTCAGTTGTGCGACCTCACTTTGCTTTACTGGTTGTGGAAGAAAGTATGGTACAAGTTTTGTTACGAGTAGGAGTCAAAACAAGTTTTATATTTTTGTTACATATGCTGATTCTCTGTGAAAAGTTTTAACAGTGTGATTTTAGTGTACAAAGACAATACGATTTTCCAAGTTTGATTTGAATGTCCCACTTTAGAGACGTAAAACCCATGCACTGTTCTGCCACCTTCAACAAGGTTTATAGTGTGTTAATCCAAATCGAAGGCTGGCCTTGTCCTGCATTAACGCGATAGCGTTAAGGAGCCCGTGCCGCAGAAAATCCGGCGTCCCGCGTGGGCATCCGGCATCGGGCGTCGTTTCGGCAAAAACCATTTTCGGATCACGCATACCCAGTCCTTCCATGTGACGCAAGGAATTGACCGAACTAATTGCATTTCTCAAGTTAAAATACGCATAAGAATCGTAAACAACGACTTACACACAACCAACAGACATGATAGCTCTCGGATTGGGATTTTAATATACGAGAAAACGCAATTCTCTTAGGGGAAAGCTCAAACGAACCCCTTTGCAGTCATTTCGACAATTCATAGACAAGAGACGGCTTCCGCTATTTGCGCACGCTGGCGCGTAAATATCTCGAAGTCCACGAAGCGGCGCGCCCGCTTCCTTGGAACACTTCCAGAATGCGCTCGCCTCCGCCGCATCGTGGCCCATGCAAGAGGCCGCGCTTCTACCAGAAAGCCCGCCTTCGTGCATACTGTTCACCGCGAGCGTTTCCCGGTAAACATCACGGTTACACACGCGGCAGTTGTTTGGGAAGGGTGAGAAGCAGTCACGGATATTTCAATGATATCACGTTGCACTCTCAAGGCGAAGCCTAAGCGCACTCCAAATGTTTCACTCAGACACGTGATTCAGCAAGACAAGCGAATAGGACGCTGCCAAGTAATTACAGCTTAGTTAAATGGAGAACACACGTTGTGTGCGCATGCTATTTCCTAACGGACATGTAGTGTGAAGGAACATAAACGCAATTTTTGATCTTGCAATGATAACGTGTGCAGATTGAACATCGAGGGTTCATGGAGCATACGACAGAAATAAATTACAAGTATTAAAAACTACAAGTGTAGTTAGCGTAGGAGCATTTCTCGGTTTCGTAATGGTCAGCGCTTGGTGCATTGTGTGACAATACAGCTCCACCAGTTCTTAATGACGCAAATTATTCTGTTGAGCATTGCGCAACACAATTTTTGGCAGTTGTCTTCATCCTGATATTTTCGTGCATACTGTTTTTATTGGTGTAAATTGGGAGATAAAGCACATTCAGAGCCAAAATATCATGGCCGAATAAAAGAATATGATATTTGATACTACATATATTTTTATTTCTATGCAATCATAGCCGACGCTTAAAAGGTGGCACGAGTACAACATGCCACCTGGCCCGACAGCATTCTTTTTTCGTCACGGTCTCCGAGATCACGCTCCTTAATCTCGGTACAAATTTATTTATTTATTTATTCAAAAGAACCTTACAGGCCCTATGGAAGGGCATAAAGTAAGGGGGGCACATTGAACAGTAAGAGGTATAAAAAGTACAAATTTCTAATAGGAACAGTGCTATAAAAAGATTACCATGTTACACAATATTGAAGGCACTAGGAATACAAAGCAATATCTGAAGGCACACGAACACTTGTTACTGTTAACAGAGCAAAGGAATTCCGTTTATGAAAATGATATGCAACACGGCAAAAATGCACGATAACATACACTAGATTGGTCACTCGTGAACGGTATTAAATGGGAAAAGCATGAGTAACTGAGAGCGGAACGTGTCGGGATTAGATATGGAGGCTATGTTATCAGGGAGGTCATTCCAGAGACGGATGGCACGTGGTAGTGCCGATGAATTAAATGCATTTGTTTTACCGTATATGCGCATGAAACTGAACTGATTATGTAATCTGCGTGAAAAAGAGTGGGGTATTTGTAGTTGCAACCGGGTTCGTTTATTAGTGTAAATATATTTGTGGAATAAGCACAGAAGAGCGATGTTACGGCGGATATCTAATGGCGGCAACAGTAGGTCTAGTTTAATTTGTGTAATGCTCGAGTTTATACTGTAGTTCTCACTCTAGTGAACACTCTAGTGAATACTCACTCCTAGTGAACATTCTGTTCACTAGGAGTGAGTATCACGCAGGCGTGATACTCACTCCACACGTTCTACAAGGGAGCGGGGATATAAGAGCTACCGCTGTAAAAGATAAGTGCACACACGTTTTTCTCCATCACAAGACTCGAATAAGGCTATACAAGATTCCTGCCTCGCACTCGTCGTCTGATCTGTAGCGGTGACCAGTTGATCACGTAAGCGCAGGTGAACGCTTCTCACCCTGCACAAGCCGTCGCACGGCTTCGAGCCACACGTGACCGCAAGAGACTGACGGTGTGTCCCACTTAGTTCCAACTATAAAGGCTGTCGAACTTGGAATTAGAAAAAAAAAACGGGTTATTTTCTCTATGTTGGAACGCCTTGACGTCAAAGAGTTACGACTCGGTCTCGTTGGAATGGCACTTTCGGAAATTACCGGAACTGTAGCAGCGCGAGAACACAGGACTCAGTTTGGAGTTACACGCCTATCTTGACATTGATGTCAAACACTCGACGCCATTTGACATCCACGCTCTCTCTAAATCGAACGGTTACTGCAATTTCTTCTCGAATAATCGTGGGAATAAAAAGATGTCCATTAATCTCTGACATTATTTTAGGCTATGGTGCTGCTTCAATTTGTCATAGCATGTCACTGCAGTTCAACAACTCGCATTCATCCCTTTTTTGAAACCTGCGCTTCCTTTTTTCTTTTAGAGGCTGATGACTGCCGTCATAGCAGTACTGAGAGTTCACGGCTCAGCAACGACGACAGGCTTTCAACACAGTCGTAAGTCAGGCTGTCCGTGTTCGGTTGATCCAACCCTATCCTGCAGCGCTCAGTTACCCACCTCATCTATAACGCCGAATTCCTCGGCCCTGCATCGTTTCAGACTTCGATTCTGTCTCGACGAAACTGTCTTCCTTGTCATCCCCGCCATAATTCGAGGATCACAGCTTAGGACCCTGCTTGTGCGGCAAAGACAGCAATGTAGCAGCCTACAGCAAGATTTGGAACAAACTATGCCGAGTGGCGTCGATGGGCAATGCTTTTTTTTTTTTTCGTGTGTGGTGAACGAAGCACTTGCGTTAAGATACGTTAGCTCAATTTTGGATTGCCATTGCACTCACGACACGTATTGCGTGGTGAAATGTGACCCTGAAGCACTGCACGACAAGGCAAGGAAACATTTCGTACTTCAAAAGAAATTTCACACTCAACAACGATTTTATCGTTGAATAAGGCATGTAATCGCTGAACTTAGCCTGAGCCGCACGTACACTTAGCGGCGACTGACAAGCGGTTTTCTTGTCTAGAAGCTATGTGTCTTTAATCTGGACGCTGTGCACTGTACAGGAGATCCTACTCATTTTCTATATTGCGCCTGTTTCGCCTAGCAGTGTGTCACATGTCTGATGTAAGTGCTTGCCTGGAGTATGTTAAGCGTTTGGAGATCGGTCCACCTGTGATCTTATTGCCCAAGTAATGCGAAAGCAAACAGCAAGCAACAACAGCCTTTTAAGTATTGAAAAAAATTTAACAAAGGCAGAAAATGAGATCAGCTACGGCGGTACCACAGTACAGTTCACTAATGCACTCAGCGTTTAGCTGTCTACACACGATTTCACGATAAGTAGGTTTACACAGAGGATTGCACAGGATGGAGGCGTAGTTTTTACAAACGAAAATATTTCTTTCGCTTTACGATATGCTAGAGAATGGGCTTTACGCACACAACGGCTGAACTTATGTAACTGAAAGTTGTTATATTTTATAAATTCAGACATTTATTACCTCACTTTAAGCATAGTTTGTACATTAGGCTATTATACTTGTAATTTAATAAATTGCAACGTTTGAATGAAAAACTGAATTGGCAAGTGTACAACTCTATAATCACTCAGCAAATACTAATAAGCAAATAGGGCCCAGTATTTGATAAACGCATAAAGCGAACAAGAAAAGTGAATTGAATTTAAACAATAGCTTCTAAGCATGTGTTAACACGACCCTCCATGGTTTCTTAGTGGCTTTGGTGTTGCGCTGCTAAGCACGAGGTCTCGGGATCAAATCCCGGCCACGGCGGCCGCCGATGGGGGTGAAATGCAATAACACCCGTGCACTTAGATTTAGGTGCACGTTAAAGAACCCCAGGTAGCCAAAATTAATCGGGAGTCCCCCACTACGGTGTGCCTCATAACCAGATAGTGGTTTTGGCAAGTAAAACCCCATAGTTTATTTTCATTTAATTTGTTAACACGATTACTAATTATTACGAGAAATGCAACACGCATCGTCGCTCTAGCCTTGCCCGCTTTATCTCTCGTTATCGGCTTCCATACCGGTCAGGCGTTCTGCCTGCAGAAGTGCAAGGACGAATTAAGGTACTACGTTACATGCACGGCCTGTCAACAGATTTTTATGCCACGACCTTTTGCGCGTTAGGCTGCTCTCTAGGTATTGAAACAATATTTCGTGAAATGCAATAAAATGAGATCAGATACGCCGGTTCTATAGTATAGCAGCTTACTCAGGCACTGAGCCTTTAGCTGTCTACACACGCTTTCACGATAATAAGTAGGTTCACACAGAGTACTGCGCAGGATGGAGGCGTAGTGTTTATACACTAAAATATCTCTTCCGTTTTACGATATACAGGAGAATGGGCATTTAATTTACGAGACACATAAGCTGCCTCACTCGGATGGTGTACGCGACGCGAACGGTTATGGCGCTCAGCGAGAGATCGCGGATTAGATTCCCAATGGCTACGGCCGCATTCTGAAGGAGGTGGAATGAAAGAAAGATCGCGCACTTAGATTTAGGGGTTCATTAAAAAAAAATACCAATCGGCAGAAATCAACCCCAAGCCGTCTGTAGCTGTAAGGCGTTTTACCGACAGTGAAATGTGATTCGCCTTCATGTTTCAATGGAAGAGTGTCCGTCCATATATTCATGAGAAGTCATGGCGTCACGCTGGACCTGCCGCCCTGATGAGTCGCGCGAGCACTACACTTTGCGTCAAGCTGCGCGTTTTCCGTTCAGTGCACTGTCGCAGAGTCCGGCGGTACTCATGCGCGCCGAATGAAGGCACATATTGCAATTTTTACAAATGTATTGCATTGTCGCGGCAATCTCGTTTTGCGGCAGCGTCAAACTGGCTAGAAAAGTACTCAACGAAGTGATAGACCACACGGCGGCCACATTTCGGTGGGAGCGAAATGCGAAAACACCCGTGTACTTAGATTTAGGTGCACGTTAAAGAACCCAGCTGGTCGAAATTTCCGGAGTCCTCCACAACGGCGTGCCTCATAAACAGAAAGTGGTTTTGGCACGTAAAACCCCATCTGTTGTTAAAGTGATAGACAAAGAAACAGGAACAGGTGTATCTAAATCTTCCGAAACTTGCTAGCCACAGGACAATAGCGGTAATGTCATTGATATATATATATTAGTCACATCATAAGAGTGAGTGAGTGAGTGAGTGAGTGAGTGAGTGAGTGAGTGAGTGAGTGAGTGAGTGAGTGAGTGAGTGAGTGAGTGAGTGAGTGAAGAAACTTCATTGCTTGTCCGGCGAGGACGCGAACTCGTCGCGCACCCGGCTAGTCCCACGTCGGGACCGGCAGGTCTAGCCCACCGGCCCGGTCGCAGGCACGCCGGACGGCCAGGATTTGCTTTTCTAGAGCGGGGCTACGCAGAAGCGAGTCTCACATCTCCTTGATGAACTTGGGGTATGTCAACCCGCACTCGCAGAGCATGTGAGCTAGAGTGGAGGTCTGCCCGCAGGACGGGCAGGCGTCGTCGCGATACACGTCGGGGTAAGCCTCATGGAGAGCGGACAGACACGGATACGTGCTGGTCTGTAGAAGCCTAAGCGAAACGACTTGCGCCCTATTAAACTTGGGGTGAGGGGGTGGAAAGACCCTTCTGGACATAGAGAAATATTTAATAATCTCGTTGTGAGTAGCAGGAGCGTCCCTGCGGCCGTAGAGAGGAGGGGAGTCAGTGCTCCTTATAGAGGAAGCGCGGTCTCGTGAGCAGACTCATTGAGGTTCGGGGGAGCACCCTCGACCGTCCCTACGTGAGCGGGAAGCCAGTGAATTGAATGGTTTGTGAGAGCATATGGACTCGAGCCGCTAAGAAGACGAAGAGCTTCCTTGGCGATGCAACCCTTCTGAAAAGGCCTAACTGCCATTTTAGGATCACTATAGATTTCGGACCCACGACCGTCTAGCAGGGCGAGGGCGATGGCGACTTGCTCGGCGACTCCGGGGTCTGAAGTGCGAATCGAGGCGCTATTGGAAATCTTGCCGCTCGAGTCGACCACAACGACGGCAAAGGTCTTCTCGTCACTGTACTCCGCGGCGTCGACGAAGCTTGCTCTAATGTCGTGTTGCTTCATCTGTTTGAGGATGGCTGCTGCTCTGGCCTTGCGTCTGCCCTTGTTGTGGACGGAATGGACGTTTCGGGGCACAGGGGCCACTACGAACTTGTCTCGAATGCACCTAGGGATCGGGGTACTGACCATCGGGAATCCCGCAGGGTGGTAACCTAGCTCTTCGAGGATGCGTTTACTTGCCGCTGTGGTGGTCAGGCGAGTGAGTTGCGCGCGTTCTTGGGCTTCGGCAATCTCTTCAACGGTGTTATTTACCGCCATCCTGCTGTTAACAGTGCAAAATGCAGACAAGAGACGAGACAAGAAGCCACCACAAGCGCTGACTTTCAACAACGTTTATTTTGAAAGAAACACGGCTTCTTATAACCATTGCCCACACGTGTCGCAGTCACGTGGTCGCACATCATGTGAAGCACGCACTTTTTCTTTTTTGCACTCAAGATAGTGGTTGCACATGCAAAAGCTCAAGTTATTTTTTGTCAGTAACAAGGACGGCGTGCTAATGCATTGGTCACGAAGTCTGGTAATCTGGGCTGCCTCAATTATCTCCCGGACCAGCTGGTCATTGTGTTTCTTCAGCACTTCACAGCGTCTGAATTCTGCGGCGCAACATCTTGAGGGGCAATCCCTGACATGGATGCCTGGATTCCTGTTAGCCTGCTCGACGAAGTTTGTGTTCCTTTAGCCTTTCATTGATGCATCTCGAAGTTTGCCCTATATACCTTTTTCCACATTTCAAAGGTATTGAATACACCACGGCTTCTGTGCACTCCACAAAACGATTCTGGTGATTTATCGTGCACCCTTGCTGGTTTATCGGCTCTTCAGCATTGACGCGTCGGCAGAGGCTTTTTAGTTTTTTCGGGGCAGTAAGCACTACATTAACTTCATCTTTGCGCCCAATCTTTTTCAAGCGGTGAGATAAGTTGTGCGCGTATGGCAGGGCCACGGTCCTTCGCTTCTCTTTCATTTTTGGCTTCTCGCCACCTGGCTCGCCAGCAGGATGGAAAAAAGGATGGAAAACCAACAGCAGGATGGAAAACCAACAAGCCCAAGCTGCTATTCTAGCGTTATGTACCCCCAGCTTCAAGAGATCCTCGGTATGGGTCCTGATGGGTAGCCCAAGAGCCCGCTTGACTACTTTGCGGATGAGAACGTTGAGCTTGTCTCGCTCAGCTCTGAGCCAGTTGTGCATAGAAATAGTGTACGTGAGGTGGCAGAGTACGAAGGGATTGACCAGCCTGAGAAGATTGTTTTCCTTCATGCCTCGATGCCGGTTTGCGATTATGCGAACGAGGCGGAAAGCGTTGTCCGTCTTTGCGATGATCTTGCGGAGAGCAGTTCCGTTCCCGCCGTTGAATTCGACAAACATGCCCAGGACCCGAATAACATCGACCCTGGGTGTCACCCCCTCGTCACAAGTGCGAAGTTTGATGCTGCTTTCGGAGACTGGCTTCCAATCTTTGGGTCTGCCTCCCTTCTCTTTTCTGTAAAGCAGGAGCTCCGACTTGGCGGGGGAGCATCGAAGTCCGGTGGGGCGGAGATACTCCTCGATCACGTCGATCGCCTCCTGCATGGATTCTTCGACTCTGCCCTCGCAGCCACCGGAGCACCGTAAAGTGATGTCGTCGGCGTATATGGTGTGCTTGACGCCCTCTACGCGTGCCAACCTCTCGGAAAGAGCAATAATACAGATGTTAAACAGTGTGGGTGAGATGACGGCGCCCTGAGGAGTGCCCCGCCCTCCGAAGGGCACATCGTCGGAGCGGAAGTCCCCATTGCGAAGCTTGGCCTTCCTGTCCGTTAGGAAAGAGCTGACGTAGCTATGGAATCTGGAACCGAGACCCAGGTCTGAAATGGTCTTGACGATGAAGGTGTGGAGCACGTTGTCGAAAGCATTCTCATCAGAAACCAATGACACCAAGACCAGCTGAGGGAAAATTATCTGCAGTCCTGAATTGAATTAAAGAAATGAGAAATAAATTGAAATGCAAGTGGATGAAGAAACAAGCGGCCGCAGGTGGGATAAAAACCCACGTCTTCGCATTACGCTTGCGATGCTCTTACCAACTGAGCTACCACAGCGCCGTTTTGCCATCCATTTTCATGAGTATTTATGCTTTACTACTACAGTTGACCTTGGAGTAAGCAGTGCCCACGCCCTTGTACAGTGTACTGGAATTAAGGAAATAAATACCAAGGTCGATCCAAATAGGTCGCGAAGCTTCGTGCGAAAAGCGGTTCAGAACAAATTGTCACCACAATCAGCAAGGGTGGCTATAGGAGCAGCGACTGAAGCGTCACCATATTTGGAGGGAACAAACATTGGGAAAGAAAAAAGCGGCTTTTAATTAAAGCGAGACAGAATTAGATTCGTTCATTGAAAATAAAACACCTATCAATTATATATATTCCTGATGAATAAAGAAAAGACACATCTATCTTATTTTATTATTATAATAAATACCTTCTTTCAGCGCCCATCGTAAGAGGTAGCGGGGCTCTGACGCCGCTATGCCGCTATCACTTGCAATGCAATGCGGCTCTTGAAGTGTGCAGAAAGAGGGGGCTCGTAAAGTTCACCTGTTACAATACTCCTCCCTCGCACGTCGTGTTGCTTTGCTTGTCGACTTTGCTTGTATGAATTTGGTGACGCGGATAGCTTCATTGTTTCTTTAACTGTTCAGTCAAAACTAATGCGTCACGACCGCTAGATAATTGTTTACTTCAGTTATTTTCGTGGGACTGCTCTGGCCGACGGGTTTGCCGTCTGACGATGGGACCAGCACTCTACACCTAAAGCTTTTGCCGGCCTCCAAGGAAAGTATGTTCCGTGCAGGGGTGCGATTTCGACACCCGTAAGGCTGACCTTTTTTTCCATCGCTTTCGGCGCTGAAAGCTCGACACACCAATCAAGTAGAACGGCGGGGCGTTTGAATACACAGCTCTAATGTCAGGCCACCAAAAGAAATTCCGAGCCTTCGAGGACAAAATGACGCCACTTCTGTTTTTAACGGATATGGCGTCACATTGTTTCTTTCTTCCGCCGGGAGTGTTCCCTCCTCACACACATGGCGCTAAGCTCCATGAACCACCAATGAACCGCCATATCTTGAACGTACGAGCGTATGTGCTTCTATAGAAGCTTCGCTACCAGGCGAAGAATAAGAATAAGAATAAGAATGGGCTTGGGTGCGTTTGGCAGGCATTCTCAGATCATGAAGAGCAGGTTGTCATTATCCCTCAAGAGAAAAGTGTATAATAGCTGTGTCTTACCAGTACTCACCTACGGGGCAGAAACCTGGAGGCTTACGAAAAGAGTTCTACCTAAATTGAGGACGACGCAACGAGCTATGGAAAGAAGAATGATGGGTGTAACGTTAAGGGATAAGAAAAGAACAGATTTGGTGCGGGAACAAACGCGAGTTAATGACATCTTAGTTGAAATCAAGAAGAAGAAATGGAGGGGGGGGGGGCATGGGCAGGACATGTAATGAGGAGGGAAGGTAACCGATGGTCATTAAGGGTTACGGACTGGATTCCAAGGGAAGGGAAGCGTAGCAGAGGGCGGCAGAAAGTTAGGTGGGCGGATGGGATTAAGAAGTTTGCAGGGACGACATGGCCACAATTAGTACATGACCGGGGTTGTTGGATAAGTATGGGAGAGGCCTTTGCCTTGCAGTGGGCGTAACTAGGCTGCTGCTGCTGCTGATGATGATGCATAAGCGTCGGCCCGGGGTTTCACCCTACTCTGCACTACCCCAGTTCAGCACGTTTGTGCATGGTGGGTAGTGAAGCTTGTGCTTTGCGAGGGCACCCCGAGCCTACTGGACGGCCCGTAGCTGAGTGTCCTTGCCTATAGACTGCACTTCCCTTTGAAGTTCGGGTGGGTATATCCTGGAGGTAGCTTCGGTCGGGAACCTGGCACTTCTTTATACCTATGAGTGCATGTTTGTGGTCTTCTATTCCTATCCATGAAGTGGAGTTGTCGTCATTTTAAGGTATGACGCTTCTAATCTTACGGACCACTGTGCAGGTCGCAAAGGCGCAAATTTCGAATTCGAGACTATGTGTGCCCACACTTCGTGGAAATTCACATTTTTAGCACATTTCATGACCCGTAAAACTTTGTCACCGACTTCACGTGCTACCAGGATCGAGCGCGACCATGCCCAGTTAATGCAGCGCTGGTGCTCATTAATGTTTGCGTAACTAGAGTACACTATCCTCGCAATGTGAGTGTGAATTGTGTCCCTGCCGAATTTCGATTCCTCCGCCGCTGGTTAGGTTGCGCATTCTGGCATTGCTATCACTGTAGAAAATTTCAGAGGAAGGTAGCCCTATAGAGAAGCAGGACTGACCAACAAGCCGCGTATCGGTGAACTCTCGTTATAAGGTGACGGAACAGCATGCGGCAGTGCACGTTGCCAACGCAGTCAGATATCGACAAATGAATATGTTGTGGAAAGAAGTGACTTGAACGGATACTGATAGGCAGGCTGCGTGTTTTTAAGCAGGGCCCACGCCTTAGTATGGTTTACGAGAAGTAAAGAAATAAATACCCTGACATTCCGAACTTTTCTCCTTATTCGCCTCTGTGAACAGTAATTTCCGGCACATAACATTTAAAAATTCAGCCGCAATCGTTATTGCTATCTTTTGAGAAATCTAACGCTAACAGCCTTTGTCGAGAATAGCTTCTCCTGATGCATAAAACTGCCGACAGCGACGGTGCACTTCATGACATTGCGCTTAGCATGCTATTTCACGCTCGTATTAGACGCAATATAACCTCTGAACGAGCTAAATTAAATGACAAAATGTGATAATTTGGCACCAAAGGGAAGGAGGGAAGGAAGAGCTGCTATGTGAAATATTGGGTTGAAACGCGACAAATCAAGTGAGAACATGTGTAGTGGAGAAGTATGACTGCCAGACAGGCGATTTTGGGTACCGTTAAATACTTTCCCTTTCTCCGCAATGTTATGCAAAAAACGAATAAGTATTACTTTTGTACCTACAGCTGTAACACACTGTAATCACGATAAGCACAGAACGACAGCAGTTCCTGCACGGTTAGCAGAATTTCCGCACTCACTCGGCTCTTCTTTCGTAACGGAAACTTCTGCCGGAGGCGGCTGAGGCCTTGCAGCACGTTCAGTGGCGTCTTCCTCGGACTCGTCTTGTAACACCAGCGCCATTGACGGTGTATGCCACGACGAGAGCTCCCGGCGATGCTTCGACGCGGCGGTAGGGCCCTTACCCTCGGTTAATGGCTCTTTGGGCAGTTCTGTGCCTTCACTTAAATCGGAGAGCTCGGACGCTGGTTTAAGCACTAGCTCTGTTGGCGATTCGCGCACTGGCTCCTTGGCATCGGCCACTGGGGGTCCAAGCCGATGTTCCGAATGCTGAGGCTGAACAGTCCTCGGCTCCGTTAGTCCACTACCATCGTGAGGCTGCTCAGATTTCGGCTCCGGAATGGCGACAGCGACGCTTTCGCGTACGCTGCTAAGATTGGAGGGCTCGGATGATGGTTTCAGAAGTGCCCCTGTTGATGGCTCGCGCACTGTCTGCAGGGCATCGGTCACTGGGGGTCCAAGCCGAGGCTCCGAATGCTGCGGCTGAACTGCCTTCGGCTCCGCTAGTCCTCTAGCATCGTGAGGCTGCTCAGATTTCGACTCCGGAATGGCGGCTGCGGAGGCGTCGTGTACGCTCGCTTTCGGCGTCGTCGCCGCTGAGGACCCATCCGTGAAGGTTACGGCGCGACGACCTTGGCCCTCTCGTTTATCCGTCTTGAGCACTTCGGTAGACGCCCCCGTCGGAACGCTGGACCTTAGTGGCGTAACCGTTCTGGCGTGTGCTGGCGGCATCATCTCTACAGTGGTTGTGGCAACCCTGGCGCTCACCCTCGTTTCCAGGACGGGCCTCCTTAGCGGCGCGCCCAGCAATACGTTTGCGCTGATCGGAGGCGAGACGGTGCAGGTGTACTCCACGGAGCCGGCGGGTGACTTGGGTGCCCTCAGGTGTACCGACAGCGTTGAGCCCTGGCGCCTCGGCATGCTAACGTCGTCTGGTTCAAACGTGGAAGAGAGCACCGATCTGTCGGAGCCAGAGTGGATTTTATTGCTCGCTAGGGAGAACTGGAACTCACTGCCGTCGTTGACGACGCGCCTGCAGGCGCGCACGTGAGCGCCCGAGCAGGCGTTGCAGGAGCCGGCGCTGAAGCTGCGCCAGGCTTGAATTTTGCCACCACTGCGCTCGCGGGACGGCGGAGAACGGCTTCCCGCGGCGTCAATTTCGTCCTGGGCGGCCAGGTCGCTGCGGCCCCCGCGGGTCCCGTGGACGGCCGCGCTGCTGCCGCTGCTCCGGCTGGTCGAGGCGCTGAGCGCGAACACTCCGCCCGGCGACATGTGGCCGCCCAGGCAAGGGCGTCCCGGCGTGAGCCAGCGGTCCTGGCTGCGCGTCCCTCGCAGCACCGACCCCACGCGTACTCCGGAGATGGTGACGCCCTCATGGATGACCGAATGTGGCTTGGACGGCGGGGTCGGCCGGGACGGCGAGCCAGACATGACTCCTTGCGACCGCTCTCCGAAGTTCCTCTTTCTCTTCTTTCTTTCGTCGCGGTTTTACGCAAGCAATGCTTGGCCTGCGTCCCGATACTTTTGGCGGGTTCTCCATGCTCCGTATCTCCTCGGCGTTGTGTAGTGCGAGATTCTAGTGCTTGCTGATGGTGAGCTATTTACATAGAAAGCGGATGATATTAGTGAGCTCTTGTTGGCTCCATTCTTTTTCACCTTCGCGTTATAAAACTAAATCAACAGGGCGTCAGTGCACTGCGGCTCACACTTAGGACCGTGCTCACATACAAGGCGGATTTTTTACTGATAAGTTCGGTAAAGTTCCGCTTGGCAAGCCTTATTACCTTTACAATAACGCGCAGACCGAGTCTAGACATAGCATTTCACCCCATTGCGAGGAAACTTGCAGTACTTAGCAAATACACTTCGCCGGACGCTGGCCTAAAGAATAAAAACCCATCATGGAAAGCAGTATTGTTTCATTGACGTGCAACATGGTATCACTATTCATTCATTATATGAAATATCTCCCCAACATGCAGATTGCGTCCAACATTACCTTGCTCAACAAAAATAGTAATGTACCTACAACAAATGCTTGAGTACCCGAATCGACAAAGCACATAGAGATAGGATTCTTATCAAAAAGTTAAAGTAGGCTCGGGCGCCCTATGGCCTGACAAGAGCAAGGTAGTGATAGTAAGCCCCTAGTAAACTGAATGGATACATTCGTCTAAGTCATAGCCGACCCGAAACGTGAAAGAAATGTTCGGTAGCACGTTGCACTCATCTAAAATGTGAAGGCGAACGGCTGCTGCACACTTGGTAATGCATTAAGTTACAAGATCGGAGGGGTCAGACTTGCACGACATAATGAGCCGCAGTGTGAAGTAGACGTGGAGCAAGCCGCTATCTGTGAGGTGCGTTGCCGCCTCGCATCGACGCGTTGCTGCTTTCGCAGTTCCGCTTTTCTGGCTCGTCTTCGATGCTTACCTGCAGCTTCGCGCGATCGTATAGCGGAGCCAGACCCGCGCTAAGGACGTTTCTCTTCGACTTTACGTTGCATCCACTCAGCAGGAGATAGCAGCACTCGCGGTCGAACGCCTTCCTCTCGCCGCTTCGCATACCGCACCTCTTTTCTCGCTTGGCGAGCGCCCTCTTGTTCAAGTCTTGTTCGTGCTAGTAACCAAGTCACAGCAAGAGCATCCTCGGCCGTAGCGTACTCCCGTGTGGGGGGCGGGGGGGGGGAGGGGGGTTATGCACTGCTTTATTGAGGATTCGGATGCTTCTTTTGAGGTTGTCGTTTATTGAAACGTATGCTGTTCTGTGAGGTACATGGGTGATTTCAATGAATGTATAAGCCACTGCATTTTTATTTGCTTGCGGGGCTATGAGCCATGCTGCTGCTGATAATTGTTGTACCACTCGACTAGACGCCATCCTAAGTGGGTATGAGCCATTGCAACGAGCCACTTAAGGCTTCATTCACACGAGCAAAAAACAGTTTCAAGCGCGTACAGGAGGCATTCGCAAGCAATAAGCGGTAGCTTATTGCTTGAGAATGTCTCCTGAAGAAAGGCCCTTGAAGAAAGAAAATTGTGCCAAGCCAACGCCTTTGTTGGAATCTTTGTGAAGCGATGCTTTCGTCAAGCGGTTAATTAAATTCTATACAACTGATCCTCTTCTGCACAGGGCTTACGCGCCTGCTAGCAGGACGCGGAGATCCTCACCATGTGACCCATGCGACAGCATAGTGCACTAATTACCTCCAGGATCGGCGCACCGCACTCGGAAGGGCCGACCACGAAGATAGTGCAATAGTAAATTGCGCTATCTCTGTGACTGGCTATCTTAATCGGGCAGAAACCAACCAAGCAGACGCGTTAAAACCCGGGAAAAAAAGCACAGAAAGCTTTGCTTCGTTGAAGGAATTATGCGCTTGATGGCGTATAATTTGGTGCAGTTAGGATATTACGTACTATTCGTGGTTTCACCATGAAATTTCGTGCAGAAAAAAGCCGGCTACCAGCACCTATCCAGGGGTAATGCAGGTGGGGCTACATACAAGACATTTCGTTATATACGAGTGCTGTCCTGCCTGTGAGCTATTCAGGACGGTGGCAGCCAGCAGCAGCCACGGCCAGGAAAATCGGGGAGAGTTCGAAAAGAAAGATTCGCTTTGCTGGACGGTGTTATGACAATATGGCGACATGTTTGTTGCGGCACAGCACACGAGGTGGTGGTGGTAAAAACGTTTATTTCCTCTGAAAAGAGGGAGTTACATGGAGGGTGCTCTGGAGTCAGGCTTAGTGCCCTTCCCCTCACAAACACTAGGTGGAGTCCCTAGTACGGGACCCCAGTGGCTTCCGCTGCCGCCATAGCTCGTTCGACCATCGCCTTTTGGGCTTTCAGGTCGCAACAGGCGAGTAGGGTCGCCTCCCAGTCCTCCCGGGTGGGGTTTGGGTGTGGAGTAAAAGCAGGGTTGGAGGGGCACGCCCACACCATGTGGTAGAGGTCCGAGGACCTCTCCCCACAGTGCGGGCACTCCCCGGAAAAGGCAGGGTCAAAGTGCGTTAGCGAGGCCGGGCACATCATGGTGTTCGTGACAAGGCGGAGCTGCGCAGCAGAAACTCCGCTGCCGATCCGATTGAACGCGACGCGAGGTTGCGTCTACTTGTCTTCGTCATTTCTGTACTTGGCACTGTGTGTCTCTCGCGCCTCCGGAGACTGCCGAATACCCCGTGCGCGAGCCACGCTTGCGCCGCCTATAGCGCGACAGCACAACGGCGGCGGCGCCAACGCGTCTCGAGCGCCCGTATAATTTCTATCGCAATAAAAATGGTAGGTGCATGAGTGAGATAACCGGTGCTTCACGAGAATGACAGAATAGTAGCCAAGGAAAAGAAAACACAGTCGAGGGCACCAGATGATTAGGTGATGTAAAGAGACGAGTAAATTTGCAGACGTAGGCTAGAGTCTGTCGTTGCGATACAGAGATATTTTGAGATTTCCTGGAGAGGCTTTCGTCCTGCACTGGACATAACATAGTGCGATGATGTGGTGCACAAAGTGCATGCTATTCTCGTTGCCAGTGCGTAAAAATAAGCCAGAGCCTCATTCCTACAGTGGGCAGCTGAGAACACGAACGCTTCCTCATTAAACGAATGGCGGTTGAACAGAGATATGTCTCTGGAGCCCTGTTCAACGACTGTTATTCACTTCAAGCAGCCGTCTTCCTGTGCACTTGTTTTCCTTGGCTTCCTAATAAGCCGCACGATGTCAACGGCCAGTTTGGCTTGTTTGGTCAAAATTGCTGTCAAAATTACAACAATCCCTTTTAAACGACACTCGGGCGTTCCTTGCTGCATTCGCTTGTGTGCACGATAATTGCTAATAACTCCTTATGACCGCCGAAAACGACCTCACTACCTGTCGTCTGAGTTTCTTGAATTCGCTTAATATGTCGGCAGCCGGTGAGTGTGCATACGCAGTGTACGAAAGGCGGCCAAGGCGAATGCGGCGACGGAGAGCAGACAACGAGAGAGGAACGTTAACGATGTGGGCTACGGAGAGAAGGCGATCGCGAAGGCGTGGTGCTCGCAAAAAGTCGCAGTTTCGCTCGAAAGGCGAAGCACCGATTGCGAGAGCAAATTGGTAGATAGCTATACGAAGTAAGAATAGTGTAGTTTTATCAGCCGTACAAACTTGCAAAGATTCACTTACTAACTAAATTAACAAGCACGGTGTCACGTGCGCCCAGATAAACATGAACACATCTCACTCGATGACCGCGGAAACTCGCTGTCAAAACGATGGAGTGATGAATCGTGGCAGCAGTAGCGAGCCAAACTGACCTGCGTGCATCTCTCGCTTTAACGCGAACGAAGCGTAGAAAGCGCAGCGCATGCGAAGCTACCGGCACTACGCGCAGTCTGCAAGCATCGCAGATCACTTTGAAGATGGGGCGACACTTCAGGCGGGCGCGCACTTCGGCAACGTCGCAGATGGCTTTCAAGATACGTGGCCCGCACGGCCGCGCCCGGCGGTGAGGAACCTCCCCCTCCACTCCCTCGGCTCACCCCCATGCCTCACGCGCAGCAGAAGAGGGCGCGCTAAGGCCCCACCCCGCCTTTCTCGCTCGCGCACGCGAGATTGAGCCGCGTTCGTCGGCTGACCCTCGTATGCTTTCACTCGCACAAACGGCATACGACGCGCGGCGGCGATTTTATCGCCCTTGGACTTTACACAGACCCACACGGCGACGGCGACGGCAGAAATACGCTTGGAGTGTCCCTGTAATTTCTATCACAATAATAAAGCGAACGCACCTGGCCTTCTTATTCATTGTGTACAACGCGAACTCTCAGCTTCTATTTACACTATACAATAACCGTATAAGGGAGAATGCTACTAGGCAAAATATATATCTTTTTATTTGTACTAGCGATTTCAAAATACTGTCATTCATGGAGTTATTTATGTAGATTTCCAATACGTCATTAGTTTTTGTGTAGCTGCTGTAGTTTTTGTTAGTTACGTCCTACACAAGTGCAAAATATATAATCTCTGGAGGCGATTCCTTGTCTATTAAATTTTCGCGAAAGGCATCCTGCTGTAGCTTATTTCGCTCTTTTTAGACTGCAAAGTGCCGATATCTATCCAAAGTGCATGTACTCGTATAATTTGTTGAACTATGCACATACAAACACAGATTAGAACACTTCAACTAATTTTTTTGCTATCCCACGAGAATAACCTTGTGCACTTATAATTGCCCTGCACTAACAAAATCTGGCATACATACTCTTCAAGATATGTAGAATGCTGATATCTACTTGAAATTGCAATATCTTGCGGCAGTAGTTGCGAAAGTGCAAGGTTATATTTCATGGGATAGAGGAAAAAAATTAGTTGTAATGTCCTATTTTTTCTTTCGCCTAATTTCAGTGACTGTGCATGGTGTTTGGCTAAATATAGGCACTTTGTGGTCTACAACGAGCTAAATAAGCTACAGCACGATGCTTTTCGTGAAAATTTTATACACACGGAAGTGCCTCCAAAGAGAGAGAGAGAGAGAGAGAGAGAGAGAGATAGATAGATAGATAGATAGATAGATAGATAGATAGATAGATAGATAGATAGATAGATAGATAGATAGATAGATAGATAGATAGCAGCTACACAAAAACTAATTACATTTTTGAAATCTGCATGCAAACTCTATCAATGACAGAATTTTCAAATCTCTAGTACAAGTAATAAAAAAACTTTTTTTTAGCAGCATCTCCCCTTGTTTTCTTATGATGACGTTCTGGAATGATTAAGAAATACCACTCCTCTTGCATGCTTGGGCCTAGTTAAGCTTCTTTTGTTTTCAATAACACTAATTAAGAACATTTGAACACCAGCCGAACAAAGCCAGCAACGCTTGCATGCGAAAACAATAATTATCCTTAATTGCGGCAACCGTCAGCGCTAAACACGCGCTTCGAGCAGGCAAATCACGAGTGATCGAACGACACATGTAGCTCAGCATTAGTCGGGTGCTTCTAGTGTCCGCTGTCCAGTGTACTAAAGACAGCGCATTCACTATAGGGGAATATGTCTTGCACGAACAGTAAAAAGCGGTAACATCAAAGAACAGACTTGACATATTTACAGCTTGGCATCACACGGCGTAGCTACATTCAGTTAACGATGCGCATTTACTGCGGCGTAATCACGGCCGACATGTCTTCAGCATGGTTAGCGCAAAAGCTAGGTTCGATACTTAGGCAATATTAACAGCATGATTACAACGCAGCACGAAGTAACTCGACGCACCGACGCTGTGCGAAGTCGCGCCGAAAGTAGTACTCGACAATACGTTAGACACGGTAGCCGCTTAAGTCTTCTTTGAGCCCTGCCGAAGCGGGATGGACAGCTGTTGCATTACTGATATTTACCTGCCTGACAGTAAGTTGTGAAAAAGCTTGTTTTTGCTTATAACGTGTCGAAGTCTTTCGTTTTTTTTTTCTTTACCAGAAGCTTCAAAACTTCTTTCACAGGCTCATGGCCCGAGCACAAAGTTTGCCTTCGTAGGAGTAGTTCTCGTCGTGCTAGTTGGTGATGCATGGCTTTTAGAAGAGGGGCGCAGCTTTGCAGAAAGAGAAGCGCCACCTTTCCATGCGTCTTTGGCAATAATAGGGAGTCTATAGTGCGCGCGTTCTCGAAGCAGGCGTGAGGCTGCGCCGGCGCGCGCTCAGGACGATATTGTAGACGAGGCAACCTCAAGCTTGCCCGCGCGGCACCAGCGCCGGCCGAATGCTCTCCGAGCGGACCGAGGGAAGTTTCGAAGGTCGTCGCTGCGCTAGCGCGCGCCCGTGTTCTGTACGGCGGCAGCGCTCGCGCCCGCTGTTTTAACGCGATAGCGTTAAGGAGCTCGTGTCGCAGAAAAGCCGATGTCGTCGGCGTCGGTGTCCGCGGCGTTGGCCGTGAGCGATAAATCACGGCAGGCACTTCATAAATAAAAAGCAACTTCCAAGATGGGCTGGGTGGGAATCGAACCAGGGTCTCCGGAGTGTGAGACGGAGACGTCACCACTGAGCCACGAGTTCGATGCTTCAAAGCGGTACAAAAGCGCCTCTAGTGAACGCGGTGTAGCCTTAGAAACGAGCTGTTTCTAAGGCTCAGGCGTGCGTCGCTTGCTCAGGTGCACGTTTCGTTGCCGCGCCGAACGCTCCGTTGCTCGACGCTCACCGCGTCCGATGCGGGGCGCGTAGTCGCTGCGCCGTAGCCCATTGTCTTACACGCCTTGGCGGGTCGACGGGAACGCTGTCGCGTTCCACTCTTGAAGGCAAAGCTTAAGCGTCCTCCAATTTTTTGCGACAGCGAGTGCGACCTCGTCAGCCAGGAAAGGTGGCACGCAATGCTGCGGCGTTGTTGATTGCCACGGCAGCCTCGAAAACACTCAAGGTCGAACGCCGCCCGTGAAGTTCCACAGATTTCCGGGGGAAGTGGTACGGGAAGAACAGAACACAAGCATGGATGACTGCAGTGCGCCGAGCCAAGTAAGTCTCGCAATTTCGCATTCGCCTGCGATATCACGGCCGCTCGATGAAAATGGAATAGTGATATGCTTGTTTTTAGCGCACGGCCGTTTGTTTAGTCGTGTCGCGTAGTTGAATTGTGGCGACATCCGCCGTTTGTTAGCGGTAAATGCATGCGTGTTGCGCCGCTAAGCTCGACGACGCGAGCTCGATTCCCGGCCACGGCGGCCGCATTTCGATAGGGGCGAAATGCAAGAACACCCGTGGTACCGTGTACTTTGATTTTTGTGCAAGTTAAAGAACCCTTGGAGGGTAAAATTATTCACGAGACTCCCCGTTACAGCGTGCCTCATAATGATTTCGTGGTTTTGGCAAGGTTTTGGCACTTAAAACCCCCGAATTTATTTGATTGCACTGTGCTTTTTCTCGCGATCGGCATGGACGAGCTCAAAAGAATTACTTCCCTTTTCCAAACGCTGCAACTTGAATTACTAGTTGTGCAGGTAACGAAAGGGGCCGCGCGCTACTATTGTGTGGCATCAGTCCGTATTTAAGCAAGCCGCGGTCATCGCGTGCGTCGGTAAGCGGCCGAACGGAAAGCAGCCGCTCTAGACGTGCGAGTTATGTTTGTTGTTTGGCCATGCTTTTTAAGTTCACAATATCCGAGCATGCTTTAAGGTTATAACCACTTTTCACATTCCTGTTTCACTCTTCCTGCCAAAAATCTTCGTTTCCTGTAGTAGCCGACCATCGGCGCAAGCTATACTTTAGCTGCTCGCCCGACGAGGAACTTCATTTGCTTTGGTGAGGCATGTATCGCTAATGCTTTCGCTCGTGCTGCTGGTCCCAAGTTAATTCCTGGTTAACATGGTCTCGGTTGATTTCGCGGAGCAGTCTGTACGAGCCATTTCTCATGAGCAGTGAAAAGATACCTTGCTGACTAATGCAATTAGTTACAATGACTCCAACTCTGCATTGAATAAGGCGTGATACACATTAAATATATATTGCAGCATGATATTAGGCAATATGCGCCTATGTAGTACCAGAGTCCTTTCTTAAGAGGAAGCTTTAGCTCGGGCACAACTCTGACGCGGCCTATTCAAATACATGTAAAACGCAAAAAAAAAAAAACGTTTTTCTGGGATAACTCCTGGACCAATTTTAATGAAATTTGTTGTATTTGAGTGAGAATGTTAAATTCTAGGGACTGTTGCCAGCGGAATTTCGATTTAGGGCTTGATTTTTGTTAAAAAGATTTTCAAATATTGAACCGTTTGAAAAACATAGAAGCAAGAATTTTAAAAATTCATAGCTCTGCTTCAAAAACAGATATCACGCTTCTTTAAACGGCATCCATTAGATAATTCAAAGCGGACAAATTCGATGTATTATTTTACATCTTACGTGAATTTGTTACGTTGGTTACAAGGGCTTTGCAAAAACTGTAGTTCCACATTACTAATTTTTTTATATTCTTGTGTAACATATCAATTTTGTCCGCTTTAGATTTATTAATAGGTGTAATTCAGAGAATTGTATTATCATTTCTCGTTGTTGAGTTAACTTCATAGTTTCGTTTTTTGAAAATTTTCTATTTTTGCCAACTTTTAATAAAAAATTGAGGACTTAAATAAAAAATTCGAAACCAACAGTCACTAGATTTTAAGTTTTTCTTTTAAATGCAACAAACCTTGTCAAATTTGGTGCACTGGTTGCCGAGAAAAACGAATTCTCCTTTTAAATGTATTTAGATAGGAGCTTCCTCTTAAATTTTCAATTTTGAGCAGATGTGTGTTTTGGCTGTTGTGCTCTAGGATTTTGTGGAATCTGGTAAGGAAACTACTTTAGTGTTCTGGTGAAGCAGCGCACTGACCAGGACAAGGCGCACACACAAGAATACATGACACTCGCTGTGCTTGTAACACTCCCTTTGTACTGGTCAGTGCGCCGCTTCATCAACACGGCATGATTATTAATCACCAACTCGCCCAACTTTATATGTTATATATAATGTTATATATAAATTTATAACATATATATATATATATATATATATATATATATATGTTATAAATTTATATATAACATTATATATAACATATAAAGTTGGGCGAGTTGGTGATTAATAATCATGCCGTGTTGATGAAGCGGCGCACTGACCAGTACAAAGGGAGTGTTACAAGCACAGCGAGTGTCATGTATTCTTGTGTGTGCGCCTTGTCCTGGTCAGTGCGCTGCTTCACCAGAACACTAAAGTAGTTTCCTTACCAGATTCCACAAAATCCTAGAGCACAACAGCCAAAACACACATCTGCTCAAAATTGAAAAATTAAGAGGAAGCTCCTATCTAATATATATATATATATATATATATATATATATATGAATTATTAGTCGTGTCGCGTAGTTGAATTGTGGCGACATCCGCCGTTTGTTAGCGGTAAATGCATGCGTGTTGCGCCGCTAAGCTCGACGACGCGAGCTTAGCGTCGTCGAGCTTATATATATATATATATATATATATATATATATATATATATATATATATATATATATATATATATATATATATATATATATATATATATATATATATATATATATGTGTGTGTGTGTGTGTGTGTGTGTGTGTGTGTGTGTGTGTATATATATATATATATATATATATATATATATATATATATATATATGTATATATAACAATATATATTTATTTAATACAGTCGAGCGATTTAAATATACTGGAGTTCGTAGCATGCAAGATATCTTTTAGAAATAGAAGCGCACGGTAGTGATCATTTTCTGATCCTGGTAAAACATCACCACATACGGAGTGAGGGTACCCGGCGCTACTCAATATATACTAATTGGCAAAGTTTTCGTCACCATTTAAGTAACTCGTTGGGTGAAAATCTGAGCTTTCAAAGTTTTGCAAATATATTGTGTGAGTCTTACGAGATCTGCACAAAACAAGTCACTGTTCCAAATGAATACGCTGCAGTCGACGGGGAATATGAATGTCTAAGAGCAATTAGAAGACGCGCAGAACGGGCTTATCGCCGCAGTGGAAAGCTGGATGACTACAAGATGGCACAGAAAGTTCGGTCAACTTCGCGCAGACGCTTACAAAAATTAGGTACGAGAAGGTGGCGAGAATACTGCGCGTCGTTCTCTCCGTTTACTCCAGTTCCCAGAATATGGTCATTTGTCCGATCTTTTAGTGGTCCAGTTACCCAGAGCCATCCCTTCCGAGCCCTTGCCGTAGCTCGAAGCACTCCGGAAACATCTGTTGCTGACGAATTCTGTCAACTTATATGCAGACCAGGAATTCCGTTTACTTGCCTACAATTTAAAAGTTCGACAACACTAGCAGAACAGAAAGTTCGTGCGTGCTTTATGTCACAACATCCTCAACTTGACTGTGAGTTCAGTCTAAATGAATTGAAATGTGCTCTTTCGTCATGCCGTACAAAGACAACCGCAGGCCCAGATGGTGTCACGTATATGATGTTAAAGAACTTAGGTCCAATAGGAAGAATGGCTCTTTTGGAGATATTTAATGATATCTGGATAAGAGATACTCTTCCGGATTCATGGAAATTAGCCCGGGTAATTGCAGTTCTAAAACCAGGAAAGACTCCCCTTTTTCTTGACTCCTACCGACCCGTCAGTCTCACAAGCTGTTTTTCCAAATTAATGTAGATGATAGACCGTCGACTGCAGTGGTGGTGTGAATACACAAATGTGTTTTCCAATTACATGACCGGTTTTCGACAAAATCGGTGTACAATGGATTCAGTATTAGACATTGCCACATGCGTCGAACATGAACGTAGTTGCGGAAATGTGACAGTAGCAGTATTTTTAGACATTCAAAGAGCATTCGACACTATAAGTCACATACACATCCTTGCTGGTATGTTAGAGCTTGGCCTTCACGGTCGAGCACTGCGATGGGTATCAAATTTCTTAAAAGACAGAAAAATATTTATGGAAACAATCGAAGGAGAGAGTAATTATCACAGCATCACGCAGGGCGTTCCGCAGTGCAGTGTTCTCAGACCGTTTTTATTCAACTGTGTCATGGCAGCCTTGCCACTAAAACTCCCGTCTGGTCTACAGTATTCGCTGTACGCAGATGACATCTGCATATGGGCCTCTGGATCTCATATATAAGACATTCAAACAACGCTACAAGAGGGTCTTGATAATATCGACACCTTTTTAAAAGAAAGAGGCATGAGTCTTTCATACGCAAAGACAGCCGTACTTCCTTTTACTAAACGACAGCTGAATAATTTCCAACTTACGCTTGAGTGAGTGTAGTAATAAACTTACTTCGGCGACTCGCTGGCACAACGTGGGGGGATCAGTCTCTTCACTATTACAGGTTCATAACGCACTCATAAAACAAAAAATTGCTTACTCGGCACCTATTCTCCATGGTTTATCGCAAACTTCTGAGGAACGTCTTCAACATTTACTGGCAAGAGGGCTGCGAGTGTGTCTTGGGGTTCCGCACACTACCTCGAGTTCTTTAGTAACTGCTGAAGCTCGTCACCCACCATTTCCAGTCAAACGAACGGTTGAAACATGCCGACATATCTATCGCATCTTAACCCAACACGAGAAGCATCCATTAAACCTTGCGCTTACCGAAAGAAACAGAAGCAAAATTCACGATGTTGTTCGAGAACATAAAGCATTATTACCAAGATTTGAATTATTCAAAGTTGATGTTTGTTACCCTCCCTGGATGTTCTCAAACATGTCCTCAAATAGAATTATCGGTTGAAAGGATTATATCTAAGAGAGACATGTTCATAGTAGCCGCACAACAACTGGCACTCTTCCAAATTTACTCCTTATATCCCCAGTACACCCACGTTTATACAGATGGTTCGTGTCATAAAAATTCCTCGACTTCTGCATTCGTCATTCCACATTTAGCGCTAGAGCAAACATTTAAATTATCCCGGGAGACATCTTCCACCGTGGCAGAACTGTTTGCGATCCCGTGTGATTTGCGTTTCATAACATCAGAAAAACATTCGCAAAAATGGGCTATATTTAGCGATACGCAAGCCGCTCTCACATTACTACAGAGCAATAAGAAAAATTCTTTGAACACTTCGGTATTGTATGAGACACACAAAGAACTTACAAAAGCAAGCGCAATGAACCACGTAACTGCATTCCAGTGGATGCCTGGGCACTGCAATATTCCTGGTAATACTGCAGCGGACTCAGCTGCGAATCGAGCGCACAATAACGCGGAGACAACCAATATTCCTCTATTGCGTAGTGAAGTCCGTCTGCTCCTGAGACAGATTTCTTGTCGCCTCAGCAAAACTACCTGGTTTGATCAGCAAACTAAAAACTCGGAGTTATACTTTATAGACCTATGTATAAACTTATCAATGCCGGAAAATCTAACAGACAACAGAAAATTTGAGACATTGGTACACCGCCTGCGTCT
Source organism: Dermacentor variabilis (assembly GCF_050947875.1). Classification (NCBI taxonomy): domain Eukaryota; kingdom Metazoa; phylum Arthropoda; class Arachnida; order Ixodida; family Ixodidae; genus Dermacentor; species Dermacentor variabilis. The sequence goes on from NC_134569.1 coordinate 132,836,939, forward strand.
TGGTACTGCGTTTACAAAACACTTCTTGTACAGGATAAAACGTGTCTAGTCCGCAGTGTTCTTGTGGACATCCAGACGAAGATGTGAATCATCTTCTTTTTGAGTGCACGAAGTACGATCCACAAAGAAGGGTACTGCAAGCAAATTTGCTGATGTTAGACAGAAGACCATTCACTCTAAAAAAGATACTTGGCCCATGACCAACTGCGGGCCTTCAAAAAAGAGCACTTCTTGCTCTGAAAAAGTTTTTAGAGGACACCAGCATTTTGGGAAAATATTAGGTATCAGATGATCCGAATGCGCTAAATGAGTAACACAAGCGTTTTCCGTGGTTCATAATTGGTTTATGTGGTGATCGCAATTTTTACGCTATATGTATAATTCTGTTGTGTACTTGCAGTGCATTACATGTGTTGTGTGTTTTGCCTTTACAAAATATCTGACTTTATATATGCGTACGTGGACTGAACTAATGAACAGAACTTTGCGACTGATGTACTGTTGGACTGTATAATTTTTATTCATCCAGTGTTCTACTGAGTGCCATATTTCGTGTCGCTATTCTCCCTTTTTACGGAAATTTGTTTTCTTTGCCAAGTGACAAGGAGTAGCCGGTGCCACCATAATGGCGCCAACCTCTCCTAATATTCACTTCAATAAAAAAAAAACGTGTACAGTTTGCCGAAAACATCTTAATTTGTGATTTGCCTGAATCTAATTGGCCCAGAGGGTATAAGGAGCTATAAGCTAGGCCACGTTGCTGAAGATGGGAAGAGGGTCTTTCTCGTTAGTATAGTGCCAAGCTTATTAGTGCATAATGCATGTGTTCTTTCTGTGCTCGCAGTGCTGACGACACTCCCTCGGAGCCATCAAAAAGCACGCGAATTTGCAGCACCCATTTCGTTGGCAATTGCAAGAGTGACCTAAGTCAGCATTCATCATCTATCCCTACCGTCTTCCCACCTGTGTACAGAAAGAAAGCACCAGATCGAGAGAGGGCGAAAAGGTATGACTGGCAGTGTGCAAATACCATAACTTGTAGCGGTAACACTCTTGTAGAATAATATATGCAAACAATCACAGGAACGTTACCTTTGCAAACGTATTATTGGGAGTAATTTAATTCCCACAACAAATAGGCACACATACTGTCTCATTTCTATGCGATGCAGATGGGAGCGGCGTCTAACAGACCAATGGCAATCACAGCAGTCTTCTCAACAGTCAGCACCACCGGGACATGCGCTTTCGTACTGTGGCGACACAGCTCTTGAGCAGCAGCAAGAGACATGTGAAACAGACTCCAGAACATGCCTCTCTGAGATGACAGAACCGTCAACAAGCAGCCCAATCGATCTGCAGTCATCGAGTACAGTGGCGAAGCCAGAAATTTCGTGTGGGGGGAAGGGGGGAAGGGCTCACAATGCAGCTCGGCCACCTCCTAGGAGGAAACATTAGGTTGGATGCTCCTATCTAAACACATGCAGAAGGAAAATTCGTTTTTCTCGGCAATCACTGCACCAAATTTGATGAGGTTTGTTGCATTTAAAAGCAGAACTTAAATTCTGGTGATTGTTTGTTTCGAATTTTCTATTTAGGTCGTCAATATTTTATTAAAAAGTGGCAAACATCGAAAATTTTCAGAAAACGAAACAATGAAGTTTACAACTCTGCAAATCAGCACTGAAAATTGACATCACAATTCTGTAAATTGCACATAATAGTACATCTACAGCGGACAATACTCATGTTACACATGAGTCTCAAAAAATTAAGTATTATGGAAATAAGGCTTTTGCAGAACCCTTGTACATAACATAACCAATTCAAATAGACATATCGAATTTGTCGGCTTTGAATGGTGGAATGGATGCCGTTTACAGAACCAGGATATCTGTTCTTGATGAAGAGCTATTAATTTGTAATCTTCGTGCTTCTATTTCTTTCGGAGTTTCGAATTTTTCAAAATATTTTAAACAAACTTCGGGTCCTAAATCGAAATTCCGCTTCCAACAGACACTAGAACTTAACTTCCTCTCTTAAATTAAACAAATTTCATTTGAACGATTCAGGAGTTATCTCAGAAAAGCGTTTCTGCGTTTTACATATATCTGAATAGGCCGCGTCGGAGTTGGGCCCTAGCTAAAGCTTCCTCTTAAACAATTTGCCTAGGGATTAAATACATGAATAATAACTGTATTGTCATTCCAAAGATGCTGCAAACAAATTCTTGAACGCTACGCACTGTCAATCAAGCAAAATATGTATTTTTTCATAGAATATTATACTCGTATGTGCCAAAAATTATGCCCAACATAACTGATGTCAATGCTTCCATGTTTTTGTCTATTTACTAAGTAAAGAATATATCACACGAGCTTTAGAACTACATCAGTTCGAAACCAGCAAAGCAGTGCATGCCGCTGATATGAAAAATGTAAAGACCATGAAATGAAGAAGTTGAGGACAAATATGTTAATGAAACTTTGTCATTCAAGATCCTTGTTTACATTCCTGTACATATGCAACGGCCAGTGAAAAATCCCAATGATGCTGTCATTTGTTCCAATGTATTACGCAGGAGCAGCTGTCCCCGGTCGTGTATCGTGAGTAATTGCACCGAAATTATAGTCGCAACAGAAAGCACGCATAAAAAGCAGGAGTTCTGCACAATTTACGAGGGCCAGTCAAATGAAAGTGAGCCAATGCGAATATATGACAAACGGGGTACTTTATTTAAAAGTAGCCTCCATGAGCATTTAGACATTTGTCCCATTGACTAACGAGTCGCGTAATTCCCGTCTCATAAAGCTCCTTGGGTTGTTGCTCCAAAACGTCTGCAACTGACTTTCACGTCATCGTTCGAGACGAATCTGGTTCCCTTGAGCTGTTTTTTTTTTGGTTGCCCCAAAATGTGGAAGTCGCAAGGCGACAGGTCTGAGCTATATGGCGGATGTTGCAGCGTTTCCCGCTTGAACTTTGCCACTTTTGTGTTAACCACATCAGCGACGTGTGCACAGGCATTGTCGTGGAACAAGATGACCCCATTCGTTAATTTTTCACGTAGTTTCTTCTTGATTGCAACATGCAGCCGATCCGGCGTTTCACAATATCAGAAACAATTGATAGTTTCTCAAGATTTGGCAAATTCTATCAGTAATGGCCCCTGACGATCGAAAAAATAAAAGTCAACAGCACCTTTCCGGCGGGAATGACGGCCTTTGCTTTCTTTGGGGGTGGTGAATTCGAATGTTTCCATTGTAAGCTTTGCCGTCGTGTTTCAGGCTCGTAGTGGTGGCATGATGGTTCGTCTCCGATCACAATTGCAGACATGAAATCGTCACCCTTATTGTGATACTGGATCAGATGTGTAAAGGCAGCGCCGAACTTCTCCGTACTCTGGCGGTAGTTCAAAATCTTGGGCACCCATAGCGCACACAAGAGCCGATAACCGAGATGTTCATGAATTATGGCGTGAACGGTGACGGTGAACCGATCCGTGACTGATGTTCACACGCTCTGCCAGTTCATCGGTGCTTATCCTCCGTTCTTGTGTCATCAGCTCATCAACCTTCGCAATTTTGTTAGGGGTGATTCCACGATGGCTTTGGTGCGGTCTGGTATCGTCTTTGCAACTTTCACGTCCTTCTTTGAACCGTTTGTTCTAACGCTTGACAGCGGCCAATGCAATGCATTGTTCAATGTTCAATAGGACTTAGTCAAGCTGCTGACGCAGCTTTTTTCCTCAAGACCTGTCCATATTCAAATGTATATTGTACATGAGAAATAAAGCACTTACTTACTTACTTACTTTACTCTTTACTTAATTAATTTACTAACTTACTTACTTTGCTTGCTTGCTTGCAATGTACACGGCAGCCATACAGTCACTAATTTCTTTTTGGGAAACACCTTCAGCTGTCAAAAACCTCATGGCACCACGCTGCTCAACTTCTGGAGCGCCCATTACGTCTCGCAACCATGTTCAACCCAGTGTATGAGCACATTAAAGAACATTTATCCTCACACCTGCGTGTCACTTTTGTAAATGAGAGATGCCTGTGTGCTACGCGCAGGCCTTGCAGATAATGAACAGGACCATAATTGCGCAGGATGGGTGGGCTCACTTTCATTTCACTCGCCTTCGTACATTAGAAACGCGAAGATACAATAGAATATACAAATGCCAAGACACAGCTTGATAAAGGGCAAAAAAGTGCCACTCGAAACAAAGTTCACTGCACGTATGCACAAAACCTCGCAACAAGATATCTAAACGTACGTATAAGTCTCCAATAAATCTACGTATCTAAGAAAAAGTCACGGTATATAATGGGTCAAGCAAGGCAAATAAACATGTTGCGCAATCACAGATTCACAGAATCCCAGATTCCTCCCCCATTCCATCCACTCCCTCCGATGTATCGCGCGCGACGGAAAGCGGCGCGCTTGCTCCTGCTTTCTCCCTCGCGCACACAAGACTGAGCCACCATCGTCGTCTCACCCATTCCAGCCCCCCATCCCCCTCCCGACGCTTTCACTCGCACATACAGCATGCGGCGCGCGGTCATGAAGTTATCGCCCTTAGACTTTATGCGGAATATGAGGGCGACGGCAACGGCAGGAATGCGCCTAGAGTGTCCATATAATTGCTATCGCAATAATATAATAAGAGTGTCCGGCAGCTGAAGCGTCCCATGGCCCATTACTTTCCGCAAAAGGAGAAGCAACAAAATCGAACTTTTACCATGCGACAATTCGCTGTGCCACAACAATGTCCTTTTCTTTCCTTTTGTGGGACGGGGGCACCGAAATGCAAAAGCGCAAACGAAAGTATCTCCACAATCGAATGCCTACTTTGGGCACCTAATTTGGCTACCGAAAGAATATTGAAGAAATCGTGAGGCGTTTCTGAAGAATCGTAAGACCTTGTGGAGAGGTTGTGCTCAGGCGAACGCGGTGCAATCCATAGAGTCCCCACAGTGATGGCGGCGAGCGACCATTGTTTCTTTTTCTCGTCTTCTAGCTAGAAAGCGTCCACAACTCTGCCAGGCGAAAATGCACTCGGCCAGAGGAAACCGAACGCGCACCGAAGTGCGCCGCGCGGTGGTCGGGGCAACACGAGAAAAACGCATGCGCTCTGGCTGGCTCTGGCAGCCCGCGGGTAGGGGAGCGAGAACAAAAAAAAAATTGAAGAGGCTCAATGTGTCCTCGCGATTAAAAGTCAAAGTAGAAAAAATAAATAGGAACGTAGTTACCTTGGCTGGTTAGTGTCTTCACTGGATGCTTTGGCGCACGTGAAAAAAAATTTTAATATTTTTTTATGTGACATGACTGCACGAAAGAACCACCACAACGCTTCGTCTTATCGGGCCTCGCTGCGGGCTTTGTCAACTTGTCTGATAGTGCGTTGATTTGGCTTGTCTCGTTGTATGGCCCGATGTGCGACTTTGGAAAAGTTAATGAACCTTTGGCGTCAAATATTTATGGGAACATTAAACTTACAATGTACCGCAATTGAAAATCTAAAGCACACGTTTGGAAATGTCAATGCACCTTCCACATCAAAAGTTTATGAGAACTTTATACCCATAAGGTTTCGGAATTGACATCCACGCGCTTCGTAGATTCCATGATAGAGTGTAGATTCCGCGGCCTCCGCGAGATGCCCCGGCGAGCCCGTTCGCCATCAAAACGTCTTTGAAACTTTGTGCTCGGATGGGGCTGCTTGCGTTATGTGACTCCCGGTGCATGGGCGTTGCCGCGAAATCCAGCCGGAGTTCGCAATTTTTGCGGTGAAATGGCTTTTCGAGCGTGAAGAAGACGTTCTAGACAAAATCCAGAATGATTTCCGGAGCCGGGGCTTGCTTTGGTCGGCGGTGCATGGACAGCACGAAAAAATTTCGGGGGGGGGGGGGGTGAAGCCCCATAAGCCCTCCCACCCCCGGCTACGTCCCTGATCGAGTAGTATGACAACAGAAGTTCCTGTTGCCAGAGTGCGGACGAAAAGCGCGGACGAAACAAAGTAAACAAAGCGGTGACTGCGCCACGGCGCGACCGCGCTGCTTGACGTTTCCACATTGGGGGTGCTGTCAGGAGGCGCAGTAGGGCCGCCTGGCCATGGTTTTCTCGTCTATTGAGGGTGAGAAGGCAGCCGCGATTAGCCACGATTGCCGTTGCCCACGCGCAGGTGAGGGAGCCGCACTATCGCTGAATAGTCGATGCACCCCTTGTTTTACTTCTTTTTTTTTTTGCGCTTCTCTGCGCTCTGATATTGGTTGTCTAGGCAACTGATAGAAAGGCTGTCGCTCTGCCCACACGGCTAAAAATGATAGTTGTAACATGCGCAGTACACAACACGAATATCGAATGAAATTATACGTTCAGTACGACGGTTCATACCAGGCCGCGACGGCCGTATTTCGAACTGGGAAAATGCAGAAACGCTCGCGTACTAATATTTAGGCGCACGTAATTATATTTAGACGACGTCTCCCATGACCAATTGTACAGTTTCGGAAGGTTAAAGCCCACAATTTAAGTTTAATCTTAATGTAAACACAATTGCGTAATTTGCGTTTAGCTGTATAGGATTTTATTACTCGTCCAGCCAGGCTAACATATCGAGCATATCTATTACCCGTTTCATTAAAGCTTCGCTTCATATATTTTTTAATATGCATTGGACCTATATCTTCTTGTGCTTATAATGTGTGCGGGGTGACATTATTAAAAGGCAAGTGCATAGGAGCGTTTTGTAAAACCGCATCTGCAAAATTTTGCATAAGAGGCAGCTTGTAATCATTAACCTAACAGTAGCTTCTCCACAACATTTATTTGCTTGCGGCAGAACAATCTTTACAGGCAAGCAACTTAAAACCAGTTGCAACTTGCAGCGGGACAGAGCGAGGTGGAGGTTCAAGGACATAGAGCCTGACCTACGTCACTCGCCAATTTCTGTATTAAGCTGTTAGATGTTGTTAGATGTATTAAGCTGTTAGATGTCCAATCCACGAGGTGTGCTGTATAGACGTGGGGAAGTTCGCATGATGTCAAACTTGCAATCATTATCCACGAAACAATAGCTTCTCCACAGTATTAACACAATTGTGGCAGAGCATCTTTTACAGGCAAAGGCACAACTTTGGGAGTGGTAGAATTGAGATGTATAAGGGAGAGGGGGAACATGAATCACTTGTAATTCTTCTCTACTTCACAGTAATTCGGCGCAGGAGTGCAGGCTAAGAGACGGGCACTAGTGCAAGAGATTGTGCTCGACAGTGTGTTTGAGGTTGAGGTGAAATAACTTTCACGCGGAGGGACACAGGAGACCCACATAATCGCGCTCTGAACGACTGACACCAGCTGCAGCATCCACTCGAGTGCCACATTATTGTGGGACAAATTATAAATTACAGCTGTCAACGTTTACTACCACCAATAATAACGACAACAAAAATCCTCCAGTAAATTTTTTTTAGATTGGTTGGACCGATACAGAGAAGAGTATTTAGTTTCTGAAAATTTAGTCGAAATGAATGAGTCGATGTGCACGCATGCACTGAACAAAAGGCCGTAGTGACTTAGTCTCACAATTTCATGGTTGTTAGGACGATGGAGAATCGATGACTGGTTCATGTGCAGGAGTCCAATACTTATTATTATGATTATTCTCTTGCGTGGCTACGCGGCATAACTTCAAGATAAAATTAAATATAAGCATGCAGGCCTTTTCACAGCATGGCTGTTTAAGATTGAGTACTGGCCGCGCCGAAATTTAACAAAAAATTCCGCTCGGCGAAGTGGAGAAGGGGAAGGCTAAGCGAGGCGGAGGAAGGCTAAGCGAGGGGGGGGGAGAGGGACCACTGTGTAAGAGAGATAGAGATCCTTGGTTGGGAGGAAAAATTGGGGTAAAGTGCAGCGCAGTAACTGTCTCTCAGGTGAGGACACCTCAACCGCGCTGCACAAGTGGGAGAGGGAATTGAAAGAGGGGTGAAAGAGACGCGGCGGCGGCGGCCAGAACGGCGTGCGCGGGCAACTTGGTGGCCTTCGCTTATGTGGCACGGTGACGCGCCTAGTCTTGATGAAGCAGTGCTTCCTGCGCGGCGAGAGCCGTGTCACACATTTGACGTGCGTTGGCGTCGATGGCTGGGCATTGGACCAGCAGGGCACGGAGAGCAGCAGCGAGAGCAGCAGCGAGAGCGGCTATCAGCGCGTCTCTGGGGTCGCTGCTCGGAGCGGTTGAAGGGCCGAGTGTCGGCTCAGCTGCGACTGTCTGAGTGCTGCGGCCGCGCAGGGCGTCTCTGTAAGATCGGCCCTGCGGGGTGCGAGCAGGCGTAGACGGAGCGGCTGTATGCGGCTCGGTCGATGCGGTGCCGGCCAGCTCAAGCGCTTTTTTGCGCGAAAGGGGCCGCTCAGACGATGACAGCAACACGGACGCTTTTCTCTCGCGCTGCCACTCGGGACAGCTGGGCTCAGTCGACGGGTGACGGCCACCGCAATTAACGCAGCGTAGCTTCTCTGCGGTGTAGTCTCCTGTGGGATGCGACTCACCGCAGCGGAGGCAGCGGGCGTCGCGGAAGCAGGTGGCGCCGGCGTGGCCGAAGACGCCGCAGCGGTCGCATTGAAGTGGTCGGGGCAGACGAGCACGAACGGCGCTATGCTGTTTAGAGAGTCGCACGTTTGTAGGTACGACGCTCCCGACGAATGTGACGGTGACGCTTGTGCCACTCCGTGAGCATGATAGCACCACGACGGGGGCTTCGAGGTTTTCTCTCACTGTGCGGGCGTCGAAGGAAGGGTCCACCCCATAAATGACACCCACACAAGAGTTGCTGTGCAGCGCCTTCGAGCGCACCGCCACGTCACCGATGTCGCACACTTCGAGGAGGGGCTCCAAGTCGGCGCCGCGCGTCACATCCGCAGCCACCACGTTTCGACGAAAATTGACGCGAACGCGTCTCACGCCTGGCACAGAGCGGCGATACTGTCCCGCGAGAGGGCCAGGAAAGTCGCTTTGCGCTCGATGGGCCGGTAGAGAACCGTGACGTTGGTATCATGAGCGACACCGCCGTCAACGGGTGGTGTGCTCGGCTCGAAGTCGACGAACCGTCGGAATCGGCGTCTCCTTCTTGCGGCATTTTTTGGCTGCACCGCTGCAGGCAGGCAGGCTTGGGCGTCCTCGGCAGCCGCGAGCGGCAGTGGAGAGTTGCTGATGTTGTGTTCCCCTGTTCCCCCAGGAGCTGCGGTAGGGGTGGGAGCACTCGGCCGGCCGTCGCCGGACGAGGGACCGTCGGCTGGATCGTCGTCATCGACGGGAGCAGCCACCACCGTCGAGCGTGAGCTCTCCTCTGCCGCAGGTGCGGTGGGCTCGGCGTTGTTGTGCGGAGGCGACGAGCAGGCCGCCGGCGACGAAAGCGAGGGGCTCTCCGGGCGGACAGGACTTGCCTCGGGCGAGGTGGTCACATCCGTGCGGGAGGACGTAGTGTCGGCACCAATCATGCTTGCGGTTGGTAAGAAAAAAGTGCCGGCACTCTCGTTGCTGTAGCCGGTCGACGGGCAGCTGGCACAGTCGTCGGTAGAGACGGCCGAAGTGGGTGGGGGGGGGGGGGGGTCTCCTCGGTGGTGTCCGTTGAAGCGGACGGTGCGGCGTGGTGGCCGCTGGCAGCCGTCTTCGGCGCATCGAAAGGAAATGCGTGGAAGGGAGCGTCCAGGGCAGGTGGGGCGCGTGCGGGAGGCGTCGCACTCACTTGCGTGGACGGGGATGACGGAGCGGAGCTCGACGAGTCAGCCGACAGCGCACGTAGCGAACGTGCTTGCAGCCCGCGCTTCCATCGCAAGGCAGGAGGCGATCTGCCGGTGCGTGGTTGCCGTCCAAGTGGGTGGTGCTGCAGCGCTCGTCGGTACTCCGTGTCGTCGTTGAAGCCAGGAAATGGCTTCTTCGGCCTCTTCCTCTGCTGCTTCTTCGGAGGGTCATCCATAAGAGATGGGGCCTCCGTGCAGTACTGTGGCTCAGTAGATCGTGCCAGCTGCCGTGCGAGTCCTGGCAAGGGCTGCGCTCATGAGCGCGGTCGAAGGCGGAGACGTGCGCGCGCGAGAAGTGGCGGGCGAGTCGTAGTCGTCGGAGCGAGGGGCGATGCGACCATTCGCTTCGAGTGTCCGGGAACGTCTCTGTGTATGAGCGCGCGGCACTGCGCAGCAGCTGCAGTGGAGAGGAGGCGCGTCGTATCGGATCGGCTGAGCCTGGTGATGACGTAAGCTCTGACGTGCAGGTGGAAGAGAGACGCTGTGTGCCGGCGGAATCAGTATCTGGTCTACTGTCGAGATGGGCAGACCGAAGAGGATACTTTCTCTTGAAGAAGAAACCGAGCGAATGCGAAAGAGCAGGGAAACCGCTCGTGAGTGTGTGAGGCGTAAGCGGGATATTCCTGAATATAGGGCTAATGCTGCCGAAGCTAAGCGCCGGAAGATGGGTGACGATCCCGAGTTGCGGGCCAGACAAGCAGAAGAAAAACGGCGATACGATGCCGCACATCGGGATGAACGACGTCAAGCGGCTCGGCTACGAAGAGCACCCGATCCTGGCTTGCGCGTCATAGAGAACTTCAAGCGAAGAGAGAGGATGGCTACTTTTGATGCGGACGCACAACTCAGGTGACACTTTCTGAACGTTCAGTTTGGACACAGTTGTGCGGTTTGTGATAGACTGTGGTTCAATGTGAATTTAAGCAAGACAGGCAGTGTGCGTAACGAAGAGCAGCGCGAGAGTTCTGCGAAAGGCACTTCCCGATGAACTTTCTGTGGCTGGCATGTCCGTGTGCAAGACTTGCAAGGACTCTTTTCTTCGCGGGAAGTTGCCTCAGCTAAGCAAGATGAATGGCTACTGCTGTCATCCGAGACCGTGGCATCTGTCTAAGCTCAACGACGTCGAAGAGCGTTTGATTGCATCGCGCCTCCCCTTCATGATTAGGCGCCTTACGTTACATTACATTCACATTACATTACTTCACATTAGGCGCCTTACGCATGGCAGTGGACAGTTTGAGATTCGAGGCCAAGTGGTGAACGTGCTGTCGCATTTGGAGGAGTTGAAGGTCGTAGAGAGGAACTCGGTGAACAGGATTTATTTACATTATTTACATCTTAGACAAGACATACATCGACAGTCTAGCGTGACTCCCAATTGGAGCACGCAAGACGACGCATACAGCAAACAGCTTACGAGCACACAGCTCACTAGTACATTTCGAGCACGACGACGAGCACACACCAGCTGCCGACAATCGCTGCTTATAAGCACTTGGTCCCCCCTTGATTCCAAGTGGACGGAAACGTTCGACGTCACCGTTCGACGTCACCGTAGACCAGCCCTTTTGGAGGAGGATGAGGACTCACATACACGTGCCGCACATACACACAGTTGTAAAAGTCCGGAGCCGACGTCAGAGGGGCTTCGTAGAACGCTGACCCGTTCCGGGTAGCACATTGTCTTGCGTCTTGGTCGGAACGCGGGAAGGAGCCTTCGTCGACGTTCCCGCGGCAACTCCCCCACTCACAGCAGAACAGGGCGGCGCTGTCGTGCCGCGCACAGAGCCTGCTTCGTCGAACTCCTTCACTCGCAACGGCGACGAGGCTAGAGCGCAACGGTGGCGGTTTCAGCACAAAGCCTGCTTCGTCAAACTCCTTCACTCGCAACGGCGACGAGGCTAGAGGTTGGCGGCGGCGTTCCAAGATGAGGTTACCACCGCTGGCGTAAATGGCTGGCAAACTTGCACTGCAGCTGGCCGTTCTTAACAGTGCCCACTGACGTTCAAGACACTGTGAGTGCTTTGCCACGTAGTGTTCCACACGATGTCGCCATCAATGTGCACTTGAAGCGGAACCTGATGTGTGTGCAAACAGTTAAGCAATGCTGATTGGTTAAAGATATGCATTTGACTAAGCCGTGTGTGTGTGTGTGTGTGTGTGTGTGTGTGTGTGTGTGTGTGTGTGTGTGTGTGTGTGTGTGTGTGTGTGTGTGTGTGTGTGTGTGTGTGTGTGTGTGTGTGTGTGTGTGTGTGTGTGTGTGTGTGTGTGTGTGTGTGTGTGTGTGTGTGTGTGTGTGTGTGTGTGTGTGTGTGTGTGTGTGTGTGTGTGTGTGTGTGTGTGTCATGCAGACACTCCTCGCGCTTTACTTCATACCTCTAAATACACTTTCCCGGACTGTCAACGTCTCATGACACGTGCACAGTACATGGCGGGCATCCGATGCAAACGCAGGAGCGAAGCACTTCGGGCACTGGATATTGTGTTGTGCGAGCGTGAGAGCATAGGGACGCGAATTAGCCGTGCTGAACGAGACAGGTTCGATGATCCAGCACTGCTTCTTCGCGTTCTTGACGCAGTCCTTGTGCACTTCGCTAGCGCAGAGCGACGAAACTTCACCAAACAGCCTATGCGACCAGAATCACACCCCCTGAACGCCGCCTTTTTTATTGGCACGAGCATCGAGATACACTCTTGTTTCTTGCGCAGCACTTCGAGTTAAGCTCCCGAGACGACTGGGGAGGAAACTCAACATATACCAGAAGAAAATAGCACAGTACCAAATTCATGGTCTCGTTATAAATACGATATCAGAGCATACGTTTAGTTACAAGTTGTGTTACTGAAGTGTCTGGAATAATTAGAATTATTTAGAAATCACTGAGACGACCAGACACGAAATTCAAAATAAATCAGGAAAAAAAGAAAAAAAAAACTACAGTACAAAATTCATGGGTTTCATTATAGATATGAGATCAGAGCATAAGTTTAATTACAAGTTGAGTTACTGAAGCGCCTGGAACAATTAAAATTAATTATAAATTACTGATTACCGCACAACAAAGCACAGAATCGAAGACTTTCGAGACCCGCCACATGAGCACGACTTCGGCGAAATTACTGAAAATCCAGGAGTAGAAAGCGGAAGTAATGACGTCACATACAAAAAGGTGGCATGATATTTAACCGGCTGTATAATCCAAAGCAATTGCCTCCTAGTTCGGTTCATGCGTTGCTTTCGCCAGAAGTTAAGCTAAAGAACACCAACGCCGAGGTGCGAGTGCCACTTAGAGACACCTAAGTCAAAGATTAGGGTTGCCTACCATTTTTCTTTTCATGCTTCCGGAGGCGCTTTAACGGTTGCATGTAATATCAATGCGGAGTCTTACTGCAAGAAGTTCGGCGTAACCAATTAATTGACGTCAGCATAAAGAAATTTCTGAAGAAACGTCTCATCGTCTTTCGCGTTTCTTAGACTGAATTTTTATTAAACTGGCACGAAGTTTCTACACGGCGACAGCGCTTCATTAATAAGAACGCCGGCGTACTTCTTGGTTTTCTATTTTCGTCAGGCGTTCGTTCAAGGCCCCCGACTTGACATCACTTCCTCCGGCAGGGCAGGGCGTGCAGAGCTGTGTCTTCACTGTTGCGCACACATAACATCTACGCACGTTTGCCTCTTTTTATGTAGATGAGAGCAACGTCGTGAGTTCTACCAATTACCGGCCGTGGCAACCGCATTCCGATTAGGGCGAGATGCAAGCACGATCGTGGGCCGTACTTTGGGCGCACGTTAAAGATGCGCAGCATGCCATAAAATGCGGAGCTCTCCACTACACCGTCTCTCCTTCCTCTGGTGTTGCGTTGGAAGTTTAAGCTGAATTAATTCACCCCACAGTAAAAAAAAAAAAAAAGGAATAAGCCACTGTCTTTGGACTGACGTTAGGAACAAGATCAGAACCAACCCTCTTCACAGAAACATGCATCCAGAATATAATGTCGAAAGGAGAAAGGCAAGAGCTAAAGCACTTTTGCAGGAAATAGAACAGCAGAACCAATTGGCAGCTATAGTTGATGCAGCCTGGGTGAAAGGTAAAGAAGCATATAGGGCCATTGTCTCAAATTATCAAGGGAAGGTGCAAGATGCTATCACTATTTTTACCAAGGACCCCATGGTGGCGGTACAGGTGGCAATTGCTCTAGCCATCAGGAGTAATAAGTGGGCCTGCATTTACAGTGATTCGAAATCCGCTATAAAGTGTTTTGATAAAGGCTACGTAGCTGGTGTAGCAGCTAAACTTTTTGAAAACATTGGGATTATGAGAACTGAAATCCGATGGTTTCCTGCGCATATGGGGAAAGTGGACGAGACACGGATAAACCTCAATGAGGTTGCTCATGACTTGGCACGAGGACTTGCTAACCGTGACAGTCACAACCGAGCCGTTCACCATCAAGCCAGGGAATCTAGAGATCATTTAATAACATACAATGACGTTACCAAACACTACTATTTAGGACGCAGGCAATTCCCATTGCCACATTCAAAACTGAACATGGCTCAGGCAGTCTCACTGCGCTTATTGCAAAGAGGTACATATCCCACACCGTACACCATTAATAAAATATATCCAGAGAGGGAGATTAAGATGGACTGCAACGATTGTAATGGCATCATTGGAATCAGACATATGCTGGCGGGGTGTCCCGCGACTCTCCCCAACCTCGTTGAAGAATGGACACAGTGGGAGAAAAGGATTCAAAGCCCATTGTTTCAGGACCAACTAAGGGCCGTCGAGAGGGCTCATGATGTCGATGAAAGGTTTGGCCTGACAGTGCCAACGTGGGAGCGGACCGCCTTGGCTTAAGAAGTCGAGCCTCCGGACCTCATTACAATAAATGTTTTCACACACACACACACACACACACTGGCTTTGTTTTAGCACGTCGTCTTTGTGAAGGATAGAAGACGCGATAAAAAAGAAGAGTCGCGGTTCACACACGAAATATATATGTATAGCGATATATTCGACAACCACACGAAGCAAGATTTGTAGTTTTAATGCGCCGCATAAATATCAGTAAACATTCCTCTGTTAATTTAATTAACGAGCATGATGCCATGCACGCACAGGCAAACATGAAGAAACATCACCCAGTGGCTACGGACACTCGGTGTCACAAAGCTGGCGGGATGAAGAGCGCCCGCAACGCGGAGCGAACGCGTCGTGTTGTCTCTCACTTTACCGTTTCTCGGAAGCTTGCGGTTACACGACCTACAACCCTAGGCGTGCGGGAACACAGAGCAAATGAAACCACAAGCCATCTCGGGCTCACCCTTAGAGTTTGCAGCCGCCGCAGATTACCTCCAAGATACGGCGTGTGGTTTGATTGTTGTGTTCATAGGAGGTTGTGGCCAAGTACTGCACCAGGGTGGCCAATCCTGCTCTGGTGAGGGAGTGCGTTACCGGTTCTGGTCACCGGGATCAGGCCACACTCCAGGCCTGTTTGTGCAATTTTATCAACACGCGGATTTTTTTTTTTAATCCGGTGGAAAATTGCCGGCACCGGGATTCCAACCACGGACCTCTTGCACGCGAGGCGGGTGTTCTACCTCTACGCCACCGCTGCAACCGGACAGGCCGCCATTGGAATATGAACCTGGCAACGTTTAACGCTAGAACGTTATCTAGTGAGGCGAGTCTAGCAGTGCTATTGGAGGAATTAGAGGGAAGTAAATGGGATATAATAGGGCTCAGTGAAGTTAGGAGGCCGAAAGAAGCATATACAGTGCTAAATAGCGGGCACGTCCTGTGCTACCGGGGCTTAGCGGATAGAAGAGAACTAGGAGTCGGATTCCTGATTAATAAGAATATAGCTGGTAACATACAGGAATTCTATAGCATTAACGAGAGGGTGGCAGGTCTTGTTGTGAAACTTAATAAGAGGTACAAAATGAAGATTGTACAGGTCTACGCCCCTACATCCAGTCATGATGACCAGGAAGTCGAAAGCTTCTATGAAGACGTGGAATCGGCGGTGGGGAGAGTGAAAACCAAATACACTATACTAATGGGCGACTTTAATGCCAAGGTAGGCAAGAAGCAGGCTGGAGACAAGGCAGTGGGGGAATATGGCATAGGCACTAGGAATAGCAGGGGAGAGTTACTAGTAGAGTTTGCGGAACAGAATAATATGAGGATAATGAATACCTTCTTCCGCAAGCGGGATAGCCGAAAGTGGACGTGGAGGAGCCCGAACGGCGAGACTAGAAATGAAATAGACTTCATACTCTGCGCTAACCCTGGCATCATACAAGATGTGGACGTGCTCGGCAAGGTGCGCTGCAGTGACCACAGGATGGTAAGAACTCGAATTAGCCTAGACCTGAGGAGGGAACGGAAGAAACTGGTACATAAGAAGCCGATCAATGAGTTAGCGGTAAGAGGGAAAATAGAGGAATTCCAGATCAAGCTACAGAACAGGTATTCAGCTTTAACTCAGGAAGAGGACGTTAGTGTTGAAGCAATGAACGACAATCTTGTGGGCATCATTAAGGAGTGTGCAATGGAAGTCGGTGGT
Source organism: Dermacentor variabilis (assembly GCF_050947875.1). Classification (NCBI taxonomy): domain Eukaryota; kingdom Metazoa; phylum Arthropoda; class Arachnida; order Ixodida; family Ixodidae; genus Dermacentor; species Dermacentor variabilis. The sequence goes on from NC_134569.1 coordinate 132,853,325, forward strand.
AACTCCGTTAGGCAGGATACCAGCAAACTATCGCAGGAGACGAAAGATCTGATCAAGAAACGCCAATGTATGAAAGCATCTAACCCTACAGCTAGAATAGAACTGGCAGAACTTTCGAAGTTAATCAACAAGCGTAAGACAGCTGACATAAGGAAGTATAATATGGATAGAATTGAACATGCTCTCAGGAGCGGAGGAAGCCTAAAAACAGTGAAGAAGAAACTAGGAATTGGCAAGAATCAGATGTATGCGTTAAGAGACAAAGCCGGCAATATCATTACTAATATGGATGAGATAGTTCAAGTGGCTGAGGAGTTCTATAGAGATTTATACAGTACCAGTGGCACCCACGACGATAATGGAAGAGAAAATAGTCTAGAGGAATTCGAAATCCGGAAGGTAACGCCGGAAGAAGTAAAGAAAGCCTTAGGAGATATGCAAAGGGGGAAGGCAGCTGGGGAGGATCAGGTAACAGCAGATTTGTTGAAGGATGGTGGACAGATTGTTCTAGAGAAACTGGCCACCCTGTATACGCGATGCCTCATGACCTCGAGCGTACCGGAATCTTGGAAGAACGCTAACATAATCCTAATCCATAAGAAAGGGGACGCCAAAGACTTGAAAAATTATAGACCGATCAGCTTACTGTCCGTTGCCTACAAAGTATTTACTAAGGTAATTGCAAATAGAATCAGGAACACCTTAGACTTCTGTCAACCAAAGGACCAGGCAGGATTCCGTAAAGGCTACTCAACAATAGACCATATTCACACTATCAATCAAGTGATAGAGAAATGTGCAGAATATAACCAACCCTTATATACAGCTTTCATTGATTACGAGAAAGCGTTTGATTCAGTCGAAACCTCAGCAGTCATGGAGGCATTACGGAATCAGGGTGTAGATGAGGGGGCCCTACCCTCCGCCTAGCCTCCAGAGAGCCACTGACCTTTAGCCATATGTAAAAATACTGGAAGATATCTATAGCGGCTCCACAGCCACCGTAGTCCTCCATAAAGCAAGCAACAAAATCTCAATAAAGAAAGGCGTCAGGCAGGGAGATACGATATCTCCAATGCTATTCACAGCGTGTTTACAGAAGGTATTCAGAGACCTGGATTGGGAAGAATTGGGGATAAAAGTTAATGGAGAATACCTTAGTAACTTGCGATTCGCTGATGATATTGCCTTGCTTAGTAACTCAGGGAACCAATTGCAATGCATGCTCACTGACCTGGAGAGGCAAAGCAGAAGAGTGGGTCTAAAAATTAATATGCAGAAAACTAAAGTAATGCTTAACAGTCTCGGGAGAGAACAGCAATTTACAATAGGCAGCGAGGCACTTGAAGTCGTAAGGGAATACATCTACTTAGGGCAGGTAGTGACGGCGGATCCGGATCATGAGACGGAAATAATCAGAATAAGAATGGGCTGGAGTGCGTTTGGCAGGCATTCCCAAATCATGAACAGCAGGTTGCCGTTATCCCTCAAGAGAAAAGTATATAATAGCTGTGTCTTACCAGTACTCACCTACGGGGCAGAAACCTGGAGGCTTACGAAAAGGGTTCTGCTCAAATTGAGGACGACACAACGAGCTATGGAAAGAAGAATGATAGGTGTAACGTTAAGGGATAAGAAAAGAGCAGATTGGGTGAGGGAACAAACGCGAGTTAATGACATCTTAGTTGAAATCAAGAAAAAGAAATGGGCATGGGCAGGACATGTAATGAGGAGGGAAGATAACCGATGGTCATTAAGGGTTACGGACTGGATCCCAAGGGAAGGGAAGCGTAGCAGGGGGCGGCAGAAAGTTAGGTGGGCGGATGAGATTAAGAAGTTTGCAGGGACGGCATGGCCACAATTAGTACATGACCGGGGTTGTTGGAGAAGTATGGGAGAGGCCTTTGCCCTGCAGTGGGCGTAACCAGGCTGATGATGATGATGATGATGACGGCGTGTGGGTCGCGTATGCACTTAGCCGCGCGGAAATCCATGCGCAGCTACGGCTGGGCTAGAGGACGCTCGCACTCAGCTGCCCACTACCCTTTCCTCTTTAGAACGCGCTTGATCACGTGACCTTCAACAATAGGCGCGCACCAAGCCAACACTCTTCTAAGCTCACCCTCGCACGCTTGCACGCACACCCACAGCACACGGCGCGCGGCGCGCGATAACACCTTTCGCCTTTGGACTTATTAGAAAAGACCAATGCGACGGCTAAAATTCGCCTGGGCATCCACAATTATAAAAAATGAAACTACACAAGTTGCCAACAAAATATTGCAAAACCAGTTAGCCCAGCCTCCCGAAGCGGCTGATGAATCAACCAAACGTAAGTTACGGTCAGAAACACATTGCGCAGGTAAATTTTACCGCGTTTACATCTTAAGTAATCGTAAAATAATACACGTGGAAAACATATTTCGTATTATTCTTCTGCAGCGTATTGAATGGATAGCAGAATGCATTCCTCATATACGACCATCAACTGGGAAAATACGTATACGATCCCGTGTTACACAACATGCTCTGCTTTGCAACCATGAAACTTTTCTCGTCTAGAGTAATTCGGTAAGGCTTATGCGTCTCAAAGTACATGCAAGCTGCTGTAGTCGTTCTTTTCTTAATTTTGCGCGTAACTGATTGGCAGCATTCTCTAGTGAGAAAGAATCTTAAAGCATGCCCAGAAAAATCCCGCAGAGAAAAAAAAAAGTACTCTCGAATTTTATCGTCCCAAGCTGTCCAAAGAGCTGGAGTTATTGCCGTAGGCTTCAACTGATGGAATGAACTGTGAAGTAGTGTGCGGCTTGGTGGTCATGGGGGTGTGTCTTAATTCTTCTTGTTGCCACAGACAAACAGCACGCTTGTGGCATCTGATGCACTCTAGGTGGCTTCTATTTGGTTTCTCTTATTGAACCAGTTTTTAAGACTGTGATGCGCGGTGCTTCAAGAGTCGATGTCGTATACGAGTGGCAGCAGACTTGGCAAATATTTCTGCCGCATATCTTTATGAGAACATGGCGCAGACTCCACGGAACAATGTTCTAGTTTTAATAACAAATACCTAATTTTTCGCTCGTCCTCATAGTTACACATATATTATTTCTGTACACTGTGCTTCAATCATGCTTCAATATTTTTTTTCGTGACAAGAACGGTCTGTCGATAAAGTTTGAGCAAACCGTTCCTAAGCTCCGGAATTTTCAGAAGGCCGAATGTCATCCTTCTGCGGTGCTGAAGAATAGCAAGTATCAAAATCTTCCTAACTAATGTACTCTCAATCTTAAATAAACTTTGTAGAACTAATTAGTTTTGAAACAAACACGCTTTATTGCGTGTTCCCAAAACGATAGCGCCTGGTATTGTTTGCGCAGGTAGGCGAGATAACCCACCAGTTTATCTTAGTAGAAGGCGCCGCTTACCTTCTGCGCTTCCTTGCTACCATTAACCCGAAAAAGAAAAAAAAAGAGAACGTGCGCTTGCTTTCATACCCTGACATAAGGGGATACACTAGTCGTCGTGAAAGCGTGCTGTAATTTCATCGTTCTGGTTAATTTATCTGTCATTTTCCGTATTCTAACGGAGTCGCTGCTTTTCACGAGTATCTTCAGCTTTTACCCATTCTTTATACCGCCTTCTCATGTGTTAGCCTAAAAAGCTTCTGCGAGAGACGTTTCGTTTTGGATTTTGCTCGTACCACCAAAATAAGAATCTATTCCATCTTGGCGACCTATAGCTTGGTTCTTCTCAATAATTACCTATACACATATTCAAATTACGATACTAGCGGCAGGCGCCATCTTGCATGCGCCTGCTTCTCGCGCGAGCCATCTCCTCATAAAGAAGCGAAAGACGACGACGACAAAGGTGTCGCGTATTCTTTCTCGCAGCCCGCACCCCTCGTAGAGGAGCTGGACTTCTGGATAAAGTTGGACCTACCGCAAGCGGCGGTAGAAGCCCGAGCAGCGACTCGCGCCGCACCGAGGCCGTTCTCACGCTCATCACGACTGCCCGGAGCATCTCGTTTCATGGAGGAAGAGGCCGAGGTCTCCATAGTGGAACACGACCACCGACGACGGCGAGGCGCGAAGCCCTTCTACTACGGCACCGCGCTCGTGCTCTTCGTGTCGGCTTCGTTCTGCGCGGCCGCCTACCTGCCGGGAGTGTTCTCGCGCCGCGTCTACGTCATGGACGAAGTCGTGTGCGCCTCGAGCAGCTGCCAGGCGCTCTCGAGGCTCATCAACGGCTCCGTCAACGGAGACCTGGACCCGTGTGACGACTTCTACGCGTACGTCTGCGACGGCTGGCGCCGGTCGCATTCGCTGCGACCCTCGGAGTCGCGTCGAAGCGTCTTCGACGAGGTCGAGCAGAGCGTGCGCGCCCGTCTCCACGATGCGCTCTGGAAGACATTTCGCCAGAGCCTCAGGAACCGCACCGGCAGAAATGTGTTCGCCAAGCTGGCCACCGTGTACGCCGCGTGCGCCAAGTCTCTGACGCCCGAAGGCAACGGAGTCGTCTCGATGCGCAAGTTCCTCAAGCATATGAACTTGGCGTGGCCCGACGAGGAAGCTCCGCAAGGCGGCAACGCCACCGACCTCCTGGAGCTGTTGGTCACGTTGTCCATGAGGTGGGACGTGAATGTGCTCTTCTCGTACTCCGTCAGATCGCTGAGCAAGGAGAAAGGAGCCATCGTGCTGGGCCTTCCGGCGCCGCTTATACCGGGCAGACTGACGGACGCGAAGAAGTCGCTCTACGAGAAGCTTATTGTGAGCCTCGCTTTCCTGTTCGGCAGAAGAAGCGAGTACAACGACTTCGCGCGGCGCCTCGTGGCCGTGGAGCAGGACATCGCGCGCTTGAGGGACCAAGACCACGTTCTCCTCACGTACATGGTGAAGGATCTGGGAAACCTGTGCGCCGACTTTCCGTGGCAAAAGTGGATGTCTGCGTTGAACAAAAACCTTCCGCCTCAGGCGGCGCTGACGGCGCAGAAGTCGGTAATCGTGCGGCACCCTGCGTACATTGGGCGGCTGCTGACGTACTTTCTCGGCCACGAATATCCGGAAGACATCAAGGCATACCTGGCCTTTCGAGTGCTGCTCAGGTACGGCCAGGCGATCTACGACATCCGCCACGTCCAGGATATCGTTCTGCACGCCGAGAAGGACGTCCCCGCCGATGAAGTGATGCGGACGTGTCAGCAGTGGCTCGCCGACCTGATGCTTGACACCTGGAACTCGTTCGTCTCCCAGTCGCTGGCCAAGCGCGCAGACATCGAGCGGCTCACGCAGCTCGTGTCGGACATCAAGAACGTCTTTTACCGCCGCGTTCGCCGGGCCGAGTGGATGGATGCGGCCACAAAGAACATATCTGTCCAGAAGGCCCAAAACATTGCCTTCAACATACCGAGCTTCGAGAAGACCACCGCCCTCGACAAAGCGTACGAGTCGCTCTTGTCGGACGCGCGCGGGGGGAGCAGCTTCCTGGACTTGGTCATACGGCTGGTGGAGCTCAACCACGAGATCGACGAGCTGTCCCTGTACGGCGTCATCGGCCGCAGCGATTCGGCCACGGTGCACTCCAGGGTCAACGCCATGTACGTGTACAGCCTAAACGTCGTCAACGTGAACGCGGCGCTGCTGGCGCTGCCCTTCTTCGCTCAGGGCGCGCCCTTGTCGGTCACGTACGGCAGCTTGGGCGCCATCGTGGCGCACGAGATCATCCACGGTTTCGACGTGAGCGGCCGCCTGTACGACGAGGTGGGCAGCTTCGAGGACTGGTGGAGCAACGCAACCAACGCCGCGTACCGCGAGGCGAGCGCCTGCTTCGTCGAGCAGATGCGAAGCCTCGCCACCTCGGAGAACGCAGGCTCGGTAACGCTCGAAGAGAACACCGCCGACAACGGTGGCGCCCGCTGCGCGTACGAAGCGTACGTGCTCGCGGCAGAGCGAGCCCTCAACGTCGTGCAGCTGCGCGGGCTGGAGGCGTTCGAGGAAGAGCAGCTCTTCTTCGTCGCTTATTGCTACAAGTTCTGCGGCATCGAGCGGCCTTCCTCGGCGACGCGGCAGTTCGCCACGCACCCTGCGGACAAGCTGCGCTGCAACGTGCCGCTCCTCAACATGCCCGAGTTTGCGGCCGCGTTTGAGTGCGAGCCCGGAGCGGCCATGAATCCGGCGCGTAGGTGCACAGCCTGGTAGGACGGCGCGCGCGGACGCCATCGGCGCTGTTTGTTCGCCGTGCAATGCTGCGTTTCGCTTATCACGTAGAAGCTACAGAAGTGAAACAGACTGCTCGCGATCGATCAATAGACCATCGCCGTAGGATTCTACACTAATTTTAGAATTTATTGCAGGTAAAAACTGATGTTAAACACGGCGTTATAAAGGGACATCTATTACATTTGACGAGTTATTTGGAAGCGAAGTTCGACATAACGCGAACGAGTCAACCAATTTAAAATTTTAAGAAATCATCTGCGAACAGTACGGTCCGAAGAAAATGAAACTTCCATAAATAAAAAACGCATCTGTAACAACGTAGTGCTTGAATAAATCGTCCGTCATGTTGTACGAGCAATTTGTTAATCTTGTCCACGTAGTCCTAGCGCACCGACCTGACACATGTAAGTGCGTAGTGTGCACCAAATTAGCGATTCATTAGTACAGTGTGTATAACGCTCCTGGCGAGCCGCGTTTCTCATTAGTTGCGGAGGACTCCATTTTTCCCCACGGAAATGTCAAGTTCTCGGAGGTGCACCTGACTGCCTGCCGGTAATACGTGGTTCAGCTGCTCGGGAATTTCGTCTTCGTCCATTAACATTACGAGTCCGTTCAGTTTGGGCGCCGATATTCCGACGAAGATGGGACGGGACATGACCGCAGATAATTCATGCCACAAATGGGGCCTGGACGTCGTGCTCCGCGGTTTCACAGCGTACAAAGTTGCGGTATCCAGGCTGCCCCTGCATTTTCCCGGAATCATGGCTGCGGCTGGCGACAAGGACGTCGAAGGGGTAGCCGGTGACGTCGTACGGTCTCGTGACTGGTCCAACGATTGCCTGAGGTACGAGCGACCCTTCTTGCGCCACGCCAAACTCGGGCTGCGGGACTCTCTGGCTACCTCGGTCCTCGCGTCTCGAAAGCCAGGTTTCGATGCCGCTTCTCCCGCGTCATGTTTTTCCTGCAGCGGCACCGTGCGAATAGTGAGGGAGGCGCGTTTTACCGCTTCCTCAGGGCGCTCTGGAGTCGTTACGTGATGGGCTTCAGCCAGTGCCCCCAACGAGAGAAGAGGCACGTTTGTGGAACCAGGCGATCGAACGGGAGCTTTGCATTGCTTATCTGAAGGTGGGGATACGGGAGCCTCGAGCGTGGTTTCGATTACCTCTTGTCTGCCGGCAGTGCACTCCGGAGATGCCTTGAGGAGAGGCGCACGAACGTGGAATTCGATCGTCTCCGTTTCATGGCTCGTGCCACGTTTCTCGGAACTCTTGGCTTTTTTACGCCTTCCACGTTCCTTGCGACTCGGTGCCTCTTGATCCACCGGCATGCCTTCCTGACCTTCTGATAGGGCCTGAAAGTCTTCCATTGAAATGTCTGCTTTGACAGCTGCTCCGTTCGTCGGCAGACCCATCATTAATTTGATGTCCGTTTCAAGTGCGTCAGTTGCACCATTTGTACCTTCCTGCGAGGCTGCCAAAGTAGAGCGAACTTTGCTTCCGCTTTTCTCCACTATTTCGTGCTCAGGCCGTTGCTCAGGCAGCTCTAGTATCATAAGTTTTCGATCACCAGTGGGCTCGAGTAATCGTTCCGTGAACCCAGCTTCGTAGTCGGTCACCACGCAACCCGCCCGGTCGTAAGTGCGTCCCGATGGCGATGCTCGAGGACACGCAATTTCGGAATCGCGCACGTGCTGTCTCGTGTGGGTTTCCTTCGTACTTTTCAACGGCAATTTTTCGCTATCGTGTTCAACTTTCTTGAACACATCGACTGAAGTGATTGAGTCTACGCATTCGCCGAGAACAGCGTTTGTCTCCTTACACGATAAGATGGGCCCTGTACGTTCTGAAAGAATAGCCTGCTCCACCTCTGAGGAGGCGCTTCGGTGAGCGGTTTTATGCCCGCACTCGGCCTCCGCAAACAAGGGGGCGTGTTTAGAGCGCGGAAAACCGATACAGCCGCAAGCTTCAAGCTGTGACGATGCGTTGTAAGAAATATTCGCCGGCTCCATGACTGGCCGTTCAATAAAGGCTTGAGCACTCGCACGGGTACTGTTTACACTCTGACGAGGGACAACTACATCATGTGTACAGATGCTAATGACGTCTTCCAGCACTGTCTTCGAAGACAGATGCGTGGCACTGTTAGGGATGAGAACATGCTGACCGTTGCTCGAAGCGTCAGAATGGGCGTTTGCGTGTGTCCCTCCGTCGCCGACCGGTACATTCTTAGAATCCGCAGGTACGAAGATGGGATAAGTCGAAGCAGGAACAACTTTACCACCGTGTGAATCGAGCAGGGTATGAGGCAGCGTAGGGGACACGTCACTTTGTTCACTCACTTTGCGATCAGACCATTCAGGCACAAAGGAAAAGGTATCCTCACGCTGTTTTCGTCCTGAAACGGCCGCATAAACTGGGGGCGGTGACAAATAACTATCAAGGTTTCTTTCAGCGCCTAAACGTCCATCCCGGGTCATTGCGCCTACGGCATCAGCTTCTTTAGCTGCATCCGCGTCAGCCGTTCTGTGTTCTCCCTTCGATCTTTCTGCAACAACTCTTGCAGGAACCTCGGGCAGACCAGAATCCGCTAGGCCTAGTCCCGTCTCACCAGCGCTTGGCTTCGCTAAAGCAACGGAATCCAACGGAGCTAAAGCAGCTGAAGCGTCTCTCAACATAACGGTACTTATGGGACGATGGCGAAATGTAAGCGGAAGCAAACCCCGCCCAGCATCATCTGGACTTCGTGCTTTAGAGTCGCTAAGGCTTTCTGCTCCAGGAGACTGGCCGTAAGGCGTGCCCGGTGATGCGTGGCGCTCACTGCGGCTCGAAAGCGACGAGGAGTCGTGAGGCGACTTGCCGGAACGCTCGCGCGAGGAGCGCAAATAGTACTTTCTAGACAGAACTAAATGAGAAAAATCTGGTGAAACTTTCGCTAGTTGATCTAAGTGCGCCGTTCCTCTGTGCAGAAGATCCTCTATGGTTTCGTCGTTGCCCCACAAGAAAAATTCCCTGGAGATCATGCTTGGCCGTTGACTTAACATTCGGTTTCTCCGCTCCCTCTCTTCTTTCCTCAGCGCAGGCTTGTCATCTGGGTCCGGAAACAGAGCCTCGCCTTGCTTGAATATGGCATCTGCTGACATGAGCGGAACTTGTCTGATTGATTCTTTGTGGTGGTGCGTACTACTTGTCGTCGGTCTATCTATAGCACTAACTTGTTGCGAGTCACTGGTACGCACTTGTTCCTGTTCGAAAGCGCCGTAAGGTCTCATCGATTCCGAGTCCGCGTCCGGAGGTTGCGCGATTCGGTGCGGCTCTCGATGCCTGTGCTTGTGCTTCGTGAAGTGCTTGCGCCTCGAATCATGCTTGTGTCTCTTCCTTGGCGATTTACCGGGCATCTTAGCTTCGTCGGTGAAAACCTCGGCCGTTTCTCTTCCACCGTCGACCGCGGGCAGGGGCACGCGGTCCTCGATCCATTGACTGTAACACGGCGCTGCAGCGTCGGCGTGATTTCTCCAACTAGCCGGCGAAGCGCGACTCGAACACACATTCGACGCGGCTTGCCCACTTCGTTCCTGGACTGCGGGAACGTCTGCCACCGTTGTCCTGGGTATCCCATCACGGTCCAACGGATTTGCGCTCCCGTGACAGCGATCGTAGTGGACTTGCTCGTTACGAGCAACACTGTTCTTGTGTTTCTTGGGAGCCTTTGAACACCTTCGCTCACTCTTCTTGCCTCTGTTGTGACGTCCTTTGTCGCTGGAGGGATGCCCGAAGTCTTCCCTGAGCAGCTCGGTGGCCGGGCTTGAGCATCGCTGCTGGTGAAAGTTCAGCGTCGAGTGGGACTTCTCGGCGGGTCCGACGGGCCCCGCACGGGGCAACGTGGCAGGTTGCGGCGTGGCCTGCGGCGGCACCGCGCTGCTTCCATCAGCGGCGGCGTGGTCGACCTCGACGGAGTAGTCCGGCGCTGCGGAAGGGTGCCGTCGGTGTGAGTGACTCGAATTTTGCGCCGACATGGCGAGTCCCAGGAGCGTTCAGGGCGGCCTTGGCAGGCCGCCCCTGGCACGAAAATTTTGTTTGGGCGACGTCATTTTGATATGCCGCCAGCGATTGCGATACCGAAGAACGATCGAGCTCTCTGGTCGAAAAACAATGCGAAAGGAAGGTGTAGGGCGGCCGGAGCAGTGTTGGAACTTTAGGGATTTTGTCGCTAGACTTACTGATTTTCTTGTATGTTTAACAACAACCTTCCTCGATTTAGAAACTGGCAACCTATTTAGCGACGCGACAAGGCAATTGGTGACATTTCAGCAAATTCGAAGTTGTGAATATTGCTTCGAAAATGGCCTTTTAAACGAATTTTATTATTCAAACGCTATATTTTAGCGGCCAGGCTGTAGGATGCGCAGGCTGGGCGACTATAATAAGTAATCGTTCCCTTCACGTCGATAGTTCTCGCACTGTGCTTCACAGCGCATAGTGGCTTTCAAAGAATTCACAGCAGACTCACAACATGCATGTTTTCTTTATTATTATAATTTTTAGAATTCTTTACGAAACTGATTTGAGAACAGGTCCAAACGCTCCCTGTTCTGCACTTTCACTAGTACGTTCGATTACAGGATTACAGGGCAAGAGTATAACCGTAAATAAATTTACATGAACCTATTGCAATAAATTTTAAGGTGAGATCCAAAATGCAAAAAAGCAAAAATTAAGACACATGTCCACTTTCGAAAGGCGTAGACATTGAAGCGGATGGGCTCTTTCACGCGGGTGTGAACACATTCCTCCCGTTTCATTTGGCATTAGGACAAATCGGTACTGCGATGAGCTTTCGGAGAGATCAAGGGACGACCGCGCACTATTTGATCGGCATAAAGGTCACGTAGTTGTCGTCGCCGTGTTTTAACATTCGACCGAGTGCTTGTCGCACAAACTAGATTTTGTTGCAGGAGCGCCGAGAACTAGCAGTAGCACCGAGAACTAGAAAGTTTGCAGGGTTACTGTGTGGAACCATGTGCCTTTGGGTGCTCGTCTTCTTTTGAATTAGTGCTGCATTTGCAGTTTCACCACCTGAAGATAAAGGGCGGATTTCAGCTGTCGTCGTCCGTTGTTGTGTAAGTGTAATAGTTAAGTAGCCCACTATACACGCTGCTGGCATATTCACTGATTATTTCTCACCCACGTGGACCCTATTGCCAAAGGTGAAACGTTTCGATAAATTATTTACGCCAGAATACCTTGCATTTGAGTTTAAAAAAAAAAGCCTACGTTACTTAACCTTTATTGAAAATTTCTATCGAAAGCTATACCAGCCTCGCAGCAAAATTTAGCAACATTATTTTCTCGCTTTGGCGACAAGCTTTAAAATGGCAACACGCACGCTGCAACACTTGCGCGTTGCAGTATATATATATATATATATATATATATATATATATGTTGTAACGGTAACGAAGAACGCCGCAAGAAGAGGAAGAGAAGGGCAAACAGAAAGAAAAAGAATTGCAGCAATCGATCAGTGTTGCGTCGGCGAGCCCTCATTATTATACATTGCATGTATGATCGCCGGATAATAGAGTTCGACTGCGTTTTGTTTCCTGGTGGACCTGCATGCAAAATTTGGCCTCTTATTCTGTTAGAACGAGAGGCATTACGTCTATGTCTTGGGCTTCCTAAATTTGTCGCTAATGATATATCAAGAAGCACGCCTGCCTTCTCTTCTCATGCGATTTCATATCCTAACAGCACAAACTTTTCTAAATATATACGCATCACCACAGAGGAGATCACAATATATTTTCATTTATGAATCGGTCTCATTTTTTTAACTATCGATGCTATCGCTCACGTTGCCCTCAAGTTGTTTTCGTGCGAAAACTTATTGGAGCTAAGAGTTCACCTGTCAGAGTTGGCCTTACTAAATTATTCGGTTCAAGTCCCTAAAGTTGAATTTGATATTTTTTTCCAAATAATGCTAAACATCTTCCCTATCAATATCTGAATACTATTTTGCAAGACCACCTTGCACACCTGGGTACAAAGACCGTAATAGCAACTGACGCTTTCGTGTCTGTGAAGAAAAGGCAGGTGTGGGTACTGTAGCATCACATCTAAATTGGTATTTTTCCATTCGGCTACCTATCTTTCACACCTATCTTTCAGGCGTAATTGTTGGCAATTGCCTTAGCTTTACACAAATTACCACCATCTCTGCAATCAGCCGTAATCTTAACTGATTGCCTGTCTGTCTGCCCTTCACTAACCACACTCTATTCTCCCAAGACACTTACGTCTCGCTCGTCTAGTGTGGGTGCCAGACCACAAAGGTCAAGCCTTAAACGTATATGCAGATGCACTTGCAGTAGCATTCCATGATGGTCCCATAATCCCCATTTTACCTACGCGAGCCTTCATAATTGCGGCGCGATTAAGAAAATATACCGCTGCAAGTAACTTCGCACAAACCCGCCGTGGTTGCTCAGTGTCTATGGTGTTGGGCTGCTGAGTACGAGGTCGCGGGATCGAATCCCGGCCACGGCGGCCGCATTTCGATGGGGGCGAAAACACCCGTGTACTTAGATTTATGTGCACGTTAAAGAACCCCAGGTGGACGAAATTTCTGGAGACCTCCACTACGGCGTGCCTAATAATCAGAAAGTGGTTTTCGCACGTAAAACCCTATAATTTAACTTCGTGCAATCATCGTTGACATCTGGTTTCCCGCATCTCAATTTTCCTTGGAACAACAGATGGTACTCCTCTAGGAAAATTAAAGTAACGATTACAAGACTACGGTGCCGAGTCCCTCCACTGAACTTCTACCTCCGCAGGTCTGGTCTGTCTATATCGCCTTTGTGCCCTTCATGCAATGAGAGTGAATCTCTGCAACACTTCTTTTTCACATGCCGCCGTTTCATTATTCAACGGAAAAGCTTTTCAGAAGAACCCTTCCAAAAGCTTGGGTTGAATTTGACTCTTCCTGTAATTCTTTCATTTGGGGCTACTGTAATAGGTTACAGCCAAAGAAACATTTGTGAAGCCCTCTGCATCTTTCTGCAAGAGGCAAGAAGAATTGCACGCTAGAATTCTTAATAATTGTTATCCCTACAAAATTCTTTATGTAATACTTAGATAATTGATTATTCATATCTGTAACAATAGCCACTTTAAATGCCATCTGCAATATCAATATTTTTTTCACTCTAACTTGTAAAAAAAAATTGATAACGGTTCTTTCACCGCCCGATTCATGGACGATCCCCCAGAGTGGGTTTCGCCATTTCACCAGGGAACAAAAAAAAAAAAAAGTAGCACTGGGTCACGGGAATAGTTGGTTTTTGGAACTGCTGACATTTGGCTGTGTCGTGTACCGCTTGGAACCCGTTCAAGGCGCCGGGCTGTCGTTACATTTTGGTGGCAGCGCTCATGTTAACCAACAGCAAGACGTCCCCAATACGATGCCTTCGCTCACATCGATCGGTGCCATAATTCACGCCGGCACCGTCGTCGGGCACTCAATTGGATCACGCCCTTTCGACACCACCACTACGCAACCGTCGCCACCATCTAAGGCTTCAGATTTTGGTACGTACGATACCATCAAACATTCACCATGCCGATTCGGATTCCATTCACTGTCAGCCTGCGCCTGACCTAGCGGCTATCCTGGACTCTTTTGAAGCACGCCTTGACCAGCGACTGCTCTCCGTTAAGACATTATTCCAGCGTATGTCTTCCGCGGAGAGAAGCATCACCGACCTCACCCCAGGTGTTTCAAGCCTCGTGTCGCCTGCTTCCGCTGATCAAGTTCCACCTGTCTCGGCACCTCAATCTCCCTTTCCCAATTTCGTCATGCAGCAATGTCACGGACACTTCCCAAGTTCACCTACCTTTGACGGTACCACGTCGTGGCCTGCTTCTCGTATGCAGTTTGAGTCTGTTGCTTCTTTGCACTCCTGGTCACCTCACTACAAAGCTCATATGCTCGTGGCTCAGTTTCGTTCTGCTGCCGCTGAATTTCTAGAGTTTCTGCCGGCGTCCAACCGTTCCAACTACGCAAGTCTCGTCTCGACAATTGAGTCCCGCTATGGAGATGCCCACCTAGCATTATCACGGCATTATCACCGAGCGAACTTCGCCGTACTACTCTTGTTCGTCATAAAATCAACACTGGCTCCACTGCACCCATTCGGCACAACCCTCGTCGCCTTTCTGCTTCTGAACGCGCTAAAATTACAAATCAAGTAGAAGATATGTTACAGCGTGGCATCATATCTCGCTCGTTCAGTCCTTGGTCGTCCCCAGAAGTTTTCCTGAGAAAGACGGACGGCACTGCGCGATTTTGCGTAGACTATCGCTGCCTAAACAACATTACCAAGCCGGATGTATACACACATCCCCGCTTCGACGACGCCTTAGATCGGCTTCACGGGACCAGATTTTCCCCTACACTCGACCTCTACTGGCAGTTCGGGCTCGACGATAACGATGCAGAGGACTTTTATCACACCGGATGGCCTGTACCGTTTTAATCGCCTTCCTTTTGGGCTTTAACGCACGTGCAACGTCCCGACTAATGGATCGGATCCTTGAACACTTTGGCCGATGGCGTTCGTGTATTTATATGGCATCATGTTACGCTCCCCCGTTTCACGAACACCATAGCTGTTTGGAGCTCGTATTGTGGGCCCTAGATGACAGTGGGCTCCGCTCGAAGCCTTCAAAGTGTTTCTTCGGCTATTCAGAAGTTACCTACTTGAGTCATGTTGTGAGTGTCCACGGCATCAGCTCTGACCCTTCGAAGCTATAAGCTTAAGCAAGCATTCCGCCCCCTACAACGGCCAAACAAATTGAAAGTTTTCTGGGCTTCGCTTCCTACTTCCACCGTTTCATCCCTGGCTTCGCCGCTCGCGCTACACCCATCAATGAACTTCTGAAGAAAAATCAGGAGTGGCATTGGGGCCCCGACCAGGAGTCAGCCTTCCACTACATTAGGCGCCCCTGACAACGACACTTGCACACTATCAAGATGACGAGCATCATCCACACTGACGCCAATGGTCTTAGCTTTGGGGCGGTTCTTTACAATAAGACACCGAAGGGAACGAGAAGCCCGTTGTCTATGCCAGTTGCCGCTTCATTGAACCGGAGTTCCACGTTTCAGAACTTGAGTGCCTCGCGGTAATCTGGGCCACTGAGAAGTTTCGGCCTTACGTCTATGGCAAGCATTTTACTATTGTTACTGACAACCTTGCACCGCGCTGGCTCAAAAAGAAAAAAAGAAGAGACGTAAACGCCAAACTTGCCCGTTGGGCCCCCAAACTTCAAGACTACAGCTTCATGGTCGTTAATCGTAGTGGCTCTTGTCAGCAAGACGCCGACTACTTTTCACGCAACCCTGTCGTTACTAACTGCTCTGCGCCGGTATTTGCCGTACTCGGCCTCCTAGCTGCAGAATCAAAGGATACCAAAATCTACGACATTGTCCGGCATCTCTCTGTTGGTACCAGTACACTTAAGCGCTGCCTCGAGAGTCTTTCATCAGATTATACAGTCCGAGATGGCATCCTTTATAATCGACGTACAGGAAGTGAATCGTACCTACGTGCGGTGCCTCTGGCCTTACGACCATCCACACTTTTCATGTGTCACGACACCCCCTCTGCTGGCCACCCGGGTCAGCAGAAGACTTTGACTCGCGTTAAGTAAAGGTTTTGGTGGTCTGGCATGCGCGCCGATGTCTACCTGTGAGTGTCATCTTGCACCATTTGTCAAGCTCGTAAGGTCGTCGCAAACTCACAACATGTGCCCTTACAATTAACCAATCGCCCCTCCTAACGAACCGCTCATTACCCTGGGCATGGGCCCGTTTTCATGCAGCAAGCATGGCAAGAAATTTCTCATTATGGCCACGGACTACCTGACTAAGTGGGTAGAAGTTCGAGCTGTCCCAGATATGACAGCCGCTCATGCCATGTCTTTTATTAACGAGTGCCTCATATTCCGGCATGACACACCGAAGTTGCTGATTTCCGACGGTGGCACGGTGTTTGTGTCGCTCGCCTTCAAACCTTTCTTGTCTAAACATGGGATACGACACGCTGCAGCGTCCCCTCAACATCCACAAACAAATGGCCAGGTCGAGCGCACCGACCGTACCATAAAAGACGTTTCCTTCCGACGTCTGTCCCACACACGACGACTGGGATGACTACGTCGCTGCTGCGGTTTTTGCTATAAACAGGTCCCAACAGGAAGTCACTCGCGCCACGCCGTTTCAGCTGCTCTATGTGAGGACGCCAAAATTACCGCAAGAACACGTTCTTAACTTCGACACGTCTCTGCAAGAATGCCCCGCAAAAGTGGACTCTAGGGAGGCCCTGCGCCAGGCTCGCCTCCGAGATCGGTTAGCAATACTGCACCCTCAAGCGCAGTTCTTTCCAACGGGGCGATTTAGTCATGGTTCGACGGGCACTGCACTTACATCGGCGCTGCGAAAAATTGTTACCCCTGTGTTGTGGAAGCTCTGGGTCGTGTGACATTTCGTTTAGCCGCGATTCCCGAACTTGATCACAACTGTCGCAAACGCAATTTTCCTACTCATGCCAGCCAAATGAACCTTTAAGTCCTTCGTGAAACCTGTGCTGAACTCCTCTCTTACTCCTGTGCAAACTCGAGGGTAGAGGGGGCAGCGGGCTTAACGGTAACGGTTTAACGCCGCAAGTGAAAGAAGATGGCAAGGGCAGGCAGAAGGACAGAGTAACAGTGGGTCAGGGGAATAATTAATTTTTGGAACGGCTGACATTTGGGTGTGTCGTGTACCACTGAGAAATCGTTCAAGGCGCCGGACTCTTGTTACAATCACATTGTAGTTTTCGCATGTCAAACGCCACGAATTATTTACAATGACTTAATACGTCATCATACGTCAAAATGTGAGCCGATCTCACAGATAGTGCAGTAAAATAAATGAGGCCGTCCAACGCCTTTCTTAACCCCTCACACGCGGGGTGAAGCGATAGAATGCCGTGCGCAGTGAGTCCGCCCCATTCTTATCCCACTCTCTCAGCAAGACATTGACCTTGATAGACTTCAATTGGAGGTTGAATCGCCTTCTAATCTTGTAGGTTTCTTTAGAAATAGCTCCCGATGGATGAAACTGAGGGCCACCCTCCTATATATACCGACACGTGTCCAAAGCTGGCGTCACGCGATCGACAAGCGCGTCCACAATGAGTCAGGACTGGAACCACTTACAAAAATTGTGCCAAGAAAGGATCAATAGTCGATGCGGAAAGAGAAAAGTTGCGCGAAGGTTACATAGGAGAGATAACACTCGAGATTCCGCCATTTTAATGCGTAAGCATTCCTTGGGGAGTACCCAAGCAAAATCTGTCGGTGACGCATAATTCTGTCTGTGAATAAATGCATAATTGGCGAAGTTAAAACCTTTTATGTATATGACGGGTAGCTTTAGAATCGATAAAGAGGAAATGGCAAATGAAGAAAAAATAATAAAGGAGAAGCGAGATAACCATTCTTGTCATGTCCCCTTATAAGCTTACTTCTCCGTATTACTTGACTGCGTGCAAAGAAGCTTACTTTTGGATCGCGGAGTATAAAAAATGATAGAATAGCTGATTGGTAGTTAATGCAGAGAAAATGAGACATCCACACAATCGTAGCAATTGCTACAAAGGGAACCCATACGGGTTCCTCGAAAGGGAAAAAATTATGGGGTTTTACGTGCCAAAAGCACTTTCTGATTATGAGGCACGCCGTAGTGGGGGACTCAGGAAATTTCGACCACCCGGGGTTCTTTAACGTGCACCTAAATCTAAGTACAAGGGTGTTTTCGCATTTCACCCCCATCTCCTCGAAAGAGAAGCCTCATAGTTGAAGTTTTTTTTCCTTCAATTATGAGGCTTTTCTTTCGAGGAACTCTTATGGGTTTCCTTTGTAGCAGTTGCTACGATTGGGTGGATGTCTCATTTTTCCTTTATTAATTACTTCTCTCCACCTTGCGGGTCTCCGCAGAACTATTACGTCAAGCTGATTGGTAGATGTGATAATAGTGTAATAGTAGATGATTGCTAGTCTGAAGAAATAATAAAATTGGTGACGTCACCGCGCCCACGTCGTAACATAAAAAGAAACAAAGTAAAAAGTTACAAAGACATTTCATTTCGTGAACGCGGGTGACGTGCAAGCGTCTGGGTGCCATAGCGCACACGACGCTATATCGGCTTTCGGTGCGCCTAGACGCCTACATGCACTGTCCGCATCGCAGATCGTGTTCAGGACAGGGCTCGCGCGGTCGCGCCATACGCAGCAGCCGCCGGAGTAGAAGGCCCCGTTGTAAACATTCACTTACTATCTCAATTACCTAGCATGGCGTCAGCGCGCGCGGGCGAACATGAACACTTCCCACTCGATGACCGCGGACGCTCGCTGTCAAAACGCTGGCGTGAGGAATCGCGGCATCAGCAGCGAGCGAAGCGACCTTCGTGCTGTCTATCGCTTCAACGCAAACTGAGCGGCGAGAACACAGCGCACGCAAAGCTACGAGCCGTGCCCCCAAAGCAGATTGCGCCTCTGGTCGCAGCGTCTGCGATCAGAGGCGGTGGCAGGCGCTGCACGGGGTTCCGAACGCGTTGCTCGAGGAAGTGGTGCTCTACTAACGGTTGGCTCCCGCGTACGCGTAAGGCACGGTGGTAAGGGAGGAGCACCCCCCTCCCCCACAACAGAGTGCAATGTAGTGCCGCAAATAACCACCTCCCAATGCATGCGCAACGTATTATTTAATAGTAAGCGAGGTTGGTTCTTCATAAATTGTGTCATTATCCATTAACAGCGATCAGTTCAGCAACGCAACTTCAGGTATATGCGTGTCAGATTTGGTGCTCAAAGTGGTAGTTTAAAGAGTACGAAGTACGCTTAACGATTTCTATCCTCAAATTTCTACGTTGTCGTTACCAATACTGCTAATTAAATGTGCAGATGAAATCTGCAGACAAACCAGAGTCAGCACGGAGGCCCAGGCGCCTTCCATGTTCGCCCTCTTCGCGGTTTCAGACAAACACCGCCTACTTCACGAGCTGGCCAGTTATTACACTTGCGCGTGAAAAGAAAATACTGTGCAGTCGAATCAGCACAGAAGAGAAAGAAAGAAGATGACGGAAATGAACCAGCAGCTACGGTGACACAGGAACAGCGAGACATTCGAAGCCAATGAGAATTCGGTTCCCAGCCTCTACATTACAAATGCAGGTTGTCCAATTCACAAAAATATTATACAGAACGCAGCAATAAAGGAAAATTGTAATCGCGGGTTTGTATGGAAGTGATTATGTTTGTAACTTTATGATATGGTCTAAGCAGGATGGATGTGACAAGCAACAAAAGTGCTACAGAGTCTAAAATTTAAATTAAATTATGGGAGATCAATTGTTACAAAGGAAACCCATACGAGTCCCTCGAAAGAAAAGCCTCATAATTGAAGAAAAAAGAAAACTTAACATGCCAACACCCCGATTTGATTACGAGGCACATCGTAGTGGGAGACTCCATAAGTTTTGACCACCTGGGGTTCATTACCTTGCACCTAAATCTACTGAATTTCCGAGAATGTTCTACTAATGCGTAAGCATTACGTAGCTCCGGAAAAGCAAAGGGTAAACAAAAGCAAAGGGCTAGGAAAAGCAAGCAAGCAAAAGTGAAGTAATAGCCGAACCAAGGAATGCTTATGCATAAGTAGACAATTCTCAGAAGTTCTGTAGCATTTTTTTTTTCAAGGACACAAATTTGTCACAAACAGAGAGAGAGAGAGAGAGAAAATAGGGGGAGGGAGCTGCATAATGAAAATCAGATTCTACCAGCATGTATGTAACTGCCTACATGCTACTCTGCATAAGGAAAGAGACCGGGGACAGAAAAACGCTAAGAGCAAGAACGTGGTGGGTGATAGAGAACTAGAGTAAGGGCAAGTACATTTCTATGAGAATACTTGAGAAGAGCACAATAAAACTTGGCAAGATTAGACAATACGAAAAGAGTTTCACTTGCTCATGTTGTCTAATCTTGCCCCATCTTCTCATGCTGTTCCCAAGTATTCTCGTAGACATGCACCAACATGCTTAGTTCCCTTCGGCAAGAATATATGCGATGAAGGCATCACAACTATATGAAAAAACAAATTATATGGCCATACAACATGCAGGGATAATTAATTGTTACGTTTAATTGAAATGTTGAAACCAAAAAGGGATATGAAAGTGAACGAAAAGATAACTTCCCACAGGTGGGACCCAAAACCACATGTTGAGGTGCCCAAGCTCAGAAGCTCTAATCTAAAGACATGGTAGTGGAGGAATAGTTTTTCTTGGCAAACACTGCATTGACTTTGATAAGGCTTGTTTCAATTTATGCAAACAATTTTTGAAGAAAAATTCTTGCAAATTTAAAATATTTCAGTGTCAAGTTAACAATTCTGTATCGCAGCAATAAACATTAAAAAAAATGATATCCCAATTCTGTAATCTGCACCTAAAAATACATCTAAAGAAGACAAATTCGATCCATTATACATGGCTTTTAAATCTAGCACTAACTTGCGAGTAGAACTTTTGCAAAATACCTCATAAAAATTGTAGAAATTCATGTAAGCTGTAAATTGCAAGTGTGAAAAAGTTACCATAAATATTCCAAAAGCTGTTCGTTATAAATTGGAATAATCTATCCATTTCTGGGCCAATCCCCTATAGTGAGTAGGAGTCACATACTTGGTAGGAAACATCAATCGTTGCTTATCGCCATTTTTCCGCTCAAAGGCACATCAGGAAGAGGACGACGACTGCGCAGCGGCCATTTCTTTCAGACTTGGACGCAACACCATATTACATTTGTTTGCACGAAATGTTACAACAGATGCATTTTACGAAGCTGCGATATATATGCATATATATGTATGTATATATATATATGCATTAAATGCAGTGTTACGAGTTCGTAAGCTATTAACTTCGACACTGCTTATTTCCATGTTGCGCTGTTACATTGATTTGATGCAAGATGATGTGACCGATGTGATTTTACAATGAGTTATGACCATGTACCCTAGTGCTGAATGACAAAAGGAGCTCATATAGCAAGAGGGCATATATAGCGTATATGGCAAGAGCAAAAGGCTACGAATGGCTTTGTCAGGCCTTAGTAAGCTTTTGCTTTTGCTGCCGTTTCTGTAATAGGAACAAAGTAAACTTCGCCTAACCTCACACTTCTTTTTTTAACTTACCAGATCTCGAGAATTTTCGTTCCATTCCAGGTCCTTTATGACAATTCTGCTTCCTACATTCATTTTCTCTCTCAAACACCAGAAATTTCATTCAAATCGGCCCAGCGGTTGTCACATAAAAGCATTTCTGCCTGTTACATTTATTTGAATAGGGAAATCGAACTGGCACTGAGCTGAAGCTTCCTCTTCAGCTACTGCAACGACCATCCCTCCCCCCACACACATGTTTGGGCATTGTATACGAGCATACGAGATTAGCCCTGGGATTCCTAGCCAGAGGCACTCACAGCCGAGGCGGCAGCCCGGTCACGGCCAATCAGTAGAAACCCAACTTGAGGAATGATTTTCTTCATGCCAATATAACACGAGCGTTTCTAACTCGCCGCATTAGGCTTAGTGTGTCCCAGGCTAGAAAATTAAAAAAAAGTGCTTGCTACTGCAGTTGGGGAATCAGCCGAAACCCACATATGGCTCGCATTCCTCCAAACCATCATATTGCAGACACTACAGGTATACAGCTTCTGCCTCAAAAGAGTTCGATGCGTGCAGTGCATCGTCTTCCCTGAGATGACCGTCTTTATGTGTACGCCAGCTCTAGCTGTATAACATTAAACTTCATTGGTATTCTTGGTATAAACATTGATTGCTGTTTCCCATGTGGCAGGGAGCCGATTTCTTCCACCTCCTGATGAAACATTAGCATGCATGATGTGCAGATAGCACAGTGTGGCGTGTCGCCGTGGGACAAGATAACATTTACTGCGCTGAACCGGTTCAGTGTAGCGAACCCGATCGCGAATCATTATAGTTTTTTATTTCTCCAGACCGGAACCGAACCAGAATGAAATCGGAGCGCCTTGGACCCAAGCCTGGACTGAACTGGCATTTTTCCCATTCAACACCCCGAGTAAAAGGTCTTGAAACTTGCCAACTTCAGTTTTTGGCAACAACAAAATCCCATCTGCACTCACAAGAAAATTAACTAGGCATGGGCAGATGCCATCAAAATCCCCGAGGTCACGTTGAGCTGGTGTAGGAACCGGGAATGTCAAGAGTGGCATCACCACCCGTCTTTCATATTAGTCTTTTCTGGCTTACCAAGCCTCTTCTCTTGGTAAGATTGTTTAATTTTTTTGGTATGGTGGACATTTCGGCTTGTTGGTGCATGATCTTCATGTTGTGCATTTTTTGGTATTGTAGAAAAGTAAATTGTAATAATAATTTTTTGCTTTAGCATCACTCTCTCATCAAAGGGTAACTCAAAAGGAATTTTAACCCGGATTGGTAAATTATTCTAAGGAAGAGTAAAAAAAAAGGTCAGTATCAGTATGAGCAACAGCTTGGCAAGCTAGAAAACATGCAGTAATGAAAGACTGGTGCAAAGTTCCTGCATTAACTTTTAGTGATGTCATGAGATTTGGACAGCATGTCCTTGGAATTACATTTAGTGTCTTATCAACAAACAAGCGTACATTGCATTCTAGACTTGACTTGGTTACAGTTGAACCGAGTTATGACAAACAGGTTGTTGCGGTAAAAATAGTTTGATTGGTACGTTAGGCAATTCGAGAAACTTGCCAAGCATGGTAGTTGCAGACTGATTGCCCGCGGACCCAAGCTCTGCTCCACAAACATGGCTGCCAGTCCGGCCAGTGATTTCAAGCTCAATCGCCGATATGGGCAACGTGGTACAGTCATATTAAGGACAAACTTCTTGGAATGACTTGCCACCCACCACACCCACCGTCTAAGCCCAATCAGCGCCGCTTCGTCGGTGTCGCTGACCGAAGTTGCAGTCTGGTGCCGAGTGCGAGACATGGTAATGATAATAATGCTATTGTCAGTAGGACTAATGCGATCTAGTAGCAGCTTGCGAAAATTAGCAAGCATGAGGGCTTGCAGATAACGCTATGGGCGAAAATTGAAAAATTTGGGGGTGCGAGTCTTACACAAAGTAAAAACAATTTCTTTTCTCTATATTCTCATTAAAGGGGCCCTGAATAACTTTTCATCTAAATGAAAAAAGGCATTTGAAGTAAAGTCAATTTCAGAAATACTTTGCCACAAAAAGTACTTCAATGGGTTCAGCAGAAGCGGAGTTGGCAGTCAAACACAGCCTCTGCTGTGCTTCCTTTCCTTCTTCAATGCTTTGCACTGCGAAGGCTACAGCACAGCGAGGCATAATGCCCCGCCTTCTAATAGTCACCGTGATGCGCAGTCCAAATTTCATTTTGGATGTTAACGTGGACACCACAACTTTCAATTCTGGTGCCTACAATGCACTAAACGTAAGCCAAACGCAGCTGTCCTCAGTGAGCCAGAGTGCGCTTAGCCAGTGGACTAGTGGCAGCATCCCGCGGCAGCCACAGTATCTTTGCTCTGGGCACCACTGAGCCATTTCTGAGCGTCGGCAGACGGCAGTTGGTTTCACCCAGAGGTGTGTCATTAACATAAAAATTTAAAACAGTGTTTTTCGCTTATTTGAGCTATATTCCAACCTATTTAGTTGACTGTGTCAATTAATATCCACAATAACAGTAGGAAGATGTGCACTGATCCAGACACCCTTCTTGTTTGGTGTCGGCTATCGACCAATAGCAGCCGTCTAAGGGAATGTTGAAATAAACTGTCCAGGAAAGAGCGAGTACAGGGCATTCTGTTGAAAAGAGTATTTGAGAAGGTGACTTCACGCTCCACTTTTGAGCCCCTTGCATTGTGCACGAGTGCAGAATTTGCCCGTCATGTTCACAGCAGTATATGCCATGTGCTGAACATGTGTTCTTGCCAATCTCGAGGGGTGGTTCAGGGCCCCTTCAATACACAGAATTATTCAACAACTTGCCAAGCTTTAGTATGGATGTACAACCACCCAATATCCATACTACTTGTCAGCCAACAGAAACACAGACAGTAGTGCACTCCCACCAACTACAGTGGAATCTCGAAAAACGGAAATCGCTTAAATGGAACTGCCTCTTAAACGGAATACCATCTTCATGGTTGGTTGGTTTTGTATTCATGCAATTGTATTCAGCTTTGTCTCTAAGTAAATGGAACTCCTGATAAACGAAACCAATTTCCCTGGTCTCTTGAGGTTCCAATTAACGCCTGCTCACAGCCTGCTCAGTACAGGCTGTGAGTGTATGGTGGTTTAAAATAGCCTCCGAACTACTGCTTCAAAACAAATCCTGTTCTTTGCATGTCTATTTTGTGCCATCCCAAAAGGATTCATGAAATAAAATTTTAAAATTAAATGTTTGTTTTGTTTTCACCTTGAAACAGCTTCAAACAAGTCATCTAACATGTTTTGTGAAAAATCTGAATTTTGTAGGTTACTCAGCAGAATAAATACAGTGTATAGTAATGATTGTTATTGTGTATGCGTACAAGGAATATCATGAGCAAAGTTTGCACTAGCCCCATTTAATACCTGAATAGGTGTCTTTCTTTTATGTAAAAACATTAACCAGTGTAAACACGAAATGCACAGAGCAGCTCTATGAAGGAGCAACAAAGGCAAGAAAGAGGAAGACAGTAAACAGGATATTTTTTGTGAATAAGCCCTTTCCTTTTAGTCCTTTGTTGTGTGCAGTTTTCATTATCTCCAATCTGGCCAATCCCCCTCATGGGTATATGGGTGTGTGCCAGGTATTAAGGCCACAACAACACGCTCGCAAGGATTGCTTCTTGCTATTTCGCTCACTACACCACCCAAAGATATTGACATAGCAATCACACATTGCTAAACTTAATTGCTTCTACAAATACAAATAAAATTCTTAAAAAATTTTCTGGAGTAGTACTTCATAACTGAATGTTCTCTATAGTACCACCACCTGATTATGAGGCCCGCCATGCTGAGGGGCTCTGGATTAATTATGACCACCTGCGTTTTTCTTTTTAATGTGCACTCGAGGCACTGTACATCAGGGTTTTGGCATTTCTCCCCATCGGATGCGGCC
This sequence comes from Dermacentor variabilis, assembly GCF_050947875.1. NCBI lineage: Eukaryota > Metazoa > Arthropoda > Arachnida > Ixodida > Ixodidae > Dermacentor > Dermacentor variabilis. The sequence continues at coordinate 132,878,796 of NC_134569.1, forward strand.
ACTGCAGCCAGGGGAGCAGAACCTCGGGCTCGGCAGCGCAATGTCATAGCCACTGGAATACCTTGGTAGGTACACACAAAGACACACAGCAATTATGTCTCACAGTAAGTCCCAACTAGGCCAACAAGTTTTTCTCAAGCACATCTTATTTCATTGTGTGTGTGTGTGATAAGAAAAAAAAGAGAGCAGTAACTGTTTCCACATATGTCAGAGTTATCGAGTATTGAAGGAAGTTTGTAGTGTACTTTTTTAAAGGACAAAAGAGTGTAAAAACACACACCTTAGTGTGTGTTTCTAGGTCCTTGTATGCCTGTCTGTGCCTTTCTCGCTGGAGCCCAAAGAATGTTCAAACAACTAGCCCGCTAACTTGTGCTCAGAGGCAAGACACCATTTGTATTCAAGTGGTCATAGCAGCCTGAATTTGAAACAAAGGCCTACACATTTCTGCACTGGTTGCCATTTCTTTCCTGTAAGTAATTTCTAGTTATACCAACTTGTACACCAACGACATGTTTCCAAAAGGGTTCCACCTTATATTTTCACTGTTGCACGTGCCAAGTGTGTGGACCCTTGAAAAAGTTCCGAGTAGAAGCCCTTGATTTCACCTCTGTGGTAACACGTAGAATGGTGATCCCAAAATTGTATTGTTATGGCTTTTCCTTCCCACACCGAGTTGTGGTTTTCGGCACCTTGTAGTTTAGCTGCCTGCTTGCATTCCCTCAACATTTCTACCCTGGAGCCTCTTTTCAACAGCTTTAAAGGACGAGCCCGAATATTTTAACTGACTGAAAGTAGATCACAGTGACTCGCAGACGTGTTGAAAATTGCAAAAGTGAACAAGAGTTGTGTGCGAGTCATCACAACACTTGGCCGAATTAATTTTATAGGATAGTATGTAAGACCAACTGCTTTCAACATTTCAAAGGCCTCAACATGAATTGAAGATGAGGCAAATCCTGTTTTTTTTCCCCCATAGTCCTAAGCTTTACTCACCTATGGCTTAATGCAGTAAAGCAAAGATTACAGAAAACTTGAACCCAACACAACCAAGTGCATGAAAGAGTTCAGCCTAAGGCAAAATATGACTAGAGAAGTGGTGCAGTTCAATATAATTAAGCATGTGTTCAGACTGCTTGCAATAAAAAATGCAAAAAAGGTTCACGGAAGACTTCTCGAATGCTTGCTGCCAGGCAAATATTAAATCACAAAAACAATGAAAGGATGGCGTGCTCTGCTTTCAGCGTTTACATACAGCCTGGCTAATCACTTGTGACTATTGAATCTGCAGCAGCAACATTCCCTTTTGCTTGACTTTGCTTCTTGCAAGCCCTGGAAATAAAGAAAAGAGAAGAGAAATTAATCAATTGATTAGTATATGAGAATGCTAAAAACATGACATTATATGCTATTGGCTTGTTTCAAGCTAAAATTGCTACTCTTGATATGTACGTTTCATGTGAACTTCAGAGGCAGTGCTTAATGTGTGGACACAAAAGCTGCAGTTCACACCTTTAATTAAGACTTTAGGCCAAATATTTTGGTTTGTACCCATGATTAACTGGTTGGGTTGGTCTAATGTACCAGAGCATCACCCTGGTCCCGACAGACACTGCAACGTAAAGGCTCTACATTAACTTTAATCACCTGGTATTCTCCTTTAAAACATGTAACTAATTCAAGTGAATTAGTGTTTCCGCATTCTGTCTTCACTAGAATGCAGCTCCAGAAACTGGGAGTTCAACCTGCAATCTTCTGCTCATCAGCAGAATACCATCACAACTCACTAACAGTGGAGGTTGACTTTAACAATGTATAAGTTCTATTTCTAACTTAAAGAATCTTAAGGAACCAATCATATGGTCCCTGCACGTTACCATTTCTGTGCACAACAATCTATGCCATAATTTTAGATAAGTGAACAGCCTGAACAATCCTACGGCTGTACCAGATTTTAGTAATACTTAATGTTGCAATTCCTGCCAAATAGTTTGTAAGCACAGCTGACTATGTTAAACTTGGTTCTCATCTGTCGGAATGTTTAAGTTAACAGGTATTTTTTCCATCACTAATGTTCCAGTGAAAATGCATACACTATATCTACTACTAGAAGCTCACATCACATTCACCATGATGCGTCACATTATCATGCCTCCAACGTTACCAGACACACAGTGCAAAACAATGTTAATGCTTTAAAGGCCAACTGTAACAAACTTTCCGGCCGCATAAAAAGCCCAATTTCAGATAATTTAGACATGCAGGCCTCTGTGCGAAATCTTACGCTTGAAATACAGGTCAATGCGTCACAAAGAGCTTGCAAAAATCGATAATTTTCATACTGAAACTGGAAAAAAAGAAAGTGCCAGCAGTGATGTACAGTGAAGAATGGGGAGAACCAACACCCGTGCTGTTTGCTTTCCCAAGGCCTCCTCGAGAGGAAGCTATGGCTTTCCTTACTTGTTTCCATTTTGGTGTATCAGTGAACTGGTCCCACACATTTGCTAGCCACAGAGTTGGTATACTTTGTTCACTGATTTGTGCGCTGTGACAACGCTGTTATAGGCCCACAATGTTCTTATAATGCGAAGTATCCATCGAGTCCAAACATTTTTCACTATCTTATTGTCTATGTTGTCTAAGTCTATGTCTAAGCGTGTTGCATTTGCGTCTCCGACCAACAAAGAAACGCTCGTTCGTTGTGCACTTGTCTGCTAGTGCTGCGGCAAAACTGATAGCGGCGCTGCTGCAGGTCACGTTTAACGCACAGTATAAAATTTTAACAATCTTAGCAACTCCGGCATGGTGTATCCAACTTCACCAGCCATTGCCTGGCACGCTGGAAGCGCTAGACTCATCAACTGATCACAACTACCACCATCTGTAGTAAAGGATGATAAGTAGCCGAGGCTTGGCATGGCTGGGCTAGAGGGGCTCGGTGCTAAGTGTGCGTAAACTGACGGCCAGAAAGGCCAGACTGTGGCCGTGATAAAGCTTCACATATTTCACTCTGCCAGCAGTGCATACCTGCATGGCTTGCCGCTGCATCTACACCATGGCTGCTGCGCCATGTTCTCCTTTGTGACAAACGCAGTATGCGGTTCCTGCTCGTTTCTGGCGCTGTGTCAGAAAGTGTGTTATTTGTCTACTTCGACGTGTCCGATGTACAGACACACAAAATATTTTGAAGATGATGCCCTACCTGAAATGATCGCTCGATAATGTTGTCCTGGAAGACAATTCTGAACGTTACCAACATTTGGTTTTTGTGTGCCAATGCGGCATGTAGTACTTATAGTCAACCCAAGAAAGCGTTTGCCAAGCAGATCAAGTGACTGTGCTGTAGAAATGTAGCTTGTGAAGCTTTGTAAACTGCAGTTTACATGTTTTGAGCACATTGGCTGGTCCGTGTCTCCCTTGCCTGCTGCGCCGCTGTGCGTGCTTTTGCTCTGAAAGCTGGGACAGGAAAGATGTGTTCGGCATTCCTCTACTCAGTGTTGTGTGCTGCACAGCCATTGCTTATGTTTGAGTATGTATTTGAGCACCTGACAACCATGCAATGCATTGGCATTCTTGCAACAGCTCAAATCACGAGTGCAAAAGGGAGAATGCACGCTGAGGGAGACGCCTATCACCTCGCAAATGATGAGCGAGCAAGGTACCTGGCTGCCTAGGCGCAACAGAGAGGTCAACAATTACGTACGGTACTTCAATATTCGCCATACCCGCATCGCTACCGTAACGCTACCGCTTTGCCACCAGGTACACGTGTCGTCTGCATAGGCGCTATTTAATACTACTAATAACAAAATCAGGCAATTACCAGCCCTGTGGCTTTGCCAAGACTACTTTGGGAGTCTTTGCTCGGCATTTATAGTCAATTTAGCCCAAGCGAAATCTCATTGCAGTTGGCCTTTAAGATCAACTGCAGTAAATTTACTTCAGGCTACAATGTGACTCGCAAGGCTATCTCCTGTCCACACTACAGGCAACTGCAGTTGCCACATCTGGTACTAATGCTTCAGTAGACCTCCAGTAGACTTGACGCTACAAACCACAATAATCCAGTGAGGAAGGTCCATTATATTCAAAATACATTCTGCTGCACTTGAACCTCGCTATGATGAAGTTGAAGCGGGGAGCCCAGATTGCCTTGCTATATCCGTTACATTGTTATGTCCGAAATTGCAATTTACTGCAATACATGCCCAATGGAGTGCACAATTGTAAACATGAAAATAAGAATACGACCTTGCAGCCCGTGGAGCTGCTACACAGCCCCGCATGCAATGAAATCTGAATAAAACATCAAAAGAATCCTCGACGTACAACACATAACTTGGCACCTGACACTACAGTCTTTAGATAGCTGCCTTCTGTTCAATTGTGGCGGTTGTTTGTGCCTGCTTTGACTTGGCTCATTGTGGTTGAGAAGCACGTGGCACACAGCACAGTGCTCCGCTGTGTGATAAAGGAGGTTTTATTTATTTATTTATTTCAGTACTCTCAGGGACAGAGGCATTACAGAGAGGAGGGGCATACAAAATTGGTGGCAGATTTCTTAAATTTATTGATGTCGGTGATGGCAGCCATGAAGGCAGGGAGGTGGTTCCAGTCATTTCCAGTTCGAGGAATAAATGAATTTATACAAAGGCTAGTTTGGCATTGCGGTATTCCTACCTTGAAGTTGTGGTCAGTGCGTGAAGATATACAAGATGGGGATAGGAGTAACTTATCTTTGAGAATAGGGTTGGTATAATAAATTCTGTGAAAAAGACGTAAGCGAAAATATTTACGGCACAGAGAAAGAACGGGAAGAACAAGTGCAGATTTCATTGCAGATACGCTCGCTGTTCAGGAATAATTTGAAACAATAAAACGGGCGGCGCGGTTTCGAACAGACTCTAAAGCGTTAAGGTTATCTGATTAGGATCCCAAATGGAGCAAGCGTATTCTAGTTTAGGTCTGATTAACGTCCTATATAGATGAAGCTTAACAGTGCTGTTAGAAGCTATGAAATGGCGCCGTAGGAATCCGAGCGTGCGGTTAGCCTGGTTAGATATGTAGTTGACGTGCATTTTCCAGGACAGATTGTGTGTTAAGTGAATACCCAGGAATTTGTACGATGAGACAGATGATAACGGAGTGTTGTTAAGAAGATAGCGAGGGGTGTATTCAGGAGGACGGCTGGAGATACGCAGGTGTTTCCACTTAGTGGTGTTAAGTGTCATGAGCCATTTGCTGCACCATGAAGAAATTGCGTTCAAGTCCGATTGCAAACATGCTTCATCAGAGGGATTAGTAATTGAACGATAAAGCACACAGTCATCTGCGAAAAGATTTATATGGGAGATAACATTATCAGGAAGATCATTAATGTAAATTAAAAACAGTAGAGGACCTAACACAGAACCTTGTGGTACTCCAGAAGTTACGGAAACAAGAGGCGAGTCATAATCATTAACTGAGACATACTGACTACGGTTGGAAAGAAAACATTTAATCCAGCCTAATACCTGATCGTTAATATTAAGAGCACCAAGTTTAATTAATAATACATCATGAGAAACAGTGTCAAACGCCTTAGCAAAGTCTAAAAAAAATGCAATCCACAATAATGTTAGCATCCATAGAGCGAAATAAATCATTAGTGAAAGACAGGAGCTGTGTCTCACACGAAAAAAATTTTCTGAAGCCATGTTGACATGAATTGAAAAAGTTGTTAGATTCAGGGAAGGTAATAAGATGAGAATAAATAATGTGCTCAAGAAGTTTACAGGGAACACTGGTTAATGAAATGAGCCGATAGTTTAGCATTGAAGCTTTACTACCTGATTTATGCAATGGAACCACCTACCCACCTTCCGATCAGGAGGGATGGTACAACTCTGTAATGACTGTTCAAAGATTGCACAAAGAATCAATGATGAGCAGGTAGATGTACTTTTCAAGAATTTCGTTGTAATGCCATCGACGCCTGAACAAGATGAAATCTTCTGTTTTTCAATTTAACATGTCAAACCAACCGAATCAATGAGTATTGGATCCATGGGTAAAAAGTCAGATGTACAAGGATGAGGGAAAACACTCGGCAAGGTAGAAGAAAAACACGAGGCAAAAAATCATTTAACACTTTGCAGCAATCGCTCTGGTGTATTGGAGTGTTGTGATCATTGCAAAGATCTATTGTATTCGGCTTATTCCCACTGACCACATTCCAAAATTTCCTCAGATTATCTCCAAGAAGGAGCGGGAGCGTGTGCTGGTAGAAATCTTATTTTGCTTCATACGAAGTTTGCTTATAATCCGTCTTAGCGGTGGCGTAAGCGTGCCAGTATTCGGCCGTTTGAGTTGCCTTGGCCCGCCGGAACAGTCTTTTTTTCTTGTTCAGTAGGCGCCGCAGATGCGCGTTAAACCACGGGGCATGAGAGTTGGATATAATGTGTTTCTGAGGGATGAATTCATTAATTAAAAAATTGACTTTATCTTTGAATAAGGTCCAATTTTCATCAATGTTGTGCGTGTGGACACTTGGAATGAAGTCAGTGACAAAATCCATTAGTTCGCCGTTTATAGATTCAAAGTTAGTGTTTTTATAGTCTCGGAAAACTTTTGGCATTTTGGTAGCGGGAACAGATATGCGCAGTTCAAAATAAATGAGGCAATGATCACTCAAACCAGGTAAATATCTTAAACATGAAACAAGCTGCGGTGTAGTAGTGAGAAGGAGGTCAAGAATGTTAGCAGATTGGTCAGTAGATCGTGTAGGCTGAAGGACAAGTTGCTTAAAATTAAAATCCATACAGAGGTTGATGAAGAGAGAGCACTCAGATGAGCAGTCAGATGAGGGAGGAGAGTCATGCCAGTTAATTGCTGGAAAAGTGAAATCACCAAGAAGGAAGAGTGGATATGAGGGGAACCGGACAATTAACTCATTTATTACGTCATGTAAATCTGAATTAAATGTTAAGGGTGAACTGGGCGGGCGATAGCACACACAAAAAAATAAAATCACGATATCCGATAGTGAAACGCGTACACACGATTTCCAAACGAGTAGCAATATCTATAACAAAACAACTCAAGCCGTCACGTACGGCGATCAACACTCCGCCACCAGTACGCGAGATACGATCATAGCGAAAAAATTTGAAAACTCTTTCACATTCAAAGATTTCATAGTCTGCAATATCACTCGAGAGCCAAGTTTCAGTTAACACTACCGTTAACAGTTAACACTACCGCTTTGAAGGTTAGGCTAAGCAGCGCCCTTAGCATTGAGCCGGCAGTGTTGGTTGAACTACTTGTGTGGCCGTCTCAAAATCTCTCCGTAACAGGCAAGGTGTTGCTTGGCGCACCATTGGGAAGAGCTTGAAATTGTTCTTTAAGCAGATTACATCTGCATAGGCCTCTAAAATAACCGCTGAGTTTTGCGAACAAAGCTGTACCCAGTGACAAAAATCAACTGCCACAAAATTGTTGAGCATGTAGAAAGCACTGTTTTGATGTGCTAAATAAATACAAAGCAGCCTCCATGCAAAATTTTGTTTGAAATGTAAGCAAATTCATCACATCATCATCATTAGCCTATTTATGCCTACTGCAGGACGAAGGCCTCTCCCTGCGATCTCCCATTACCCTCTCCTGCGCCAACTGATTTTAACTTGCGCCTGCAAGTTTCCCAATTTAATTAAGGACAGTAAGTACATTGAGCGCTAAAGCCATGTGCCAATAGCCTCACTAGAAAGAGACGGTGGTGAACTGTTGTGCCAAAACTTCGAAGGGACAGAAACGAGGCATTACTACTGCAGCAAGGCGAATGCGCGCCTCCGGAGATACTGCTGCAGGATGGAGTTGGATATCTGTAGGAAAAGAGTGGCCCAGCGCGAGATGCAAATGTCTGTTGTGACGCAGCGCACACGTTTGCTAGATAGTCAGAAGCGTACACTTGCATGCATGGAAAATGCGGGAAGCGATTCATCACAAGCAGCTAGCAAAAATGCTAGCTGTTTCCACATGAGATCCCGTGTGGTTGTACCTATCACACGGCTGTGCATCAGTCGAGAGTTTTAGCAGAGTGTTACCATACATTGTGAGCATCACCATATACCGGCTGCTATGACTGCAGATGTGCAGAGTTTAGCAGGCTCCAGTATAAGTTTCCCAGAACACTCCCGCCATATACTGCATTTGCATAACAACATGGCCACACCGGCTGCACACTTCCATTCTAATTCGCTGGTGATACTTGCTCTCACTTGTCACAGCAAGAAACAAGTGGATAAATCGGCTATTTATTTCATATACCATACACCGTGTAACATATACAGTAACGCTCTGCTAACACTGTCTAGTGATGATGCAAAGTGCATGTACGCAAGTTACAACCTTTGCCAGTAAAGTTCCGAGACTGAGTCCATTAAAAATAATGCGTTTAACATTGAAATCATTTGTGCAGCACCCCTTCGAAATAGTCTCCCTTGCAGTCTATACACAGCTTCCAACGCTTCTTGAGGTTTTGGAAACAGTTGGAAAACGCTTCTTTTGGCAGAGCTGTCAGCTCCTTTGCCGTGGAGTCCTGAATGGCCTCCACGCTCCCCATCCAGCGACCTTTTAAGGCTCTCTTCACACGAGGAAACAGGGAAAAATCGCATGGGGAGAGGTCAGGCGAGTATGGCGGATGGGGAAGTGCAGTAATGCTGTGCTTGGCGAGAAATTTTGTCACGCAGAGAGCAGTGTGCGGCCTTGTGTTATTGTGGAGAACGCTCCATTGTCCAGATGCCCATGAGTCAGGGCGACGGCGTCGCAGTGCATCACGCATGTGTTGATTGTTGAAACTCCTGAAACTCCATCACGCATGTTGAAACTCCTGATTCACCGTCTGCCCCTGTGGGACGAACTCGTGGTGTATGACACCTCTGGCATCAAAAAAAACTATCAGCATTGTCTTTGTTTGGTCTTCTGTCGTCGTAACTTTCTTGAAGCCGGAGAGCTTGCGGACCGCCATTCGGCACTCTGCCTCTTTGTTTGAGGATCGTATTGAAAACACCATGTTTCGTCTTCAGCAATGATGCTGTCGACGAACGCAGCATCTTTCTCTGCCTTGGAGAGCAAATCAGCGCTCACTGATGCCCGCGTTTCCTTCTGGTCCTGTGTGAGGGAGTGAGTGCGATGCAAGTCTGGCATTCAGCTTTCGTTTCCCCAAGTTCTCACGCAAAATTTGGTGGCATGTTGTCTTACTAATGTCGAGAGCATCCGATAGCATGCAGACTGTAATGGTGTGGTCTTGCTGTACGATCTCCCTGATCTGAGCCACATTGTTTTCATTCAGTGAGGTTGCAGGGCACCCCGGCCTTGTGTCGTCTTCCACCGATGTTCTTCCCAAAACGAACCTCTTGTGCCACTCCAAAACTCGCGCCCGCGATAATGTCTCGTTGCCATAAGCGTCACGAAGGAGCTCATACATCTGTGTGGCTGTCTTGCGAAGCTTCACACAGAATTTTATGTTTACACACTGTTCGAGGTGGACGTTCACCTCTCAACATTCACTCAAAGCTGAATGCGCAGACGACTAGTGACAACATATTTTTCTACGTGTAGTGCCATCAAGCGGCTGCCACAGCAATTAACATACATAGCTCAGGTTAGCTTGAAAAGATGGCGCTACACATATGCACCAACATTTGTTTTGGGGAATCATTTCTAGAGAAGAAAATATATCAGTCTCGAAACTTCACGGACAAAGGTTGCATCATTGTTTCTAGGCCACAAATTGGCGCGACGCGCTACCAATGGGCTGTCAAAATCTGCAGGAGACACTTCACTGGCCTGTTGAAAACATGATGCTTGCATTTCTTTTACACAAACGTGACCACCAAATATTTTAGACAATATTATTGTTCAATCTTAAAACGATTATGGCATATGACAAAGGTACCTTCTCACAGGATGGTACTTCATCATAATGAGGTTCAACCATACTGACACGTGTGCTTGTTTATCTTTCTCCAGTGACCGCACAAGACATGCCTGCAAGATTGGAACCCACTGGAATGTTATCTATGGTCCTATGCACTGTCTGTTGTTACCGAAGCATGTATAATCTGATCGTATACGTGACACAAATTACGTAGTACTTTCTGGAAGACACGCAGGCACCAGTGATTACTCTGGAAACTTCGATGACTCATGTATAAAAGCCGACGCGCTTGACCGTCAGATGAGCTTTCGGTGATCGCCTACCGTGTTCGTCGCTACCACTGTGCTTTTAGTTAACTTGCTTTTGTGGGCATACTTTCACCCAATAAAAAGTTCCTTTCATCATTCACAGTGTTGCTGTTGTGTTATACACAGTCACCACAACGAACAATATTCAGAAACCACACAGAAAAAAAAAAGAACACACAGTTACATGTGCGTAGATCTTGTACTGTCATTCGTAACTGGTGATTTGGCAGTGCAAGAAACAAATCAATAAAGCTTTGGCATGGCGGCCTCTTAAAACCTGAAGGAGTGCTTACCTGGTAGTAGCCAGTATGGTAGCCTGTCATATACCATGACATAAGCATGGAGGCCAGTGCTTCCTCGTTGTTCGGGAGGTCACCATGAGCAATGGGAGGTGGCGGTGGAATGGATTGCTTCTGAAGGTGAGTGAAAGACAAAAATGAAAATGTGTGAAGGTACAACATGACCAAGTACTTCCCTAGATCAATAGTACAAGGCAATTCACATATCTTAGAACAAACTTCAAAGTCTTTGTAAATTAGTGCTGGAGGATGAGGCCATAGGCAGATGCTCACAGTCCCCCTCCCTCCTCGTTCACTATTTTCGTTGAGCCCCCCACCCTCATTTTCTTTGATGCTATTCAGGATCGTCACCTTGATGAGGCTAGTAGCAGTCATCTTGAGTTACTCAGAATATTGTTTTGTGACTGCAATATTATAAGCTCTACAAAAGCGTAAGGTAAACACAACAGCCTAAAAAGAATTGTCATGTATACAAAAGAGAGACCTTATGGAAATTATAACAAGAGTGTCATTTTGCTCAAACACAAAGATATTCATTTTGTTCGCTAGTTAGGGCTGCTAAAGGCATGCTGAAACACATGACATCCCTTTTACAATGGATGGCAAATACTCTGTAGAGAGCAGCAGTCAAGATAGCTGCACACAACATGAATCTCTCCATCATGAAGCTGTAGAAATGAACTTAACATTAGATTCTATTGTGTATCTGGGCTCTAGCATTGCAGTGATGCCCTAGCAGCAGCACTTCAGTTTTACCACACCAATGGCACTGCACTTCAGTGGCACAAGTTCTTTACATAAGTCTACAACTTGCAGCCCAGTTATTCCAGGTGCAAGTCTCGTCCGTCACATGAGCATACTTGTAGCATGGCTGTTCTTGTGTTTTTTTGTAGATGAGTGCATTGCTTATATTACGAATACTGCATTTCTGAATTTAAGTAACAAACTGTCGTAACAGTGACCGTGACGTATGAATGGACTGTTCTAGTTGCAATTATTTTGCCATAGTGGTGCAATGGCCATACACTGTACCTGGAGTGAGTAACACTGCGAAAATTCTCAGAGATTTCAACCGCCTATGAGCATCAGTGCTTTGCTTCCAGCTTCTGAAGCCTTGCTTTGCTAGAATGAATGGGTTGCGATGATTATTTCTTATGGGATTTTTCATCTGGTGAGTTCTCTCATAAGCCTTTTCAAATTGAAGGCATGGTCCTGCAAGGTAAAATATATCAGTTTAATATTCAGTTACATGTGGACTGCCAAGTAGCATGTATGAAGAGGTCAGCCATGATGCATCATCTAAAAGAGTCAATGGGACAAAGTAGGTGAGGACAATAATACTGGTGACACCTAGTAAGGTGAAACTTTGTGCCATATGCTGATGACCTATGACAAAATTAATGATTATGTTGCATGATGGATGAAAGAACTAACTGCACAAAGCTTGGTTGCACAAGCATGTGCTGTTGTTCATTCTGTAATGCAACAATACATCAGATGCTTGAAAAATATGTTTTGATGCTGCTCTGAAGGCAAAACACTGCAGTTTCCTAATAAAGAAATGTGCATGTGCATATGTGTGAGTAGATATTCATGAGCATTTCCACGCTGAAGGCAGTCTTTAATGGTCACATCTGTGTTTTATGTAAATGTGTCCTTCTTACGGCAGTGCAATTCCAGTAATAGGAACTTTAGTACCCGAGCATGTGTTCTGCCACCTTAAAGGAACACTAAAGAGAAACATTTAAATCAGTTTAGACTGATAAGGTATGCATTGAAACTATGTTTCTGTTAATTTTGCAGTATTAGGTTGATATTAGGAAAGAAGATATGAATTTTGCGACAAAACCCAGCTCAGCTATATCAGTGCAGTGCTACAGATATTAAAGTATTTCTTTGATATTCGGGCTGTTGTGGCAAAATAAGATTTCTTGAAACTTCGTAAGTTCAGTCTTGGACTCATTTAGAATACAGTGGAGTCGCAACAAATAGAAACTGCTTAAACGAAACTGCTGCTTAAATGGAACACCATCCTCGTGGTTGGTTGGTTTTGTATTCATGCGATGCTCTCTGCAATGTATGGAACTTCTGATAAGCGTAACCAATATCCCTGGTCCTTTGAAGTCCCGTTTAAAGAGCGTCCACTGTATATAATGTACCTTATCTCTACCAATAAAAAATTAACTGGGCCAGAGCCTATAGTGTTAAAATCCCCGATGTCATGGCAGGATGATGTGGGACTTTAAGGCAATGCCGCGACCTATCTTTCGTATTTGCGTCTCTTCTGTCTTACCAAGCTTCCCTCATAGCAAGTGTGGCCTTTTTTTGGTATTGAAGGAGGCTAATTTACTAGCACATTTAAAATTATTTGCCTCTATAATGTCCCTTTAAAGACTCCTTGCTGTTACTAATTCTTTGTTACGGTTCTAGAGTGCTGCTGTGACTGGTAAGCATGGCCAACTGGCAAGTCCAGAGTGCATGTTTGTACAACTGTAAAAGTGGCCGCAACACCATGTATTGCGCAGTACAGTGAGAAAGCCTTTGCATGAATTGCCAACAATAGTGACCAATGAGTGAAAACTCCAGATTGTCCATTTAAAACTTAGTACTTTTCATGGCGTTTTCAATAGGGCATGTTTTAGGTAGACATCCAAATCAGATTTAAGATTTCTGTAGTGGTACTCTGTATAACCAAGTGACATAGCCATGTTGTGTACCTTAACGGAACTCTGAAACACTATTCTAATGAAAGAATGACCTCATTATTAAAGGACGTTGCCTCGTGAATCTTCCAATGCAAAAATCTTTTAATCCTTCAGGTTGTTAGCAGAGTTTGACATAGTTATCGCACCGATAAGTGGCTTCATCTTTTCTTTCCGTCTTCACTAGTGCACTGGAAACTACAGAGCGAAGAAGCCAAGGAGGCCCTGTCCAAAAGTTGAGTTTCTTGGCAGCAAGGGGGCCTGACCACAGCACCCTAAGGCTACACTAGGCGACAGCTAACTCGGAGGCCACATGCAGCATACGCAGCTACGCACAACTCTCATGTGTAGACTGGCAATGCAAAGATGAAATGATTTTTCTGTCTTTTTGAGATCTCAGACACATATATTTTAATTTTATCTGACTCACAATTGGCAATACTAATAATATTACTCAGGATATTCTTACAATCATGAAATCAGCCAACAGCTACTGACAGATCCCGCTGCTCGTGGTGACACTGCACGATGACAGCATGGAGGTGAGTGCAAGTGGTTATTCACTGTTTCTGGCACGAGGTTGTAAATTCCTTGCTGCATGCAATGAAATAATATTTACATGTTGAGAAACATTTTACTATGTTCACAAAGTGTTTCAGGGCCTCTTTAGTAAATAGGTGCGTACTTCTAAACATAAATATGTAATCCGCATTATTGTGTGGGTAGTATAATACTAATACAACAGGCAAATAGCTTTTGATAAACTTCACGGGGCTTTGGAAATGACAGCCATATTGTCTACACATAGCAGGTTTGAAGGTGGAGCAACTGTAGTGAAGCTAAGGCTAACTAAGAAATGGCTGCTATTAATAATTAGGCATCTCTTTACAAGCTTGTGTGAGTCTAATTTAAAGAGATACTGAATAGAGATTTTGCATCAAGATATTTAAACCAAACAAAAGCTCAGGCATTAAAAGTGGAAAACGCAGCACTGTTTTTGGAAAGAAATCAACATAAAATTATGAACTTAACAATTTTCTGATAAACAAGCGCACCTAGCAGCTTTGCTGCAATACACAGGATGTGACATTAATACTACCGGATGCTGCTGATGTGGCCTCCGAGGCCACGCTGCTGCACTCACTGATTCCCCATCGACCACCTGCTCATGTAATCTGCACCCCGGCTCGTCAAGAACAGTATGAATTGCAATGAACGACACGCAATGTGTTGTTTCTTTGTGGTGCTGCATCCAAAAATGGCAATGTGCATATTTTGGGTGCTTCCCACGAGGCAGTGCCTTCACCGGCACCCGCTGAAATGGTGACAGGGCCCAACGCCAACTTTGACGGGCAAACAAAGATGCCCTCTTTGAGGCGACAACCTCTGTGGAAGTGGTAACGACCGTCATGGACAGTCTCCTGATCCTGACAAGCTGACCGTCAGGGAGAGCAACGAGCCAATGTTGATGACTTCTGTGGAAACAGTGTGAAGCCCTGTGGCGTGCACTCCACCTAGACTCTGCACCTTGTATGTACGCTCAGAAGGTCTCTAAAGCTTGTCAACAGGCACAAAACAGACATCTTTGGAGGACGCTGCTTTGTTTTACACTAACGTTGTTGATAAAAGCATTCCTACACAAGCGACAAACACTGCGCGCTATCAACTGACAATTCTGCAAGCAGCCGCTGATAGGGCCGGTAGGCAAAGCTCGCCGAAAACCGCAGCCGATGGTGCTTGAGAGCTAGCTCCACCTCATTACAGAGCACTTATTTTTGCCTACACAATTAACGTTTGTACAAGTAGGTGACCCGTAAACAAAAAAATTGCCTTTCTCGACAACCCTGGTAAGAAGAGCAAATGCGCAAACCAAGGGATACTCCTCTCGCTGAGAAAGTCGGTGTATGCTGCATGCCTGCGAAATGCTCTCGCACTACGGCTCCTGATCTCGTCAGTAGTTGCAGAACAGGAGCTATTTCGACATAATCTTATTCTAATAATTACCATTTCATGTCAGAAACAAACTGTAGCCAGTTCTTGTGCGGCTACAAGTGGCAATGGATGCGAATGCGTCGGCCGGGTTGACTGTACCGATGAGGAACAGGCACACTGAAGGCACCGGCTATGTGTCAGGCAACATCACACATATTCGGAATTCTGCTTGGCTGTGGCCGTCCGATCGCCCCCACCGTTGTATAACAACATCCAGGCAGTTTGTCATTCGTTCGGCATACAATTTGATGCCGCATCCCGTTGTAACTTGTTCGAAACCACAGGTGCGTGAGTGCTAGCACAAGCGGACACCAGATCGTACCTTGTGTCTCCTCCAGTATGTCAGAGTCACAGTCGTCACCTGTGCATCACTTTCCTTAGTCTTTTGCATATTTATGAGCTCACAAGTGCAAGCGATTATGCTTCAGCGATACTTTGTACATTCGTTTTTGCCTGCGCTTGCCCTGATAGTGTACTCTTTTCCTCTTTTAGAATCCCATTTACCCGGTGCAAGATAGCAAACCGAATATCCTACTTAGTTAACTCCTCTCCATTTCCTGTCATTCCTCTTCTTCTCTCGATGCGTTCACACAGCACAGCACAAGGTGTGCAAGCAGCAGCTAAGCTATGCCAAGAGCTCACTGTCTGTATCTGTACGCTGCTGCCACGGGTAGGCGTGAAGTCACCACTATCGGTGCGCAACCCCACGCGGGCTAGCTTGCGGCTGGCGCATTCTCATCAAACTCTGAGACTACAGCCATCTGTTAAAAAATATGTGCTACAAACATTCTGTATCTGAATATTCACGTCTTCTGAGTGAAATTCTGATGCGTTCTTCAGTTTTTCAAATTTTTGTTCAGTATCCCTTTAAGTGTGAAAGGCAATAAAACAAAAAATATGTTGTAACGCATGTGAATAACAAAAAGCACGACGTTTGAATTACACGCAAATAGGGTTCAGTACTCTCGGTTAAAACAAAAAAAAAAAAAAAGAAGAAGAAGAAGAAAAGGGAACAGCTTAAGCAAAGAAGGGCCTGTGTGCCCACACCTCAGCGACTATCTTGCATAAGGCGACTGCCAAACGAGTTTATAAGCAAGAGCTGCTTTTTACACTTGATGCTAAGATTCTGTCAGCAAGTTGCACCTGCCAGTGACATTTAGACTGTTGAAGTTCTTTATGCTAAAGCATTTTGGCCCCTTGGTCTTGCAAAGAACTTGCCCTGGATGCTTAGCTATTCTCATTTTTCTGTAGCCCTGTGATGAGATATGAATGGAATGAAGTCGCATATGTCAATAAGTAATTGCGTTGTAGATGCAAGAATGAGTGGTAGATATTTCAAAAAGACACTAAAGATTTGGCCATTACCTATTGCAGCACATATCACAGTTTAGTGAACTTTACCGGGAAAAAAAAAGGTGCACATTAGAATTGAGTAGTATATACGGTACTTTTGACACCCGTAGGGTACAACTTATTTGCCAGCACTGGGGCCTAGGTGCGAAATCCCACAAAGGAAAGCTTGGCCTTCATTTCCTGCAGTAAGCCTTCTTTTTTTCCACGAAATGACTGACAAATGCAATTTTTAGGCTTTCTGTAGCTGCGATATGCGAGGCCATGGTCCCAAGATCTTGTTCAAGGTGAACAGTGTTCTATCTAGCTGATTGAGAGTTGTGCAGAGGCCATGTCTTTTGTGTATATGGCTTTAAACAGCTCCTATGTGTGATTTAGTTTTTAGGGACTACTTTGCCAGCATCCACTGATTTTATGTTTATCTTCAGTGTCACTTTAAGGTACACAATAATTTATTCATGTGGAAGAAATTTTTTTTTTATCTCACGAGCAAAACACTTTGTATACACAGTTGAAAAGTCATTGGGGGAAGTGAAGAGCTCATTTACTACTTGCCGTTTCAAGAACACATTTCCTTGAACCCTGTTTTGTTAATCTACATCAAGCAAACAAGTCCAACTGCAACTAAATGAGGACATTGCTATTAGGTACTACAACTGCAACTAAATGAGAAGGAAGTTATTTGGAGTACGCTTTATACTAGACAAGCAGCTTACTCCAGGCATTGGCAAGGCAAGGCAAGGTATGATTATGCTAGTCGTAGAACATGACTCACCATAAATGGAGGGAGCCTACCTAGGAGAGGCTCCAGTGGCGGAGCTGGTGGTAGTGAGTGTGATGAGTGAAATGGTGTGTCCTGAAAAGACAGCACAGTAAATAATCCTTGGTTAGATATTTCATTAACATGCTGTGGATGCAAATCAAGTAAACCAAGCTTTAAAAAAAGAAACATAGTGGCAAACATTTATTCAATGGTGTTCACTCAGAACTGTAATCCCCTGCACAGCTCGAACACTACTCCATCTGTCCTGGCTACATTTTTCAGTACATCAAAGCCTTTCAAAACATTACAACTTCAGTGATTTGTCCAGCTCGGAACTAATTTTCCTGCAAGCTTTTGTCATAGAAACAGCCACCTTCTCAAGAACTTCTTTCTTGATTGATACACTGTCATCCTTTTTAGCTACAGTACTGCTTGTTATGGCCTCCCAGTGTTTGCACAGATACATATTCATGTATTTGCAGGTACTAAAAAGCAACAAGCTTTCGTCCACTCAAGGCCAGTAGGGGCTGAATATATTAGATATCCTGCATTTCTTTTCTTGGGTGTTAAGCAAGGGTATGCGAATATCCGAAAATTTCTAATATTATCGAATATTATATTTATAATATTTGAATTTGACTCAAACTATGTATTCGTCAATTTTCGAATATTCGATTGGATACGAATATTGGAAACAAATCGAATATATTGCTGACTGTGCGGGAAAAAACGTGGCTCTTACCACTTATTTCTATCTAATCAAAGAAAGTGTGCATGATTTTGTGCTGAATTTTGCAAAAATTTCATGCAGCTGGCGATATTTCACTTGTAAAACATGCTCAGCCACTGGACGTAGAAGCTTTGCAGAAAAGCCAGCCTCTCAGTAACAAGGTGCACCGGTTTGCCAACAGCAAGGGCGCACTCTTTTAAGTTTCAGCCCCAATCCTGAGCTTATTACTTTACAGCAAGTGCAGTGAGTAACAGCTGGTACAGGGTCCAATGCGTCTGATTTTACAGGAAATTGATGCAGTATAATAAGGTACAGGTTGGCAAGAACAGACAACGGAAATTACTCAATTTTCCAAAGATAACATGAGCCAAATACAGTCTCTTTAGTGTAACGGCTTTCTAGTTGAATGTTTTACCTATGATAATGCAATGGCAATGTTCCAACATTATGTTAAAGTAAACCAACGTGCATATCATTATTCAATATTTGATGCGAAGTGTTTGTATTCGACTTGTATTTGAAAATTTTGTTATTCGCACACCCCAAGTGTTAAGCAAAAAGGAGGCATATACATTGTTCCATATTTATATATATAAATAATATTATCAATGTGACATATCTTGACCACTTGCTCACACTAGGTGGACAGAGTTCATTAGTTTCGCAACAACTGCATTTATTATTATCACTTGGAAAAGAAGGGGCAAATTACAAAGAGAAATTGGATATAAGTCAAGTCTTGATAAACAGAAAAATTTTAATAAATGTAATTTACATTTTCATCGAGATGAAATATTTTTGAATTTGAGTGACCCTTCATGCAATTGTATTTAGCGTTTTCTCTCAGTAGATGGAATTCCTGATAAACGGAACCAATTTCCCTGGTCTCTTGAGGTTCTGGTTAAAGAGAGTCCACTGTAACCCGATTTTCATAAAATTTGTTCAGGGTGCAAAAATTGAGAATTATTGGGTTTTACCCCAAAACAAGGAACTCTAGCTACAGTCGAACCCAAGTATAGTATATTGAACTCGTAATAAAATGGGAATTAGCTCCATATATTGTATAATTTGACACAGAACTTTTAAAGAATTTGACAATGTATAAAGTGCATCTCATAATTTATTTACGAAGTCGCAAGAAGTTGTTTATAAGATAAATTTCATACATTGTGAAATTTCTAAATACTACATGTACCGCGGGCCACATTAGTGCAAATTTTTGTTTTTAATTTTCAAAGCACTGTTCAGCACACATTTTTCAACATTGTTGAGTGACTTGGAACAGCTGAGCCCACAGTCTTCCACTGATTTACAGTGGTGGCAAACAACGCTCAGTCCACGAAGTGCATTCAAACATGTTTAGTCTTCACAGTTACTGGCACCAGCGAGATTACTAGCGAGACTGGCAACGAGACTGGCAACGATGTCTTCATCGGCGAGCTTTCTGGTAGTCTCAACATTGCTGTCAACGAACACGAAGTCAGTTGCTGCCATCCCCTCACATCACAAACGGCACCCAGAAAGTCGGATGGCTGGATCCACAAATCATGTTCCTCGAGTGATTCATCCCACTTGTCAGATAATATGTTTGCACCAGCCCCACCAGAAATTCTCAGACTAGAATGATGAAAGCAGTTGTGAATTGTTTCGTTTTTGAAGTCATTCCATGATGCATTCAACACTAAAAGTGCACTCGGGGGATTGATTTTCAGCTCTTGGCCAGTGCAGAGGTATTGCAAGAGCCATCGCACGAGGCACTTTCTGTAGCTTGCTTTCAGTGCAAGCATGATACCTTGATCTAAAGGCTCCAGCACTGACACTGTTTGCAGCAGCAGGAAACAATGTTCAATGTTTCTAATGCTGATGTTACAACAGTGAGCAGAGCAGTTATCAATGAGCGAGCAGAACTTTTTACCTTGGCTTATCAAGTCGTCATTCGAAGACTTGAGGCACTTGCCAAAAAGTTCACTGGTCATCCATGCTTTCCGTTAAACCTGTAGGTCACCGTAACAGCAAGTGTTTCTTTAAGCATCATGGCGATTCGCTCTTTCCAATCACAAGTAGTCGAAGCTTAGTCAATCCATCCACGTTGGTGGTGAGCAACACTAATATTCCAGCTTTGCTGACTTTCTCACAACTTGCCTGAACGACTTGTCATCAGACAGCATCTGCCAGAACAAAGCAGTCTTGTCAGCATTAAATATATTATGCGGATGATACCTTGTTGTAATGACATTCTGATTTTACTCTATCTACTTGCTGACATTGTTAACATCCACTGCACAGCTCTAGTGATGCTCTCTGAAGCGCTGCAACCAATTAGAGCCACCATGAAAGTCAGGTCTATCGAGATTGAAAGTGAAATCGTTCCCTTTCTATTTGATCATGGGGCCAGAAACAGATGTTTCGTGACCAAACATTGAGGAACCACTTTCAAACTGCTGCCTTGACATCTTCACATGCAGCCGTGCATTCTTATCAGGCACTGAAGGCAGACAGCCTCTTCTTAGCCTTAGCCTTAATGCCAGCCTTGTTCTTCAATATCATACTCAGAATGCTTCTTGGGATGATGCAGGCTGCGACGACACTGGACTTCTTTTCTCCGCATTTGACTCTGATGATTACCTCCAGCTTTGCTGAGAAGGGCTGGTGCTGCCGTTTCATGGCAGCCATCATATTAGAACAGTGGACAAGCACAGCAAAGCAATACGGTGGGACAACACACAATCAAACAAGTGAGTCTATGTCTGATGCAATCAGGAGGGAGCACCATGCGACAACCTTGCCACAAAATAAATAAATGGTCTCCAATGCACACTGTGAAGGTGGTTGGCTAGCAAAGCTGTAGTACCACCTGATCCGATGGGCCAATGTGACGTAGCTTTGAACTGGGTCCACCCGAGCCTGAACATGACGCCATTGTGCATATTAATGTTGCTCTTTCTTTGGTCGCTCATCCTATTCATGCTGCTCTTCAGGCGTCCTAACTGTGCATGGCTTGGTTTGAGCAGGAACCGCTGCATCCTATCAAGCCTGAGCATGATGCTGTTGTGCATATTGATGTTGTTGCTCCCGTTGCCACTTATTGCGTTCGCACTGCTGTTTCAGAGTCCTGACTATGGGTGGTCTTTCCATAGTGCCATCAGAACACAAATAAAATGAGTTGCTAGGTGGCTTCTTCTTTTACATGACTAAGTGAAGTTCTGTCATGCCCTGCTTCGTATGCTACAGTTGCCACTTCCCAGCAACTGCAGCTTATGCAACCATAACCTTTACCGGGAAATGCTTGCAGCAAACGCTATGCGCAATGGCATGCTTGCCATTCTGGCTCTTTTTTTTCCCTTTTCCTCACATGGCCGGCATTGGCGCAGGTGCTGTGGAGGCAAGCACCATCTGGTGGTGCTGCAAGGAAGCCAGCAGTGCACATGGCGGGCACCTCCTGCTGTGATTGGTCGAGTTTTTGCCCATGGACACGAGAAGTGCATTGGGGGCTAGAGGTACACAGCTTCGCTGTAAATGGAGGAATCAGAACTGTACGATAAAGTTTTTCAAACCCTTGCAGTCAATAGCATTCCATTCAAGTTTATTGTAGAGGCACTAACAGAGAATATAGCTAGTGCTCACAGCTAACCAGGTTTGTCAGAAAATCACTGCGCGTTCTAGGTCATGAGATCCGCACTTCTGACATGACCTAAGGAAATGCTCATGCCAGAAATCGCACAGTTTAGAGCACAGGTGTTTACTGACATTTTTTGCAGACTTCGTTGTTTACTACATCCAGCTATATTCTTATGTCAAGGTTTCCATTTACAGTGAAATCCTAATAATTCAAAATTTCTTAATTCGAATTAACAAATAATTCGAACTTATGATTGGTCCTGGCAAAGTCACGTGAATAAGGAAATACTGTAACAAATATGAACTCTAAGAACCATGCAACAATTATTTCGAACTGAACTTCTCGCTCTCACGGACTGCCTTTTGGAAAAAAGGTCAAAGCCTGATGCATCACTAGCCACCATAATAATGTGTACTACGAGCCTTTTAGCTTGTGTGATATGCTAGACCCACAATGCTCACTCCACCTCTACATGAAACTAGGGGAATGTGCTGCACTACAGCAGATAAGCAAATAATTGGTGAAGTAAAGAATTAAGCTTTTAAGAGGTTCTGCTTTGCCAAAAAATGACTAGCGCTAAATGACGAGCCGTTTTATGATACGGATGCAGTCCACAGAGCACACCAGTGTAATTTAACCTTCTTTTATCATTTGCAGCTCAAGTTAATGTCTCATTTTCGAGAGGGAACTTCCAAATACACATGGTAAGGTATCAGGCTTCAGTTATACGGTAGTTACCAATTGATAATTTATGTAGCTTTGAGGAAATTTCGGGCACCCTACAGTGTGCCACTCGAGAATTCGAACTCCTTGTTACTCTGCCTGCATGAAGCTGTCTCAATTTGGTCCCCGAGTTGAATATAAAAGCGACATACATTGGTGACCTGGACTAGAAACAAGTGCTACGGCCTCAAGATGCTGTATCCCCCCTTCAACACTTTCCATCATCAACGTTAAATTGCTTGTCCCTTGAAGGGTAGACCTCGAACAACGGATTATCTAGGCAGAGTCGCAATTTGCTGCATAGCACATCACTGCAACATCTCCCTGAAAGTGAATAAAACAGTCTGCCTAGTCACTTAGTTGATGCAGCTCTAGCCAACTCTGCCAAAACAACGGCACACGCGAGTTCCAAGTGTCCAGGTTTGTTGCTTTATGTGTTCAGCAACTCCTCTCACTGCCATTAAGAACTTTTAGTGTTTGCAGTCATCAAGCAGCTTCAAACAGCCCAAACTCCACCCTTCATGTCTCCATTGAAGAGGGAAACAACTAATTTTTTAATGACGGTATATCTATATACCTGGAAAAAAAAAGAGCTTATTTTCTATATAAATGGGCAAAACACATCGAGAATAAACATAATCAATGAAAAGATATTAAAGGAATGAATATATTGTAGAAACTTTTTCAGCAATAGGAGAAAAGCACCAGGCAAAAAACAGGAAGTGGGCTTCCCTCCAAGCCATTCATGGCTTTGTTTGTAGTTTGTACAGATGACTCTCATCAGATGTGAATCATCAGTGTGCACTAAATTTGCTTTACATATGAGTGTGACACCAGTGCAGCCGGAAATCTTGCATCGATCTGACTCCTCTGCCCATGCTTCCAAAAGAAAGCAGGTCACATGCCAACCTTCCTCCTTTTTATTCTGTGTTCTTGCTCTAAATCAATGAATAACAGGCAGCAGGCACTAACTTGCTGCCTGTCATTCAATGTTGGCCAAAAGCATTTAGCCAGAAAGTTCTTACTCAATACTGAAACTCGGCAAGAAAAGTTTTTTTCCTGGTATGTTGCCTGCAGGCAACACTCATTCCTAAACAGTTCAGTGCAGGAACTGCCGGACAGTGACTGCTGCAAAGAAATCGGCGAATGTACAGCTATCGCAGTGTGGTCGGTCTCTGTTCAAGTTGCAGGGAACGGTGATTTGATACATTTGGGGAACTTGCTTTCGACAGCCATGATAATGTTCAAACGATAGATTGACCAGTTTGGATACAGGCATATGTGCATGTTTGCGCCAACAGACTGTCCAGCTTTCCTGGCCATTTGTGAAATAAAGACTTATTTTTTGACAAATTCAATATTTCGGACTCTGTTTATTCAACTTTTAAACAGCCCCTGCTGATGTACCGCGCACATTATTGAGTGCAATACTTTTCAAAGGTGCTCTCTTTTATGCGAAGTCCACTTTATTTGAGCAATTTTCTGGCCTCCTTGGAGTTCAAAGGAATAAGGTTCCACTATACCATAGGCTGAGATCTGCTCTACTCACAGGTTGCCTCAAGTTTGTCCCTTAGAAACAAAAAAGAAATTAATTTTTCAGGAAAATATTACTCACATGGTACTGGGAATAACTATCACTCATTCGAGGACCGTGAGTTGCCGGTGCGCTGTGGTCGTCTTCACTGGGTGGTGT
Organism: Dermacentor variabilis; assembly: GCF_050947875.1. NCBI lineage: Eukaryota > Metazoa > Arthropoda > Arachnida > Ixodida > Ixodidae > Dermacentor > Dermacentor variabilis. The sequence goes on from NC_134569.1 coordinate 132,902,891, forward strand.
CGGAGACCCATGGGCCTGTGTTGCAATAGTTCAAAGATGTTAGCAAAGAATTGTCAGAAATTTTCACAGCAATACAAGAATGCAGACTGCACTGAACATTCACATTATGCGAGACGTGTCCAACATGTGACAAATTCTTAACGCTACAAGGGGGCCAAATGAAGTCACAATGCATCACGAGGGCAAAAAACACCAGCTGCCATGCAGGCTGATTACTGCATTTGAATCACTCAACACTGTCCATATGGCGTTGTCGTCTGAGTCAGAGCAAGAATATATAAAGGATGCAGTAAACAAAAAGCTGCAGTACTTCATTAACAAGGTTTCCACCGACAATTTTAATTTTAAATGGCAGAGTGAGTGCAGCAACATGCATCCCAAACTGTTGGCATAATTAAATTGTGTAAAGGACAAAAAGCCAAATTTTCAGATGGAACAGATCACCAGGTACAACAGTGACATGCTTAACATACCTGAAAAAGGAATGGCGAGACTTCATGGGCTTACAAATGTCAAGATGAGGGCTGATGGATGGAAATAAACTTTTGATAAAAGTTGCACGAACCAGGGAAAATGCCACAGAAAGGCTGGCTGGAATTTTCAATAGCTGTACCTACATTTTCGTCCCATCTGACCTAGAGACATGCTAAAGGCAAACCTGAACTCTAACTAAAGTGACAAACTATGACCTTCGAAATGTCAATTTGCTATGCTTAGAATTTGCTATGCATCAGGAAATGACTCAGCTGCTGAGAAAATTACAAGCGAAGACAGCAAAATACTACCAATGAAAACAGGTATGGATGCACCAGCCCCATATCAGTGCAGGGCAGCTGAAAGAGAATTAACTGGTTCTCTGATAAGGAATGGGGGAGAGACAGACAAGTTACAACCACCAATAGAAACACACTGCTGCGATCTGTGCAGCCAGGCACAACTTCAGTCACACATACAACTGGCAATGCTTTAGTCATTTAAATTTGTTGACTGGAACATAACACAAAGGTTGCCAGTCCATCCTGTCAGGTATGGCTATGATTATTTCTCTCATGTCGGTATACCTTGAATATAGTGCCATCGCGACCTCAGGCTGCACTGTAGAAGACGAATGCAGCCGGGAGGCCATTTCCCGTCTTTCAGTACTGCTGAAGTGTGATCAGGCAGTGTGTGGGAGAGGGAATGGTATGAGTGCCCTATTGAGCTGCAGAGGTTTGAAGGATGCACGAATCGCTTGGGCCTGGCTTCTTCAACCATGCTTGTGTCCCTCCAACATTGGTGGACCGGACTAGAAGCTATGGCCTCAATATGCTGTATCCTCCCCCTTCAACACTTTCCATCACTGACGTTAAATTGCCTGCCTCTTGGAGGGAGGACACCAAACTATGGTTTATCCAGTTGGAGTCACAATTTGCTACACCGCAAATCCCTGCAGATCTCACAAAGTACAACATTGTGGTGAGCAGCCTGCCACATTATTTGCTAGTGAAGTCTTAGACTTGTTGCTTTCGACACTAACAGACAATGCATATGGCCCCTGAAGGCAACACTAATTTGCACGGCTATGCCCCCCAAGCGCCAGCGGCTGCAACACCTTCTTCACGAAGCTGACCTTAGTGACTGCACTCCAAACTATCTGCATCATCATATGCAGAAATTATTTGGCATGGCAGCAGACAGACTTGCCAGTGTCTTGCTTTGGGAAATTTTTCTTCCGAAAATTCCCCCAAGCATCCGAATGGTCCTGCTTTCTCAGGAGAGAAAGAATTATCCAAGCTAGCTGACGAGCTCAAGGAGGTCCCTTGGCCACCAACTGCAGGCACCACAAACAAGCAACGTCAATCCGATTAGCTGCAGAAGATGATTATGAAACTTTTTGGCTCGTGGATACTGTGGACGTCCTTCAGACTGCCTTATGCTCAACGGGCCAGTGTGCTATGCAGCCGCCTCCCCAGCACCGAAAGCTATGCTTGTACCAACGCAAGTTCACCAGAAATGTACGCACAAGTCTATACCGTCCTGCAAGATCTCGGGGAACACCCTGGGAAAGCACTGAAAGCAATCAGAAACACTGCTGTCTGTAACATCACTCCTCCGACTTCTTCCTAACACTCCCACAATGGCTTGCACTTCCTCGTCCGAACACTTTCTCGTTCGGCAGACCGAAAGTGCCTAAATGCACCGCCTCTGAAAGCGGCGAACAGCCTGACCATAAATAGCCATTTCTGCTTTTCAAATGTCTTAAACGAAGAATAAGTACAAAAACTAAGGACACTAAACTGGCCTGAGTTAATACTCTGACTGTGACACATCTTTTTACAAATATAAGCACTGAAACAACAGACTGGCAGCTTAAAATTCATGGCCTAAAGAATATTGCTCCATTCGGCATGGCCAAAAAATGGAAAGAACTAGCTTCCAGAGATGATTTCAGAGCATTTTCTTATGTCGCTGATCAATGCAAAATAGATAACGAACGTGAGAGGTAAGTATATTACTCCGCTTGCAACAGCCGCGCCGTCCTGGCACACTGTCCTGACATTAACATATTAGGCACTTTACTTACATTTTCTCGTTTGGCTTGTTCGGTCTGCCGCTGGCGTGCATATTTCCCTTCTGATGGGAGCAATTCTGAGAGGTAGACCTCCTCTTCATTGCCGTACCCGACATAACGAACAACGCACGTGTCATGGTCCATGGACTTCACTTTGGCCTCATAGCACTGCCCGTCAACTGAGTAGACGCACCTGCAGAAATCTCCAACTTTCCATTCCTAGAATGTAAGTGACCATACAAGCTACTGTCAAGGCACTGAGAAAAACAACCGAAATAGTGCTCAATGCACCCAAGATTCGCTGAATTGCAAGTACTCAAGATGTAGACATATACGCCTTAGTCAAGTAACACTGCCCTCATCTGCTCCGTGCCTGGCCGATAAACAGGACACCTGAACAACACCAAGAATAGCAGCAAGGACACACAGTGCAGAAAAAAAAAATGTGTGTCATGTGAGAGTGCATATTTGATTTGCATCCAGCAATGAATGTTCAATTAACCACTTAGTGGCACCGTAATTTATAACAATTTCTGACCAATGTCAAAGTCAAAACAATCATATTGGATAAGAACAAGCATTATTGCATACCAATTGCATGCCTACTGTTATGCGTGTTAAGTGGATAATTAAGACACTCAGGAAATAAATCTTAAAAGTTGTTTTTGGCTGCTAGCGGTGGTATCTGAAACCAACTCGAAAGCTTATAAGCCAATGTTAAAGTAGATACACTTGGCCAGTCTTTCAAAACAAAATTTGTAAGATGACGACTTTGCTTAATGATTGAATAAGCGCGTAGAAACATTCTTGAGCAAAGTTACGGCTACCTGAAGTGAAATAAATACAATCATATCGCCAACAATTCATGCTGTGAAACGTCGGTAATAAGGTGCCGTACTCGGGCTTTCTGCTGGGTGTGGTGAGCATCGTTTTTCTTGTTTCCTTTCTTCTTTTGTTGTTTATGGGGACCCGCTCCAGATGACGTCACCTGTTTGCCAGATCCTATATCATTCTGAAACGAAATTAATTGATTGAGAAACAAGCTTGCGGACACATTACGCACTTATGTCGACAATGCATGTATTCGAAAGAAATACCTCATTCGTAGAGACTGCACGGTTGTATGCCTTTATCAACGCTTCGTCGTCAAGCAGATCATCGCTTTTGTCATCCTAAAATGAAAAACCGGATGAATGCTAGCGTACGCAACGCACGCGCTGAAGCGAATTTCACGCCGCGAACTTGTCATGAGTGCACAAAACTGCCTTCGCGGACACTTACCTCGGACACCTTGTACACTACATCACTGTCTCCGCCAGCCATTACTTGTGCAACAGTCACAATTTGGAAATGGAAGTCAGAAAGATAAAAAAACTAGCCGCGAACAAGCAGGTGTCAATTAATATATCCACCAGTACAGCGCGATCACAGCTACGAATACTAAACAATTGTACATACGACAGAAAAAGTGCACAACGCGTGATGCGCTTGTCGATAGCGATGACTGGATGCAATACAGCTTCGTGTTGTCTCATAGAGTTTCCTCCAATATTGTTTGAAACTTTATGGTCCCACTCGTATGGTATCACCATAGTAACTTTATGAGTAGCGCCAAGGAGGTTAAAAAAGAAATTTTAACCTCCTTAGGTAGCATTCGTACTAGAGAACACCTATAATATTTAGATGGATGAGGGAAAGAAAAAAAAGAGACGAAAAAAAATTATTTTTTTTTTTTGGGGGGGGGGGAACCTAGATTCCTTTCCCGGCAAATCTCCAACAGCGACCGAGAACCGTCCCCTTCGTTAAAATAAAGGCTTGAGTAATACATTCATTTTCCCTTCATCCATTCGCTGGTAGCATAGAGTTTCCTACAAAATTCAAGGTACGGGTATGCAATGTTGCGCACTTTGAAATTGTAGTGTCAGGCCATGGGCTGAGAATAAATTTATATTTGAGTGGCCGAACATTGGCATTGAGTAGCTCTTTATTTTTTTCGCATGCAATAACCCTGTGGAGCGCAGTTCGTGATAACATTGCTTAATTCATGCTCGGATCGGCCAATGTTTCACGAAGTACGTATTAACCGGCCACGGGAACTGTTAAGAGCAATGCGCAGGCAAATTTTGAAATGCCAGTGATAGCCACAGGGTTTAAAAGAATCTTTTCGAACCTCGTTTTTGGCCTTTTTAGAAGCGTTATATGGAACGCTTAAAAAGTTTACCCTCTTCCGTGGAAGCACCATAAATGGCAGAGTTCAAACTTGGAGTGAATCGGTGCACAGAAAGCTCGAAGTGTCTGGGGCAATTAGGCGCTTTGGAAATAGTCACTGAATATTGGCGCTTTCCCAATTTTTCTGCTTTGAACAGAGCATATGGCACAGCATGTCGTACGTGCGAACGATAATCTTTTTATCTCTGTAGCTTAATTACAGCCTTTACAGAAAGTTGCTTATTTAAGTATTCCAGAGCGTCATGTGCTGCAGTTATTCGATATATTTCCTAAATCGCAAAAGAGCTGTACAAATTGCCAATTTCAATGTCGATGATAATAGTGTGCAATGTTCAGCTTAATGTGGGGTAAAACTTTCGCGTTTCCGGATTAAATAGAAGCCTCGCAAAGAATTACTGAACTCTTGTTCTTTTTTTTTTTTTGCTTATTTTCGCGTGTCATGCGAGGTTAGTAATTCGTTTCTCCGGGCTCCTCGGTTAACTAGACGTGGTACCTTGTTTATGTTTAATAAGGGGCATGTTAATTTGCACGCAAAGTTCGAAAACATGTGGGTTAATTGCGGCATTTGAAATGAATTGCGCATGTATGCGAGTGCTGCAGAGGGGCATGTTTGGATCCCACCGATGGCATCGGTTGTTGGGAACTCGGCGCTGACGCCCGTGGTTGTACCTGGGTCGCAAGCCCCAAGGGTAGCGTTGGCCTGGCGGCCTGGGGTACAACTGGAAGCATCCGAAGGTCCCGGCAAAGCATGAGTCGACTGGTAACAACAAAACAACTTGTTTATTTTAACATCGCAAAGAGTTGGCGGTCAGGTTGACCGAAGTAGAGAGACGGGAGAGCACTTTACTCAACAGAAGAAATCGGAGCCCTCCTTTTGGCGTCCGGGGGCAGCTGTTTTTATACTCTCGCAGTTGAGGGCAAGAAGGAACCCCTCAATAGACGAGCACGTGATTGTACAATGGGCTAATGGTGACGCACACTGTCGTAGCGCCGCCGGTCGGGCACAAAGACTGGGAGGAGAGGGTGACCCCCTTCTGTCGCATCGCCGCCGTTCGGGCACAATGGCACATACACTCACACACGCACATGAAGACACGTGGCATCGGAACATGCCTGGAAACGCCTGGAAACGCCTGGCGGGGAGCGTTGCGGCGACGCCGAACGGGCCAAAATGTCTGCCGCCCCGCCGCAGTCGCGCCTGGAAACGCCTGGAAACGCCTGGCGGGGAGCGTTGCGGCGACGCCGAACGGGCCAAAATGTCTGCCGCCCCGCCGCAGTCGCGCCTGGGAACGCCTGGAAACGCCTGGCGGGGAGCGTTGCGGTGACGCCGAACGGGCCAAAATGTCTGCCGCCCCGCCGCAGTCGCGCCGGCAAAACCGCGTGTCGCAGGCGAAACGCAACAGGCACAAGTGTGTTTTTTACGAGCGGCGCGCAATTTAGCCCGCTGGCATGACATAGCTATAGCTATGTCATGCAAGCAGGTTGGTCTTAGTGGCTTATGTAGTACTACATATGCCTCTAAGATCAACCTTAGCAAAAATGGGCGGACCTTTATGCCAAATCTGTATGCCAAGTTAAATGCGTGTGGATCAAATACGACTTGGGCAAAACAATTTTTAGGCAAATGTTCACAAGTGTCAAGTTGCCGTTGTCAGCTACGTTTCCCAATGTCCCGAGAGAACTCTTGAGTTACGCAAGCTTTACCTTACGTATAATGGAGGGCATCTTTAGTGCAATGGGTTGAAAAATTTTAGCGTTACTGGCCTAATTACGAGCGTTGCATATAACTCTTGAACACTCCTTTTTTGTATGCCTATGCGTTAGAGAATGTTCGTCCGGTGTTCTCACTGAACTAAGCGAGGCACTTTTTTTCCGCCTTGTGAAAGTAAGAACCAGGTGATGGGTGGTGTGTAGGAAAAGTTCAATGTGGATGGGTTTATCGCGGCTTTTGTAATAAATTACTTACGCAAGCGCTCCGGAGCGTTATCAGTGTGTTTTACAGGAGGCGCAAAATTTGGCTCGCAATCCTGACATAACTGAACATGTCACCAAGATTAAATTTAGCAAGGATGTGAGGAAAGCATTGGAAAATTATTGTGCGGGAAGTAAAATGCCTGCGGAGTAAAGTGATCCTTCGGTAAAAAATTTCTTAAACGTGTGCTTGAAAGCGTTATGTGAACGCTTTCCGCTGTTTTAAAGCCTTCCAATTGAGTAAACTGTGCACTTTACAGAATTTTTTTTTTGCAAAAATAAAGGACACGTTACGGATCACGTGTATGCAAAATTGAAAGTGTTTCGTTTGGTTATGTCCTTTGCAATAAATTGTGTAATCAACGGCTCCATAGCACATATGACTGACATTTACGAGTGGCGCACAATTAAACCCCTTGCTATGACATAACTAATCGTGCCGCCTAGATCAAACTTAGTATTAATGGGTGGACAGCTACGGCAAATCAGCTTGCGAAGTTAAATGCATGCGCATCAAATACAGTTTCTGCAAAAACTTTCTGAAACAAGTGTTTGCAAGTGTCAGGCTGCCGTTACCAGCCGCGTTTCCCAATGTTCCGAAATAACTCTGCGTTACAGAATCTGCATATTTAACAGAAATGTGGGTCACCTTTATTGCGACGAGTGCCGAAATATTAACGCTGTTGACCTCTTTATGCGAGTGAGAAACTATTATTGAACCCTCGTTTCTTCGCTATTTGCATGCGTTATACGTCGGTCGCCCGGTGTCCTCGGTGAACTAAACTGGGCACCTTGTTTCATGTTTGGCGTAAGGAAAGCCAAGTGATGCGTTCGAAGGGGGTGGAGTTATTGTGACTTTCGCAACAAATTACCTGTGTAAGTGCTCCGAAGTGTTATGAGTATGTAAAACGGGCACACCCCCCAAGACATGACGTCTTACTCCAAAACCTAACTGCCAGTCATGCCATGCTCAAGAGCACGCCCCATACATGATTATTCTCTTCCGCCTCTGATGCTTGCTAATTCTGCAAGGCTCCTTCAGCTGTCGGAATGTAATGTTTAAATGTAGCGTCATCTCTGCCGCCCTCTCCTTCTCAGCGCTCGTTTTCCACTCTCCCGTGTCTCCACATGGACGGTCGTGCACCGCCGACAATGACGTGCGTATCATTCCTGGTGTTTACAACATAAAGCTTGAACACGGGATTTAAATAAAGTCTATCGACAGAAAATTTTAACCCAGCTTTTGCTTCTATCAGTTTTTATATGTTTGCTCTACACATGCTCTGTCGAAAAAAAAAACTTTTTTGCAATGTTTTATTGTCACTGCAGTTTTATTGTGATGTCTTTGGATGCAAAAACATAAACATTACACCACCTTATACGAGTATAGAGTCACGGGCCTGAGCCAGTCCTGGTGGCGCGAGCCCGGGCAGGGCCTGGTGGCACGTGCTCAGGCCGGGCCCAGGCTTGTTTCTTTGTAGAGAGATACATATGTCGCTGCACAACCACGGTGGCTGGGAGTGGTGTTAGGAGAAAGTTAGGCTGTTCATGTGTATCCCTGTACATCCCTATATTCTGTAGCTCTTGAGAAGAAGGATGTCCATAGCGTAGCCCTATACACCGATTTTCTGTAGCTCTTGAGAAGAAGGCTGTCCGTGGCGTAGCCCTGTAGGTCCCTCTTTTCTGTAGCTCTTGAGAAGATTGCTGCCCATGGCGTAGCCCTATAAACCCCTATTTTTTGTAGTTCTTGAGAAGAAGGCTGCCTATGACATAGCCCTATACATATCTCTTTTCGGTAGCTCTTAAGAAGGCTGTCCATGGCGTAGCCCTATACACTCCTGTTTTCTGTAGCTCTTGAGAAGAAGGCTGTCCGTGGCGTAGTCCCGTACATACCTCTTTTCTGTAGCTTTCGAGAAGAAAGCTGTCCATGGCGTTACCTTGAACATCCCTCTTTTCTGTAGCTCTTGAAAATAAAGCTCTTTCAGGAAGGATGAAGGCTAAGAAAATCTGTCCTTCCTGATTGCTCCATCACAACACTTAAACCTTCAGACCCCCCAGAGCGTTCTCGTGACAGCGCTTGCCGGCAAGCCCAGCTATTCGCATATACGCGCACATGTCGGTTGCGGTTAACAGGCGATTTTTCGAAGGCATGACGACAATGCAGTTGAGCTCTACCTTGATAATGTCGCCCATTGCCCATTTTCACAACCTCCGCAATACCCTTGGCTGTTTCATGAAATTTTATAAGTTTATGAGAGATACGTTCACAATGGTGGTTTACATTACGTGTGAGCGCATATGCCACCACTTTGAAGATTCGCGATGCGTGTGTATGAAGCTCAGCGATAAAAGTTGGCACAGTGTCAAGAATGAGGTCAGCGGCGCAGCTGTCACGGGGAGTTATGGATGACCTAGATAAGAATAGGCGAGCGGCGCTGCGGATGACGTCATCAGTACAACTGGCGCGGTGCCAACTAACACAGGTAGCGCGGTGCGGAGCCGATGGATTCAGCGCCCGACATAACTCGGAACTCGCAGAGACATGTAATTAGTGCTGTATATCGGCGCTTGGAAAGAACAGTTGGTGCCATCGCTGTGAAGTAGTATGGACGGAACGAGTACTTCTCGTGATCACACAAGAGGTGCCGGCAGGCGAAGCTCCCGGATCGGAAGAAGCGGAAATGTGTGGGCGGGAAGAAGGAACAACAGCAGCGGATCCTAGTGAATGAGATGTGAAATAAAATAGTTCCTTAATAATGTAAGCAATTGTGCTTTGTTGGAGTGCATGGGCCGAAATATAAGGGAAATAATTAGACAAACAATTAGGTAAACAAATAAGATAATAATTAGATAAACAATGACGCTATAGAAGTGAGAGAAACACTGGTTCACTTCGTGGAACGACGTTCGTTTTTCCTTTTAACGTGACAGCGTTAAGGGTCTCGTGTCGCATAAAATCCGGTGTCGGTGTCTTGCGTCGGACATCGTTTAGCGGAAAATCATTCCGAACTACAACCACGCAGGCCCTCCGCGTGGCGTAGAGGCGTTACTAAACTAATTGAATTCCTGATAGTAAGGTTTGCCAGAAAAATCGTAATGCACAACCTACCCACGACCTACAGACACGACAGCGTCGGAATGTAATTTGAATATACCACAAAACACAATTATGGTACACGGAAATTCAAACACAAACCCCCTTTTCAGCATTTCTACCATATTGACCCTCTTCGCGGAGCAGTTAGTTCTAGAGAAATGAGACGGCCCTTTCCGAGGCATACAGGGCCAGGAAATACCTCGGGAAACAGAATATAAATACCTTGGTGTATGGATAAACGAAGGCAATAGATATATGGAAGCACAGGAAAAAACAATAACAGTGAAGAGGAAGAGAAATGGCAGCCATAATGAAGTACAGAGCGCTATGGGGATACAATAGGTACGAGGTGCTCCGAGGTATGTGGGAAGGTGTAATGATTCCAGGACTTACTTTTGGAAATGCAGTTGTTTGCTTTAAATCAGGGGTACAATCAGGACTCGATGGGAACCAAAGGTCAGTGGGACGCCACGAATTGGGCTCTCACGGGAAGACTGCAAATGAAGCCGTGCTGGGTGATACGGGCTGGACAAGTTTTGAAGTGAGGGAAGTAAAATTGAGTATGAAGAACGACTGAGGAATATGGAAGAAAGTAAGTGCGCTGGGAGACTGTTGATGTATCTGTACAGGAATAACATTGATTCACAGTGGAGGAAAAGAACTAGGAAGCTTACCAGCAAGTATGCGGCCTGTAGGGCGGGCAACACAGCAACAAAGAAGGTCAAGCGGAAAGTCAGAGAGGCTGAAATAGTCTCATGGGTGGCGGCAATGGAAAAGAAACCTGCCATGAGTAACTAAAGAGGAAGAAACGAAATCAGGAAAGAAACAATATATGATAACTCAAAGGGAAGCTCATTACTTTTCGAAGCGAGATCAGGCTGTCTTACACACTCCTATAAAGCGAGATATAAGAAGGAAGAAGAAGCATGTGCTTGCTGCGGTAAAGCTAGGGAAACTATGGAGCATGTTTTGTTAGAATGTGAAAACGTCTACCCAGCGGTCGATTTAGGCACCACTGGCCTCCTTGGAGCCCTTGGGTTCAGCGAGAGCAGTGGAAAAGTAAACATGTCTGCAGTAGGGATCAGTAAAAGGCGATGGGAGGATTGGTGGAAGAAAAGTAGGGAAACGAAAAAAAAAAATACGGAGACCGAAAAAAGCACAGTTCGCAATAGGGGATCAGAAAATTTGGTTTTGGCAGTTCATAGTTTTTTTATTGTTTAACCTAGGTAGGACATTAGGCGGTATAATAGCAAGAGCTTGATGGCACAACCCACCACCCCGTTTTAAAGGGGACGCTCATAACATCCATCCATCCATCCGCACGTTAC